>NW_027256882.1:56276192-56343692 GCF_029215685.1 Pituophis catenifer annectens
AACATCTGGATGACAACATATTGAAGAAGGCTATCCTAAAGCTTTTCTGTCACCTTCAAAACACTTTGATTCTACTAGGTCCTTAAATCAAGGCAGACAATTTAAGAAATAATTCCAATGCCTAAAAATTAGTGAATGTACCAGCAGAGCATGTATGTACTTTAAACTTAGTTGACTGCATTAACTATTCACATATTTATGATTGATTATGTGACATCAAGTCGTATTCAACTCCTAGTGATCATATAGATACTTTCCATGAATTTGCACACTATACCTCATGACTATCAATGACATAATTACATTTCATTTTTTGCCCCACTACATATGGGAACCAAGAGGCATATAGCATATCTAGCCAGTGTCTAGAGAACTGTTTTGACTGGAATGTAATTATTTAAAAGGGAATAGGGATGTACACTGTGTTCAAGCATGTTTATGTGCAGTATACTACTTACTTCTTTGGATCTCTTCTTTGAGAAGACCACAGAATAGAATAGAATAATAGAATAGAATTTTATTGGCCAAGTGTGATTGGACACACAAGGAATTTGTCTTGGTGCATATGCTCTCAGTGTACATAAAAGAAAAGATATGTTCGTTAAGAATCATAAGGTACAACACTTAATGATAGTCATAGGGTACAAATAAGCAATTGAATCATATTAGGAAACGTAAATGTAATATAAATTGTAAGGATACAAGCAACAAAGTTACAGTCATATAGTCATTAGTGGAATGAGATGGGTGATAGGAACGATGAAAAGATTAATAGTAGTGCAGATTTAGTAAATAGTTTGACAGTGTCGAGGGAATTATTTGTTTAGCAGAGTGATGGCATTCGGGAAAAAACTATTCTTGTGTCTAGTTGTTCTGGTGTGCAGTGCTCTATAGTGTCATTTTGAGGGTAGGAGTTGAAATAATTTATGTCCAGGATGCGAGGGGTCTGTAAATATTTTCACAGCCCTCTTTTTGACTCGTACAATATACAGGTCCTCAATGGAAGGCAGGTTGGTAGCAATTGTTTTTTCTGCAGTTCTAATTATCCTCTGAAGTCTGTGTCTGTCTTGTTGGGTTGCAGAACCAAACCAGTCACTTATAGAGGTGCAAATGACAGACTCAATGATTCCTCTGTAGAACTGTATCAGCAGCTCCTTGGGCAGTTTGAGCTTTCTGAGTTGGCACAGAAAGAACATTCTTTGTTGTGCTTTTTTGATGACGTTTTTGATGTTAGGTGTCCATTTTCGATCTTGTGATATGGTAGAACCTAGAAATTTTTATTATTTTATTTTTATTAATCATATTTCTATGCCGCCCACTCTCCGAGGACTCTGGGCGGCTTACAACAATCGACAGTATACTAAATAGCATATTGCCTCCAACAATCTGGGTCCTCATTTTACCCACCTCGGAAGGATGGAAGGCTGAGTAAACCTTGAGCCGATAAGATTTGATCTGCTGATCTGCTGAACTAGCAGTCAGCTGAAGTAGCTGCAGTACAGCACTCTAACCACTGCACCACGTCGGCTCAGTTTGAAGGTCTCTACTGTTGATATTGTGTTGTCTAGTATTGTAAGAGGTGGAAGAATGGAAGGATTTTTCCTAAAGTCTACCACCATTTCTATAGTTTTGAGTGTGTTCAGTTTCAGATTGTTCCAGTCACACCACGAGGCTAGTTGTTCAACCTCTTGTCTGTATGCGGATTCATCATTGTCTCGAATGAGATTGACCACTATTGTGTGTCATCTGTGAACTTCAGTAGTTTAACAGATGGATCGTTAGAGATGCAGTCATTGGTATATAGATAGAAGAGAAGTGGAGAGAGCACACAGCCTGGGGGGGTGGGGCTGTGCACATCAGATATCTGATGTGATTCTGCTTAGCTTCACCTGCTGCTTCCTGTTTGTTAGGAAGCTTATGATCCACTTACAAGTGTGTTCAGGTACCTCTAGCTGGTTTAGCTTAGTTAGAAGAGTGTCTGGAATGATGGTATTGAATGCTGAACTAAAGTCTACAAAGAGGATCCTTGCGTAGGTCTTTGGAGATTCAAGATATTGTAGGATATAGTGCAGAGCCATATTAACAGCATCATCTGTTGATCTATTTGCTTGGTATGCAAATTGCAAGGGGTCTAAGCAGATCCATGATGGTTTTCAAGTGGGACAGCACTAGCCTTTCAAAGGTTTTCATGACTACAGATGTTAGAGCAACTGGTCTGTAGTCATTCAACTCCTTGATGGTGGGCTCCTTCGGCACTCGGATGATAGTAGAGCATTTGAAGGAAGAAGGAACATAGCACATTTCTAGTGATTTATTGAAGATTCAGGTGAAGATGGGAGCCAATTGGTCAGCACAGACTTTTAAGCAAGAAGGAGTTATCTTGTCTGGGCCTTGAGCTTTTCTTTGCACTTCCTTTTCTGTGATCACTAGGGGTTGGGAACCCAATGGGATGGGGTCAGTGGATGTAGGTGGATGTAGGCTCCTTTCAAACCTGCAGTAAAACATGTTCAGGTTATCTGCCAGTTGTTGATTTCCTTCAGCCTGGGAAGGAGGTTTGCCGTAGCCAGTGAGTTTTCCACATTTTTGCTGGTTCATTTGTTGAGAACTAATTCTTTAGCTTTTCAGAGTAGCTTCTTTTTGCTGCTCTGATCTCCCTTAATACATTTCTGGCATTTTATCACCTTTTCTGTAGGCTTCCTCTTTGGAACGACGTAGCTGCTTAAGTTTAGCTGTGAACCAAGATTTGTTGTTACTGTATATTCGCAAGTTCCTGGTCAATACACATAGGTCTTCACAGAAGCTGACATATGTTACAGTATCTGTGAGTTCATCCAGGTCTGCAGAGGTATCAGAAGCTGAGCATGTGCTTCTCTATGCTTCATGTTTAAAACAGAGAAACCACTGTTCCTTCCAAACTACTTTAATTTGAAGTTTACACAGACCCGTGGCCAGGAGTTCATTGATAGATTACCCATCTTTGTCATGGAATGGAGAATCATGTACCATCTGTCAGAGAGCATCATGATTTTTATTAAGGCTCTGTGAAAGCTATGGTTGCTAAGTGAATGTCAGTGCCATACAACAACACCTGTGCTGGAAGTAATTATTTATATTTAAATAACAGACAATCCTTTCCGGGATTACAAATCTTATTAATGACTACTAGAAAGGATCAAGTGATGAATTTGTACAATACTAGAAATCTTTGGTACAATCTCCAATTAAATACCCTTTGGTGACACCATCAAATAGTCTTCCCTCATGTGGCCATCAGAAAGTGAAAGCAAGTAGCATGCAAGCGAACTGTATTTTACGCTTCTGATGATGAATCAGTTACAGGCAATCTTCAACTTATGACTGGTCACTTAGCGACTGTTCGAATTTAAGATAACACCCCTCCAAAAGATACTTGCAATCCACTTCTGAAGTTCTGGTGGAGGCTCCCTTGGTCACATGACTGCACTTCAGTCACTTGGAAACCAGCCCATATTTACAGCCATTTGTAGCGCCCAATAGTCACATGACCACATTTTATATTTTTGCCAAACCCGTTTTTACTTCCAGTTTTCAGTAGAAACAACCCATAGCAAACAATGGGTTCACTTAACTACCACAGTGTTTGCTTAAAGATCACAGATTCAAGAACATTAGAGAAATATGATTTATTATACCTAGACCAGGGGTGAAATGTAAAATTTGTTACTACCAGTTCTGTGCGTGTGGCTTGGTGGGAGGGAGGTACTTTTTTTTTTTTTTTAACTTTTCAAAGCATTTTTTCTAATGCTTTGAAAAGCCTCTGCCGATCAGGCAACTCAGCTGGGATTGTCAGAGACTTTTCAAAGCATTTTTTTTTACCACTTCTTTGGCCAAGAGGTTGCAGAAAAAAATGCTTTGAAAAGCCCCTGACGATCCCAGCTGAGCCGCGTGATCATCAGAGGCCTTTTTTTTTTTACTTTTAAAAGCATTTTTTCGTGGGAAGAGGTTGTAGAAAAAATGCTTTTAAAAGTTTTTTTTAAAAAGCCTCTGATGATCGTGCAGCTCAGCGGGGCATGGTGGGGGGGGCACAGGGATTTTTGCTACTGGTTCTCTGACCCACCCGCTGCCGTCGCTACCGGATCGGGTGATCCGGTCCGAACCAGGAGCATTTCACCCCTGACCTAGACCTTTTAATAATGCAAATAAATGTAGAAACAGAATAAACTTATACTTGAAAAAGATCTGAATATTGTACAATCTGTGTCATAATTGACATCACTGCAGCTTCTAAGGAACTCCTACAGATAGGATGATAGTATTCACTCTCTTTTGTGAACATATGTTATCTTGCATACAGTGAATCTAAATTCAATATCACATTAATGTGTTGCCAAAAAGTAAATAATAGTTTGACAGTTTATTTTAAAATTATATTAATAACTATTACACTAAAGGAATTCTACAACATTTTGAAAACAAAAATTTCAGATTTTGTTTTTCCAAATGCAGGGACTAATTTTTCAATGTAAGCAGAATTGGTTGGCTTCATATAAATATTGCTATTTCCAACAAATCTTAAATTCCTACCTAGAAATTTTTATTTGGATTTTTTAAAAAACATCTACCGTACTTCATTCATTTTCATTCTTTGAACAGGAAGAGATCCTCAGATTAAAATACCATGTCTCAAAATCTCAGCTCAGGCCAGAATGATAGTTTGGCAATGCTTGACAAAAACTATCAAAGATCAAGGAACTCATTATATATTACATATGGTTTCCCCCCCTTTTAAAAATCATCATTCAAGGTGATCAAGGCTGAATCATTCCCTTTCAAACCCAAAATGTCTTTGGAATAGATCCAAACCAGTCTATCAACCTGAACAGACGAGCACACCCCATCCTGTCTGCTGTCTCCACCCACAATGGAGAACAATAATTTTCTTCCCCAAGTACTGAAAGTTCATGAACACTGCCTTGTCAAGTACCTCTCTAAGAAGTGATTTTTATCAAAAACCTGAGTTTAAATCCGCTTTCCTTAGAAGGGAACATGGGATTGTTTCTTCCAAAACAGTTGACATTCACTTTTTCTGGAGAGTAAATTTATCGTGCACTACATCCAAACAGTTAATCCTCTCCAGATTCATCTAATGTGTTATGAAGGGTTGGGATTATGTTAACAGGTAGTTGGATATACTGCTTTTAGCCTTCTATCCATGTATCCTCAAACCTCAAAAGCTGAGATTAATTCCACAAAAAATGGAATAGAGCATTGGAGACTTGTTGCAATAGAATAATCTATACCACCTTGGAGACAAATGATTTCATACTCAAAATGCCTTGCATGCATGCCACAATCTTCACTTATTAAAATTTACAAAATCAATCTTAATGGAACAATTCCTCTGAATGGCTACTTGACAATGCAATGGTCATCTGCATGATAATATTCTATAAACCATGTTTGCTTAATCATCTTCAATCTGAGACTACTGTCACCCGCTCTCCGGCTATATTCTTTTGCAAATCAGAGTGCCCTCTGATCTTTGAAACAATAGAAAGGATGTTCAGGAACGAACATATTAATATATTAATAGGAGCAATAGAATATAAGGAAGTTTTTAAGTTAAAAAAATGTCATATTATTCATTTAGACTAAAAACCACTTTCACAATGACTATAATATAACAGAAATGAAGCAGTGGGATGACATATACATTAAAACATGCAAATTTCCATGCTATCTTAAATATCATGAAATATATTGATCTGAGAACCTTTTGTAGGAGGATAGCTAAGACTTTACTCTCCAACTGAAGAGTAGCAAATGTGGTAACCACTGCTATTCCTAAAATATGGAAAGATACAAATATGGAAATATTCTATACAAATAGAATGTCATATGGACATCTGGCCCCAAATAATGTATTTATACCATTAAAATCTGGCTGACCTTCTTGATTAGAACATACATGCATTCATATTTTTCAGTGCCCGAAAGTTGTAAGGTCATCTTCAAAGAGCCCCTAAAAGAATGCATACCAATACTCTAGCTTGGGTTAAATAGGGCTCCTTGAGGTTGTACAGAAAAGGAAACAAACTTCGTAAGAAGATTATACCTAAACTTTACACACAACAATAGCAGAAATATGTAAGATCTGATTCTGGTTTGGTCCCCCCCCTCTAACACTCCACTGACTCAGGGAATAGCCAGCTAGCGCATGCTGGAGTCCCAGAAACCTGAAGACCAGCTGGCCGGTGCGCATGCATGCACTAGCCACTTGGTCTTCGGGTTTCCAGCGCCCCGGCACGTGCAAAGACCAGCGAGCCGGAAACCCGAAGAACAAGTGGCCAGCGCATGCATGTGCACTGGCAGCTGGTCTTTGAGTTTCCGGGGCTCTGGCACATGAACATGCACGTGCATTCTGGTTTGGGCACTCGGTGCCAAAAAGGTTCGCCATCACTGACTTAAGGAATGTTTCTTTTCTTTTTGTTTCCATAATAGGTCCTGAACATTTCCCTGAAGGCCATCTCAATGGTTCGCTGCAACATTTCAATAAGTGAGACATAAATATAGCCATCATCATCATTGGTCCCAAAATTATAAACATCAAGATAATAGACTAGACTAGACTAGACTAGACTAGACTAGAATTCTTTATTGGCCAAGTGTGATTGGACACACAAGGAATTTGTCTTGGTGCAGATGCTCTCAGTGTACATAAAAGAAAAGATACATTCGTCAAGAATCATGGTACAACACTTAATGTTAGTCATAGGGAACAAATAAGTAAATATTTCATAAACAGTGAAGGTATCTCTTGAAACTATGAATTGCCAATGCAATTTTTTAAAACCTATGTTCGCTTTACTATACTTCACCATTTTTAACTTTTAGCCATGCTAAACTGGGATAATGTAGTTTAAAATAATGAACTTGGATCTTCAGGAGAAATGTCACTCTCTTCAATATTAGTTTCAGTTCTGTCCAGATCAGGCTGGTTTCTCTAAGAACAACACCTCTGTCTTGACTGGTTTAAATTTCAATTTATTTAGACATGTTCATCCTGAAGTTGTTGAAGATACTTTAACAGGATGAAAACCGAGACATAACTTCTTCATACTGCAGACATTCTAGTAAATATTCCCCAGTGGCATTGAAGAACTCATCACACCAACACCTTCCTCAAAAATTAGTCAAAATACAAATTACAAAAATAAAGACTTCTTCCCCAAGGGAGATCGCCAAGCAGAAACACATGCAGGTTCTCAAGTTTTGCATTTAAAGGCATCATTAATGAAAGTGTGAGCTACAATAGAAGAGAAACTGCTGTCAGATTAACTTTTTGAGAAGCAAAGAAAGAAAATACACACCGAGAGAGATACACAGAGCCCATCATTAGAAGGCTTAAAGAATCACAAAGACTAGCGGTATGGTGAAGGGTTTAGGATTCTTGGAATTAAAATCAGGTCAGCCATAAATATAGTCAGGCCTATTCTTATGAGTGTAAGAAACATTTTTATTAAACACCTTTTACTTCACCCTCAGGCTTAGCATGAAAGAAAAAAACAGGGGGAAGGAGAAGGAAAAATCAAATTGGCACCAGCTGGGATGCAAATGGTTCAGTGGAGCCTGATGGAATTGCTGCCACTAAATGAAGCAAGCAAAATGCAGCCAATTTCTCAGGGGAGATGCTGGGAGAGTCCTTCCCTTCACGCTCTCTGTTACAGCGTGATGAAGGGGTAGCAGCTAGGTCATTAATATCATTCTCTTTTTTTTCCCCCAATTCTGATAAGAAAGTTGAATGAATGCTAAATTTTCTATTTTTTTTTCCCTTTAATGTCATGAAAATCTCTTCCCCCTAAACATTGGCACTGAATATAAGCTCTTTAGGAGGACCTGAATAATTCTCCACGTGCTGCTGAGCATATAATTCTTCCTTAGCTTTGCTTGGCATTCTTGGGAAAGACAGATATATTAGAAGAAAATGAGAGAAACTCATAAAACACGTTTAAGACAGTTCCTTCAAAACACTGGAAACAAGAGCCCTTCTTCACCAAATAGCCAATATATTTACTTGATAAATGTGTGACTTTTAAATGTATTATTCCCTATTCAGCTTTGCTATCTTGGATCTTACTATGGATCAGGCTGGATTCAGATAATGTTTTGTTTCACACAGTGGAAGGATAAATGTATTTTAACTTTTGTTGTGGAAGCATTCCGATGAACCAACAAGATATTGTCACCAATCCTGGATTTGAAAGGGAATATATATGATGCTAAATCCTTTTATTTCTAAGTCAAGTAAGGCAAAGGGTGTATATGAGGAAACGCTTTTTGATCTTTGCACCTTCTATACCTAGTTCTTCAATGCCATGTGAGAAAGAGTAACCTAGATTATTCTTGCCCTTTTATCTTCTGTGGCTATTTTAGAATGTTCGGATACAGATTCAATATTCCCAATAGATTTAAGGAGGAGAATACGATGTCATGGTAGAAACATTATGTTAAAGATAAAACTTTCTGAGGTTGGGACCCCCACTTTTTTCAGTGGTAAATAACATGGAACAGGTCCTAAGGATGGTTTGAAAATGCTATTTACACACATTAATCTTATCTGACAGATAATTGCACATTTTTTTAAAAAAATGTTAGAATTTGTCAAACTTGAGTAACAGTATCCTAAGAGGCTCAGTGTTGTCACCACAACCACTAAAAACAACAACCAACCCTCAGAAGCCGCAATTAGCAAATTTACTTGTTAAATTTATATCCCAACTTTCCTCCAGGAGCTCAGAGTGATTTGTATTAGCAGTCCCTGCTTTAGTTTTTTCTTTCTTGCAATATCAACCATATGTGGTCCTTGATGCTCTCTGAGCTTGGGTATTTTCTTGCAGATGTTTCATTACCCAACTAAGTAACATCATCTCTCTAGAAGAAGTTTGCTCTCTGTTTATAGACAATGGCTTACAGAGGCAAACAGAGATCAAATCCCACTCGCCTCTAGCACTGATGTTATCTAGTTGGGTAATGAAATGTCCACAAGAAAACAACCAAGTTCAGAGTACCAAGGACCCCAGAGTTCAACCCTGAGCTCCAAATATTCTCTTCTTTGGTAACATCAACCATCTAGATCAGGGGTGTCAAACTGGTGGCCTGCAAGTTGGATGTGTCATGCGCAGGCCACACCCACTCCAGCTCCATGAAGTGAAAAAACATCACAAAATGTCATGTGATGGCAATGTGACACCGCGAGTTTGACACCTGTGATCTAGATAAAGAAAAGAGAGAATGGCTCAAATCCACTTTCACCCAACATCTGAGGGTGGACTCAAATCTGATCTACCTTAATCCCAACAAGCAGACCATGAAACAGATCTTGCCTAACCCTGTGTAACAGTTTATTGACACAGCTTAAAAGATGGGTTTGTATTAGAGCTGACACAAAACATCACTTTGGTTTGAATTTGTTATGTAAGAAAGAAGGTTAACTTCTAAGCACCGTGATCCAAAATTGTTGATGGCTTGGATTCTAACTGGAATTCAGACTGAGAAAAGGGAAAAGTCTCTTTACTTGTGTGTGTTTTTAAAGGATCCATGCATGCTTACTGTGCTATGCTAAATTATCACTACACCCTTCCTTCTTTTTTTTCCTAGAATGATACATGTGACATGTTGGGTTATATGGAGGATATCACGGTCTCAATCCAATGAGCTGCTTATAGTTTATAATACAACTAAAAATAGACAAAAAAATACTGAAAGCACAACTTATGTTTCTCATTTCTCACACCAGTACAATGATATTAATTTCTTATGTTATTGGATAAGGAGAAATATAAAATATAGCCTGAAAAATTACTAAACAAATTTAAATGTTGGAGAACATTTCCTATAAGAAAAGATTCACATATTTTACTTCATGAATATGCAGACACAAAGAAAAAAATATCAAAAATAATATATAAATTTAAAAAAATAAATAAACAGATATGGAGAAAACTTTTATGTTAACTAACAGTGCAAGAAGGAGCTGGTTTGGTATAGTGGTGAGGCCACCAGATCAGTAGGGAGACCATATATTTTAGTGCCATCCTAAGCATGAAGTTTTCTGGACAACTAGGGTACTCTAGAAAGAAGATGGCAAGGGCAAACCACTTCTAAAAATCTTGCCAAGAATCCTGCAGAGACTAATCCAGACTGTTGCTGGGAGTTAAGACTGATTCAAAAGGACAAATAAATAAAAGTAATAACACTCTGAGTTAGTCTACTATATTAATTAGCAGAAGATTCAGAACTGACCATGTTTTTCACATATTATATAATTAATTTACAGGAGTTGGTGGCCTATAATGAATAATGGATTGCACTTAGTTGGTTTCAAATAGGTTCAAACAAATTCCTGGAGGTCTATGCAGTGTCCAAGATGAGATGCAGAAGCATCAAGTAGTGCATTAGCAGGTATGGACAAGAGTCTTCATATCCTGTTTGCAGAAGCACATGGCTATCTATTATGAAAACAATGGTATATATCATAGATGGGCTTTTGCACTGAGGAAGTAGAATTTTTCTTGTGTTTTGAAACACCCAGAAATAAGAAAACATGAAGTTAGAAGTTCTAAGATACAAGGAAACTTTGCTGAAGTTTTGATTTCAAAACATGCTTTCATTTCAGCAAATCATGTGATTATTCTATATCAGGGCTGTCAAACTCCCAGCCCATGGGCCAGATGCATCACATGCTGGCCACGCCCACGCCTGGTTTAGCGAAGGGGGGGAAAGTCCTGATACATCACGTGACACCGCCATGAAGACGTGCTTTTTGATACCCCTATTCTATATGTAAGCTGGGAAGCGAACACATTGCATAATCCAGGACACAAAAGTATTTTCTTGCTTCTGATTCCAAGCCTTGAACTAGAAGAACAAAGTTTTCAATAAAATAAGGCATTGGAAATAATGTTCCATGAAGGAATATGGAAGACTGAACTAATGAACAAATAGGAAAATGAGTGTTGTGACCTGGCCCATGTTCCTCCCTAGCTTCCTCACTGTTCGACTCCGCTGCCAGCTCCGCAGGCTGCTGGCGGACCACAACACTGAGCACCAAATACTGGACAATAACTAAAGTGCAGTATTTGTTTGCTGTATACTATTAAAAAGGTGAAGGAAAGAAGCAACAATATGGTATTGCTCAACCTTTTCATACTGTTCACCCAGGAAATGACTAATCTGAATGTTTATAGGCAACAGTACAGAACTATTTTTGGTCATGAGTTGTTGTCAAAGACAAGATTTCCAAAAGCCTAATAATAACCTTTGACTAACAAAAATCTCTTACAGCATACCAGAGTCCCAAGGAAAAATGGTGTTTCCTTTCATGGTTAGTTAACAATGTAAGAAACTAACAACTTACCATGGAAGCAAGTGCAAAATAAATACAATCAAACCAGTTTCTTCCTTTTCATGCTTTACAAGCTGTCTTAGTGTGTTTTAGGCACCGATTTTATGCCTACATTTATTGTATGACAAAAATGAGAGAAATAATCTTAACCAGAAACACCTATTGATTACTACTGCACTATTAACACTTGGAAATAAAGGCTAAACAGCCAATATTTTTATGTTTTATTTATTTAGTATGCTCGTCTTACATCAACATGGAGAAAAAGGGGAAATTTACATTTAAATACCTTACATTTAAATACCTTTCAAAATATTTTAAGGGTTTTTTCTGTCTATGTACAGGAAATATAAAATTAGAAAAGAACATGTAAATAAAAACTGATGCAAAACTGATGATTTGTATATCCAGCTAGTATAGTAGGATTGATGAAGCTGATATATTTAATTTTAAAGACTGCTTGGCAACTTACTAACATCACCTGTAGTGTATTTGGTGTATTCTGCAACTTTTCTATTTCCTAGATACATGCCTACCTAAACCTATAGTAATAGATGACTATATTACAACTCAGTTGTAAAACAGTATATGGAGACTTGTGATAAATTAGGTGGTTTTTAAATATGGCAAGAGTACCAGAAGTGGTGGGGTTTTTTTTGGGGGGGGGGGGTTGTTTATCTGGAGGCCTGTAATGCTGAACACTGAAAAGACACTTCCACCCGCTGTTAATCCCAGCTCCTTCAGGGAACGCTCAGTAAGATAATGAATCCTTTAAATGTTACATCTTGCATCTTGCACTATTGTGGTGCACCAACTCTCCACATCAAACAATCATCAGGACTATTACAAAGTGGGCTTATAAGAGAGTGGCTGAAAAGGCACTGTGTGAAAAGAAGTGGAAAATTAAAGCTGAGGCAGACGAAGAAAGAGCTTAATTTACTGGCATGTACAGTATGCAAATGAGATTACTCTCAGTTTAACTGCATCATTTATGTCCATAATAACGGCATCATCATTACAGGGCTCAAATTAAATTACACCATAATTAGCATATCAAAGTGATTGGTTAAAGTTTAAAACAAATACCCAATTTTGTTAATGAACAGCTGTAATTGTCATGTACACTTCAATGAAAACTCCCTAAACAAATATATGTTTTAGAAGAGAGAAAAGATTTTTAAGACAACATGTCTGCAGATGAGGGGAATTACCTTTTTTTAAAAAAAAAGGCAGAATGACACAGATTATTCTGTTAATGCTGTATTTCAAGTAATAAAGCATTCTAGGAAAACAAGTCCAAACACCTTATATTTACTCTATTGTAACCAATGGTAGAAAAATCAATTTACTGCTTTTGACCTTGAACTGATAGGATTATCAATAAATAGCATTCTGGCTGCTACCAACAAAGACTTTTCCAAAACATCCTCCTTCCCTGACCACCCAAGATTTTTTTACAGACTTGAGAAATTTGTTACCTACTAATAATCTTTACCTAAGTTCAAATATGTCATGGCTGAAAGGCTCAGGAAACAGGGTTAGAAAAGGGTATTTTGGGGAACAGTCTCTCCCATATATCAACGTTCTAGCAATTGCATGGCATGATAACATAATAGGCAGCCTCCAATTCAATTTTCCTTAATCTAATTGTATCCAGATAGCAGGTTTTGGGGGTGTAACTGCACTATGGAAGGGGTGTGCATGTATGGGTGCCTTCCTCTTCTTCTTGAGAATCTCTTCTCATTAAAAAGGATTTGGAGGTGGAGCATGTCAGCTTGAAAGCAAGTAATGTGTTTCTACAGATCAATCACTGCTAAAATGCATATAGAAAATGTACAGTAGGAAAATCATTCTCATACCAAACACAATATAATGAAACGAGAAGTATGCTGCATAGTATTAAAATATTATAAGCGAGCTTTTTGGCAGCTCGTCTGGATAACAATAGCAACCACACATGACCGTAATTGCAATTCACCAGTGCCAAAGGAACAGATAATTTGAGTAAACCTTCTACCTCTTCCCATTTATATTTACATCCATGTCTCTAGACTACCAGTGCACCATACTGAACTTTGAAATCTGTCTTTTCTGGTAAAACTCAGGACACACTTTCAAATATATGTAACAAGCAAACTGAATGTCTTATTAAATTGATATTATCAGAACCGTGTTCAAAAATTTAAAGAAAGTAGCTTTTCATTTTATTCATCGAGGAATCCATTAAAGCCTGAGCTCTGAAGTAGTATGTAAATTATGTGCCTTTCAAGGTAGAGCTAGGGCAAATTCACTCCATCAACTAATGATGAACCTCATTATGTGCAGAGAGTATTCATAATGAGGAAACAACCCACCCACCATTCTATGTTCTAACATAAATCCCTATAAAATGTGAATTTCTCCATGTCTAATTAAAGACTACTAATTTCTCATACTTCCTTCTATTTCTCCCCAAATACCAAAAATTTACACACTTGTAGGTTTTTTTTTCTTCAAAATCATAACTGTTTTTTTCTAGCACCATCGCATACATCTGGTATATGATTTTAATTTTTATAGAGATATTAATTTTGTAGATTGTAACCAAATTGGCTTCTCATTTAAAACGCTTTGTTTTTTAACATCCCAAAAAAATGTTAAACATCAAGTTACAGTTCTAGCAGAATGTTAAATAACTTAAAAAGGAAAGAAGACAATGTACAAAACATAATAAAACGCATGTGTGCATGCTTGTTAACTCCATCTTGGTTATTAAAACTGTATATTTAAAAGAGAATAAGTGCTTTCAAAATCAGATTTAAACATAAGGTTAATTTTCCCATTGAAATCTATGAGATTCAAATACATTTAGTTTGGAAGAGTCATGCTCTAATAATTGTGCTGTATTTATATTGTTTCATGGCTTAAAATACATTTAACATCTATCTACAAGATACACTTGTACTTATTTGCAATTGTTGTCACTGACTTTTCCAGAATAAATATTGGCAGGTTTATAGATTTCCTTAAACTGACAAATATGGGAATCTATTAATTGGCTCCTTGTTTTGTTTATATTTCTTTACTACCCAAAATACGAAAAACATTTAAAAATAATCTGCTTTTCAGAAAATGTCGTGTTGAATAGACAAATACAAAGAAATGAAATAACCAGAAACAAAGATCAACTCTACTAACTCATCCGAGTACAATAGCCATATATATCATCCAGAAACTTCAAACTTTTTATAAATAAATCACTATCACCTACCGCTATCTATAAGAACTTAGCTTTTGAACAAAAGCTCATTCGGGTTTTAGGAAACACCATATATTACAATTAATTCTGAGCGATAACTAAAATGCCAAAACTGTTTTTGGGTTAATTGGGGGGGGGGAATTGCTGGCTAATTGTAATTGCTCACAACTGTTTTATTTTTAAACTGATAACAATCCCTTGAGTTGCAGAGTATCAGCTCTACTCTAAAAAGCTGCTGGAGTGCAGACTTCTACTTTCCTCCTCTCTGTTGAGGAATTCTCCCCCCCCCCTCCTTTTAGGTCAGCCAGTCATACACCAGGAAGACAGTCCTCCAAAACTAACTTGTCCCTCCCCTGGAGTATAGAGTTTAACAACCTACCTTTGTTCTGGTCCCAGAGATAATAACTGAGAAACCTCAAGACTGTGAAGTGCCAAAGGTTTCCAGAGTAATCACAAATACAGAATAGGAGGGTGAAGAAGGAGAAATAACAGTACAGCCTCTTAAAAAGAAATTTATCTTGATGACAACTTGGCTACAGCTTTTGCATCTATGGAACCGTCTCCCCCAGGAATGCGCGCACCTCGGTTCCAGCCGCATCTACCACTGGTGACATTTGAAAGGGCACAAGCAAAGGGGATCTAGAGACACAGCAGATTTGCTTTGGACAAAGGACCGGGACACCTAAAGCTACATATTGTGCTATAGTTCTTGTTGTTGCTTTAACCCGTATCAATGGAAAGCATTACTTTGACTGACAAAACACATCCTAGGCGAAATCAACATTCTTACCTTAACGTTCTTCCTCGTAACAGGCTCCAGCAAAATCTACTCATGGAAAAAGCACTTAAAAGATATTGTTTGGAAGAAGAAGAAGAAGGAGAAATCCCACAGCCTTTACAATTAATTCAAAAGAAAGAAAACTCCAAAAGGGGGAAGAAAAAAAAAAAAGATCAGTGATTCACACACCCACACCCACTCCACCCCCAAATGCATCTCTGCTTGGGCAGCCTGGCAGAAAGCAGGGATCCATAGACAGGGCTGCGTGTCAGAAGGCAAGAGGTCTTTTAAGATTTACTTGACACTCATTTTCCGAGAAGCCTTGTGTGGAGTTGTGCCGTTTGTTTCTTATTGTCTGCGAAGCAGTTAGAAGCTTCTCCCTAAGGGGGCCCCTCAGCCCCTGGCTCGGCTGCTTTGACAGGGAGGTAACCATATTAGGATGTGTATGGTAAAGTAAACAATAACATAGTTGCAATGAAATGGATTTTTTTTCCCCCCAACTAATGGTGTTGGTGTCAGCCCTGTCTTTAGCCTTTCCCACTAGTTTTGTGCACTGGCTCAAACAGGCTTTTTAAAAATCAAAACAAACAAACAGAAAAAAGAATGAGCCAGGAGGTAAAGGAAAGAAACAAGCATTTCTAAACTTCTGTTTGAATTGTTTCTTTATTTTTTTCTTTCCTTTAAAAAAAAAAAAAGACAAGAAGAAAAATAAAAAGCTTTAAGAATCCCAGCAAGGGGCATGTCAACTTAATCATTATGATATGCAACTGGTATTTTTGAAAATCTCTGCAGAATTGTTAGCAGGATATGAACATTAAAAGCAGGTTAACAATGAAGATCTATTTTCTCCCAAGTGCTAAAAGCAAGTGTGCTACTAAAGTCCAAACATATCCAGTGAACAGCCTCACCTTAGCTAGATGTGTCAGTTGGGCAAGTATATGCAAGTCTGCTAGCTTTGCAAGCTAAAAGACATTTTATTCAGAAGTGTAAAGGCAGGTGTCAAATTATTTAATTAGAAGCATCTACCAAGCATGTAGCCCCCTAGACAACATTCACACCAACGATATTATGGTACAAAAGATACACATTTCACACCCGTTGTTATTTAGAAAAACCACAATGTCACTTATGGAAGGATTTGCCTGGATCAGATTTTCCTAGAAGAAGACTGCAAAGCTGCACTTTGTTATATGAGAGCTGCATTTTATTGACATAGTCACCCACTTAATATTTTCAGGACACAGGCCCTGAAAAATCCTAAAAGGTCAGGAAATCAATCAGAGAGGGCATAAGATTGCAGCCTAAGCGCTCAGCAGGTAGACGGGCAAGAGGAGTATAAAATCTATATATTCTGCATCTGTGGATAGGGAGGAAAACGTTTGTGTAAGCATGAGGTGAGTTTGTGTGTCTTTCCCAAACTAGGTAGATGCCTGAACCAGTCACCCCGCCAGGAAGACATGAAACAAGGTCATAACTTTTAAAGTATTCTGCAGCACTACCACCCAGCATCTGTCATTAGACAATGAGAGACAAAGCAGACTTTCTCTGGAAAAGGAACTCACAAAAAGGTGCAGTTCTCCAAATGTCAGGCACTAAAGAGATAACAGAGCTAGAAAAAACTTGGTGGGGAGCTGAAGGAATAGGGCAAGTAAAAGGAACAGGGGATTAACCAATGCAAGTTTATTCTTAGCATTTGGATCCATAGTTCCACACAGATGTATTTAGCCAGTTCTTGGTAAAATACTTATACTGTTCACAATCCTTTTCTGGGTCATTGCAATAAACAATTAGAAAAAGACAGAGGAAATAAAGAAGTATTTTACAAAAGTGTTCACTAAAACCTGGCTTCTTGAAACTCTTGTATTTTCAAGAATTTGTGACTTTCATGCAACAAATAGAAATGTGAAGATTAATGGATGAATAAATAAATATAAGAAAAATTAACAGTAGGATATATCAAAATCAATAAATCATACACCCAACCAGCAGTTCAAAAGTTCAAAGCATGATGGCCAATCTTAACACTGAGCCAATAATAAACTTGATTCCATCACTCCTCACAGACCAGACAATTTCAGAGCTTCACTCTCATTAGCCAGTCTTACTGAAAACTGCTAGCTATTTATTAATACGCTAAACTAAATTAGGCATTTCATTCAGCATAAAAAACACATTAACACAATGCTCAGTTTTATAGTTGGAGTAAATAAATACATTTGTATATTCAATGCAAAATTATTTTATCTTTATTATCATCAATGTGATTACTATTGTGGAGGGCCTGCACTCTGCTGAAGCAGTAACGGTTTTATTGCAATTATTTGTTCCAATAAAAATAGAGTGAACGAATCTTAGCAGAAAAATCTGGTGTGTGTGTGTGGGGGGGAACCCTAATATTTAAGACAAGCTAAGACCCAAAGAATCACAAGAAAGGAGAAAATGCATTAGTTTTGTTTCACGATCTCTTGCGCAAGAGTTAATGGATGACTTTCCAGAGTGCAGCACAACATTACATCAGGATTGTGTTACAATATAAGAGACTGAAAAGGCAAGCCATTGTGATTAAAGGCTAGTGCACTACTTATCATGAAGACATATGCAAAGCTTGACACAAAAGTGTCAAGCTTAAACATGGGGATTCCTCCGGATTTGGCATCACTTTTTTAAAGCGGGTTTGTTTTGTTAAGTTAGAAACAGCCATTCAATGAACAGAACAGACCTTCTGTCAGTGGAAGAGAGGTTTTGGATTAAACTCACTGAGTGAAGCTAAGCCAGAATATAGGCATGCTATTTCAAAACTAAATTTTATTCGAGCTATTACACATTCACACAATTTTAAGAAACTGGAATGCTTGGAAACATAAATGGTGAAAAAGGAGGGTCAGAAGGGGAGAAAAAAATACTTTGATCTCATCCACTGGCTCTAGTCATTGTTCGCTCCAGTTCTGAATGGAAGACTCAGAGAGTATCTATGAAGGACTGTGGATTTCAACAACAGCAACAATACAAATTGCAGACCTCTGCTTTATTAAGAGTATTCTGGAATCGCAATATTGAGAATAGGGATGCCAGGGCTATATTTAGCAACCAGATGGTCACATTAACTATTTACTTTACAATAGCTTTGGTGTAAAAGGACCATGAGAGATTGAAATAAAATAACGTCTGTCCTATTCTTCCAACCAATATTCTTTTTAATTCCTTCCCCTATCTTATCTGACTTATTTTAAAAAAAGAACACCTTTGAAGTCACAGTGACTGATTGGCGAAAATAAGCTGTTCAGGGATGCAGCGTTTCCAGCATATAATTCATCAAAGTAAAGGTAACTCATTGAAATGTCAATTGCACCATGCTCCTCAGATGGCAAAGACACACTATATCTAAAACCTACCTAATCTCATAGACTACCAAGACTGGGGGTTTTTTTGGGGGGTGGGAGAGGGGGTTTCCACTAGAAACATTGGGGTCCAGTGGCTATGGGGAGTCTTATTGGTTAGTTTTTTGCTGTCTGTTCCTTCTAAGTTGAAAAAGACTTGAACAGATATTTGTCCAGAACGGTATAAGGATTTCTGCACTGCACAGGGGGTTACATTTGAAGACCTCCAAGTTCTCTTCCAACTCAATGATTCTATGAATAGGCTTATCTGCATCTCTGCTGCACTGTATTTTTGTTATTGTAATTGTTTTTAATTGTCTTGGCTTGCTGTTGTTTTTCTGGTTAACTACTGTACTGTTAGCTGCCCAGAGTCACTGCAGAGGGATGAGCAAGCATATAAATGGTTTAGATAAATATAAATAGATTTGCTTTTTATTTTGTTTTAAAGCCCAAGAAGATGTACTTTAAGCAGTTACATGTCAGGCAAAAATCAACATGTCATTTGTTTTTTCTGTCACTGCACCTTTATCCAGGGAAAACCTTAAGCTGTTGATTTATTTCTGTTATCCAGCTGCTACAGGTACAAATCTTCTCTCTGTAAGACTGAAGACCTCAAATAAGATAAAGGCTGGTGAATCTGATTCACCTGTCTGGACACTGAAATTTTCATGATTCTTCAAACACTCATCTGAGTCACAAGAGAACATTTATCTCTTAATATAATCAACAGGTCCCTAACTCTGTCAGGGATTGTATTCTGTTTTGCTTTTTTAAATTATTATTACTGTATGTGTATCTGCTAGTTTTCTTAATAAAAAACTCCGCCAGCGGAGTTTTCCGCTGTGCTCTTAAGACCCTGCTCTTCCGACAGGCAGGGCTAGCATCATAATTGAGTTTTAAATTCGGAGTTCTTAAATTTTTGGGTTTTTCAGCTAATTTTGGCCTTAAATGTAATACTTTTAAGAATTTTTTAAATTTAAATTGTGATATTTGTATTGTGTTTTTACCTGGCTGAACACCGCCCCGAGTCCCTCGGGAGAGGGGCGGTATAGAAATAAAATTATCCTTATCCTTATCCTTAATATAATTTTTCAGATTTGTGTACTAAACTAACACCTAGGGAACAATTAGCCTGCTTTACTCGATTTAGCTCCAGAATGGGATCCAAGACCTTTCTCTGACAAGAACTTCCATCAGGACAGTCTGTTGAATAAACTACCTTGTTGAAAGATTTAAATCACTTTAATGGAGTCAAGAAGAGTTCCCAGTAGTAGTCCCCAGGTAGAAACGACTCTATCAGTGACTTCTAGTTTTGATAGATTACCTCAAGAAGCAGTAAACCTTTATTTGCAGATGAATACAAACAGTTGTTATTATGCAAATATCCCAACTACTGTGGGAGCAGCAGTGCTGAAGTAGTGAGCCCTGATTTCATCCAGCATGATATTTGTTAAATTCTTGTATAGAATGTGGAAGGTATAACATTGATACAGATTTCTTTTCTCTTCCTACATGGCTCAAAACATGAAAAAAGCCAGTTTGTGTATATGATCAATAGGATTATTTAATTTGGACTCGATTTGACCAAACCTGTGTTTGTTCAGTATAAGGAAGCATAACCTACAAATCTAAACTTTCCTCAGTGAACTTCTCCAGGTTGGTAATCACTCTTGCCATCCTCCACTCTTCTGTCCCTTGCTTAGCTAACACTGAGAGTAAGAACATGCCGTAGGTCAGCTAAGACATTAGGAGTTGTGGAGGGCAGGGCCCAAAGAGCGTAGATGGGGGAGACAGGCAGGTGGGGTGAGTTTATTTTATTTATTTATTTTGTTAAATATGTAAAAGATAACAAGTATAAGTATAAACATAAATATGAACATAGTAAATGAGTACAAATAAATGAAGACAGTAAGACAGGGATGGTAGGCACGCTGGTGCACTTATACACACCTCTTACAGACCTCTAAGGAATGGGGTGAGGTCAACAGTAGACAGTCTAAGGTTAAAGTTATGGGGGTTTGGGGATGTAACAACAGAGTCAGATAGTGCATTCCAGGCATTGACCACTCTGTTACTGAAGTCGTATTTCTGCAATTGAGTTTGGAGCGGTTACCTTGAGTTTGTATCTATTGTGTGCTCGTGTATTATTGTGGTTGAAGCTGAAGTAGTCATTGACAGGTAGACATTGTAGCAGATAATTTTGTGTACTACACTTAAGTCAGACAGTAGGCGGCATAGTTCTAGGTTGTCCAAGCCCAAAATTTCAAGCCTGGTGACATAAGGTATTCTGTTACGAGTAGAGGAGTGGAGGACTCTTCTCATGAATTACCTCTGGACTCTCTCAATTGTATTAATATCCATATATAAAAACAATAAAAATTGTTGAAATATCCCTGAGATAATGTGGTGAGCTGCTAAGCCCCTGAAGTTTTATATGATTGCAGGGGAGCTGCAATAGCCACGCCTTCAGGAACCGGTCATACATATCTTTGTTCAATGCTGCCTGAACTTTGAATGGTTGCTTAACAAATGGTCATTAAGTGAGGACTACCTGAAGTAAGAACATAAGCACAGTCATGGTTTTATTAGCAACTTCACTTAACAAACAAGTTGTTGGTCACTATATGAAGACTATTTCTATTAATATTTATTTATAAATTTAGCAGGCTCCTGGTGACCTACCGTTTAAAAGAACAATAAAGCTGAGAAAGAACAACCGTGCATATCCACGAAGAGCATACATATAACAACAACAAATTAATAAGAGCTCCCCATGCTTTTCACTCCGACTGTAATCAAGATAATTAATGAAAAATTAAAGCATATTCTTTTTTTGTCCTGTTTCTGTCCACTTTTGGGGTATGTTACTCAAAGACAAAATGCAGCCTTTAGCTCCAAAAAAATAACAATAATCACACCGCCCCCAACTACATAGGACAGTCAGGAAAATCTAAACCTTGAAATATTCCCTGTGAAATGTTTTGTTTAATTTGTAATGAAACTCCCCAGAAACTTTCTTCAAATCAATAGATATCATTTTCCCATGCAAATAAAATAATATAGAATCAGAAAAAATAGAAGTTACAAAATATGATTTACTATAACTTATACATGGTCAAACTTTAACACAGAGATCTGGATGCCGAAAGAAGAGTACATCAGAATGCTTGGTGTCACAAAATCACAAAATTTAGAAAGATAAATTTCTACTGTTGCTTCTGAGCAGATGAGAAAAAGCAGAAGTCCTTTCAATGTTTCTGTCATTCCCTATCTTTTCAACTTAGAACACAAATAAAGATAGTTCTGCCTTAATGCAATATTATTGCTTTATTATTTTATTATCTTTTGATATTGAAGTCGACCTCTTGTGGAGTTCTAATAAATAAATATATGTGTATACCAGGGGTGGGTTCTAAAAATGTTTACTACTGGTTCTGTGGGTGTGGTTTATTTTGTGGCTGTGGCTTGGTGGGGGGTAATGTGACTGGGTGGGCGTGGCCAACTTTTTTTTTTAACTTTTAAAAACATTTTTTCTACAACCTTAAGAGGTTGCAGAAAAAAATGCTTTTAAAAGCCTCTGACGATCAGGAAACTCAGCTGGGATCGCCAGAGGCTTTTAAAGCCAGAGGGTTCTAAAAATGTTTACTACTGGTTCTGTGGGTGTGGTTTATTTTGTGGCTGTGGCTTGGTGGGGGGTAATGTGACTGGGTGGGCGTGGCCAACTTTTTTTTTAACTTTTAAAAACATTTTTTCTACAACCTTAAGAGGTTGTAGAAAAAATGCTTTTAAAAGCCTCTGACAATCCCAGCTGAGCTGCGCGATCATCAGAGGCTTTTTTTTTTACTTTTAAAAGTGTTTTTTTCAGCTGAAGAGGTTGTAGAAAAAATGCTTTTAAAAGTTTTTTTTTTAAAAGCCTCTGATGAGGTGGGCAGGGTAAGCGAGCGGTGACCAGGCCGGGGACCAATTCTGGGGTGTAGCCAGCCAATGTTACTACCGGTTCTCCAAACTACTACAAATTTTTACTACCGGTTCTTGCGAACTAGTGCGAACCGGGAGCAACCCACCACTGGTGTATACAAACAAACGAATGAATGAGGAACATGGATTTAGAGTACCCATAATTTCTGAATTATGATTTGAGCCAACAATTTTAGATCCTTGCCAATGAATATGGTGAATAACAATGCCAACTGAAAAACTTATTTGCCTTTATTAACTGTTATTAGATACATTAACAATGGGTGGAATTAGAAAATATAAACATGTTATTTTAAACTGCTTAGTTTTATTACTCATCTATGATCTTTAATAAATTATAGCAAGTTGAATAAAACCTTGCCAAGTTGCTTTTTCAAGAGGAAATGTGAGAATACCATAGAAATATTCCATATTCTGAAATAAGAAACCCTGTATTATGAGATGAACATATTATGATGGCAATGTAATGGAAATCTACATAATATAGATGTGCAAAGTATTAAAAGAGGCCGTTCATAACGTTTATTAGTTCAAGCAAAGTGTCCCTCCTTGAAGCATTAAAGCAGCTACATCCTTTAGAAGGTTCACACAGCTACTTCAAAGCCTGTCCCCAGTTGTTTTCATGTCCATATGCATGCACAGGTATTACTGCCATTAATGAAGCAAAACAGCTATAAGTGCAGGTGCACAAACAGCTGGAGGCAACCTTTGAAATAGCTGCTCTAGCCTTTCAAAGGATGTGGCTGTGTAATACCCTTTTTAATATGCACCTTTCAAATACTTTGTATAGCGCCACTACATAACAGCTCACTCCAAGAATATGTAAAAATATCAAAGATAGAATTTTATTTTTGCTAACACATAAGTTATTGCTACCAGTGTTGAAAATCCTCCTGTCTAACCTATTTTATAGTAAATTCAAATACATTTTAATAACAGCTTTCTTTTGCCCTGTGTGTCTCTGTACTATACCTTATCAAAATAGGTGAAAAGACTATCCAATTTAATATCTGTTTGCAGGACTGGGGATTTCTTCATATCTTATGCAGCAAGGAAAGCTTCGGGGGATGGCTTAACAGCTTTGGCAGCAGGTTTTAAATATCTAGATAGTCTGGAACCTCAGATCCCATCAGATATGACTTAGTTTATCTAACATGAAAAATATATTAAGAACTAACTTTTAACCAGCTTGTTTTGGCTTGCACTTTTGAATGAACCCTCAGAGATGGATGCACTTTCCCTGAAAATATTCCAAAGTCTTGATCATATCTTGCACGATGGTTAAATGCCTGTCTGTAAATTAAAATAATTGCTAATCAGTAGGAGACTGGGAAGTGTATAATTTTTTTTTTATTTAGACTTCTATACCACTTCACAGCCCTCTCTAAGCGTTTTACAAAGTTAGCATATAGCATATAGCATATTGTATATTAGCATATTGCATTAGCATTAGCATTAGCATTAGCATATTGCCCCCAACAATCTGGGTCCTCATTTTACCCACCTCGGAAGGATGGAAGGCTGAGTCAACCTTGAGCCAGTGAAATTTGATCTGCTGATCTGCTGAACTAGCAGTCAGCTGAAATAGCTGCAGTACTGCACTCTAACCATTGCGCCACCTCAGCTCTTTGGCTGGTACAGAAGATATGTAAAACTTCATGTTTGATCTTTTAAAAATTTTTGATTGTCTGCGTCTTAAGAACAAAACCAGTCCAATTAAATTTTTACTAAACTGCAGCTAAATACAAAACAAATAAGTTACACATGAACAACACTTAAGGAAATAAGTGTCTGTATAAATCTTACCTCACGACATTTTTTTTACATAGTTCTTTAGGATGAAAAAGCGCAGCAAAAAACACTACTTCTCTAGGTACACCTGTACCCATCTTAGCTTCAAGGTAAACCATGATGTCATGTTCTGCATTGCATGAAAGCCAGTATGGATCCAATAATATAAAAAAACAAAAAGGGATCATATACGGAAAAATAAATCCTCCTCTCTCTCTCTTCTAGCTTTGTTTTTTTTTTTTTTTCGGCGTTTGGATTAGCGCTTTTTTTGCAGGCAAGCTGTTTTACTGTATTTCATTTCAACATCTCTTCTATTCTTTCCTTTAAAAGCACAAAGCTCTCTAATCAATAGGCATCTGAAGTGAAATGAAAGACCATTTGGATTTCACAGAACAGATTTTTCAAGCAATAAAACATAGTTGATGGCAAACAACTGCACAAATTGCTATATTTTGAATCTTCAAAATAATGTTGTTAACCTATAAAACAATTTGGATCAATTCTCCCCCCAGGAGCTCCACCATTCTCACGCACAAAATGGGTTGGAGTTTGTTTAAAACTCTGTTGTTGGGAGAACTCAGCACTGAAGTAGAGATCCAAGCTGGTGGATGGATCTCCATGATGACCAGGCACTTCCATTGAGGCACTTACTTAAAGAACTTTACAAAAAACTTCCTATTGTTAATTGAATTTTGCTGTGTACATATATTTATTTATTTACTTGTTTGTTTATTAATTTTTTATGCCACCCATCTCCCCTATAAGGTGACTCTGGATGGCTTACAGATCACAAAACAAATAGAAAAATTATTAAAATTATTAAAATATTAAAACAATGCAGATTAAAATTTTAACAACTGTACAAAAACTCCAGACTAACAGATGGGATCTTCTTACCCTGTCAATCACCTCCAACAATAAATATCCCCCCCCCGGGCCCCCAAGCAAAGACAAGGTTTAATACCCTTCCGGAAGACCAAAAGTGTCGATGCAGATTATTCCACAGGTATGGGACCACAGTGGAAAATGTCCTTCTCTTGACCCTGCCTCCCAAAATTCCTTAGCTAATGGGACATGTAACAGGCTTCTTCTGCTGGCGGGAGTGGGATGGGTAGCCCCATTGGGTAGAGATGGCTCCTTAGATGTCATGGACCAGTGGTGGATTTCTACTGGTACACCCTGGTTCGGACGAACCGGTAGTGGTGGTGGTGGGAGGCTCCACCCATCCACCCAGATGTCATCACGGATGTTCTGCACATGCGCACAAGGTTCTGCGCATGCACAGAAGTGCCACATGAGAGCGAAGCAAGCTCACACGTGAGCACGCTCACAGTTCCAAACCAGTAGCCAAGGTAAGTGGCACCCACTACTGTCCTGAACCCATGCCATATAGGGTTTTGTATCTTAATAACTATCTTAATAATAAGCTTCATTCAACATTATGCAGAATGCTAAATATAAAGGCAGAGACTTTGGGGTGGTTTTTGGGAGGAACAGGTTGATCTTAGCTAATTAATAGCTAATTAGTTAATAGAATAAAATACATTTGCTATTAATGGAACATTGCTGTTTTCTTTCTTTAGATAAAAGATGACTAGACATAGCTTGCCCTTACCAAACAAATATCAACACAGGGTGTAGTATATATTGTATCTTTTGAGACAAAAATACATAAAATGTTTCGCTTTGGTTGAATACAACTATGAATACAATCAACCTGTAATTAAGTCATTTTAAGTTCATTCATATTAAATCCATGTGTTTTTTCTTTTTTCATTCTTTGTCCGGTCACTGTAAGAGATTGAAGGAAACTACTTTTCTGAAACTGCAATTTCTTATTTCTTGGAAACAAAATTCTGGAAAATAACATAGGAATTCCTCACTTTATATTTGTATTATGTTATTTTCTTGTATTATTTAGCCAGTTTTCTGATATTCAATTAAGACGTTAAACCACTAATGCATTCTGGCCTGAAATTCAGCTCAACATTCATTATTATATATTGTCAGTTACAATACATACATACAAAATAGCACATATGCTTAAATACACATACATATATATATTTAAATATGTACAGTATATGTCTAGTTT
Organism: Pituophis catenifer annectens; assembly: GCF_029215685.1. Lineage (NCBI taxonomy): Eukaryota > Metazoa > Chordata > Lepidosauria > Squamata > Colubridae > Pituophis > Pituophis catenifer. The sequence goes on from NW_027256882.1 coordinate 56,302,833, forward strand.
AAGGCAACCTCAAACATTTGGGATAATAATAAAAATATGTATACATGGTTTTATATATCTGCTGAAACAATTGAATAATTGTATTTTCATTTTAAAATGCAAATACTTCTCTCTGTCTCTCTCTCTCATATATATATATATATATATATATATATATATATATATATATATATATATTATGTGTGTGTGTGTGTGTGTGTGTGTGTGTGTGTGTGTGTGTGTGTTTTTCCTCTAGCCAGGTTTTTCCTACGTAACCAAGGTTTTTCTGCAGCCTTGGTTATGTAGGAAAAACCTGGCTAGAGGAAAAACCCTACGAAGAAGTAAGAATATATATATATATATATATATATATATATATATATGTATGTATGTATGTATGTATGTATGTATGTATGTATGTATGTATATATATTCGATCGATCGATCAATCAATCGATCAATAGTATTCAAAAGTCAGGTTTTCCAAAAGATCAACCTATTGTAATAGGAATCAGAGTGTTTGGTTGTCAAAATGGAAAATAACAACAAATGGCTATGTTATATGTGCACTGATGATGTCACTTAGTCTGATAATGAAATGTTGCAAAGAAGCATCTAAGCTCATACAGCACCAAGGATCCCACAGCTCAATGCTGAGATACAAATATTCTCTTCTATCGGCACATATGGCTAATTGGACAACTTCATTCCACTTCAAAATGAAATAAGAGGGGGAAAAAATCACCCTTGGGGATATTCTCATCTTGTTTCAAATCCTAATTACCTCTAGCAAATGACCTGAATTGTTACTAATATGTATTAGAAAGCAAATCTATTTACAAAACAGACATAGCTGAATAAAAAGCATGGTGTACCTTAAAAGGAAGAAACCAAGGAAAAGGGACGTTGGTCCTACCTGATACGCCCTTTCTCTGAGTAGCTCCGGGAGAGTCAAAAGAGGCAACTTTATGGCCATGCCCCCTTCCTCCTCCTCTCTGGCCCAGTTTCGGCGAGGATCTCAACAATGTTAAGTAATAGCTCCTGGACTGCAGACAAAGAGGTTGCCAGGGCGGAGCTTGGACTCTCCTGGAGCTACTCAGAGAAAGGGCATATCAGGTAGGACCAACGCCCCTTCTCCTGAGAGCTCCCGGGAAAGTCCAAGGATGGGACGTACCAAATCCGACCAATTTAAGGGTGGGACACTGCTTGGTCAGAAGTCGCCATATCCACATGCACTCATTGCAAAACCGTCCATCCAAAGGACGCCTCCGCTGAAGCAAAAACATCTAATTTGTAATGACGAATAAAGGGCACATGGGAGGCCCATGTAGCCACCCTACAATGTCTTCAATGGATGCCTATGTCATCCACGCCGCCGTTGTGGCAGCACTTCATGTAGAATGGGCAGTCACCCCTCTGGAAGCTGGTATGGCCTGAACCTGGTAGGCCGTAGCTATACAAGCCCACAGCCAACGGCCTATGGTCGAAGGAGTCACCTTGGCACCTCTCGAGGAGGGGTGGAAAGACACAAAAAGTGCCTCTTTCTTCCTAGTAAGGGATGTCCTCCTGATGTAAATTTGGAGGGCCCTCCTTACATCCAAGGTATGCCATTTCTTCTCCAGGACATGAATTGGCCCGGGCAGAAGTCTGGCAAAACAACCTCCTGGAGTTTACCTTGGGGATGAAGGAGGGATCCATCCGGAGGACTACCCTGTTCTGATGGAAGATGCATAAATCTTTTCTGACTGAAAGAGCTGCCAGCCTCCTGACTGAGGTGATAGCCACCAGGAACGCGACCTTAAGGGTCAGAAGGCTTAACCTCACAGTCTGTAAACGTTCAAAAGGTGCAGATGTCAGGGCCTGTAGGACCTTAGACAAGTCACAAGTGGGTTACTTATGAATAACTGGTGGTTTAAGGTTTGCTGCCCCCTTGAGGAATCTGTATAGGGGGCAGAGGCTAGCCTCCACTTGGAATAGGCGTCCGCCTGCCAATTGCATAGCCAAAGCATCCTCCTCAATGTTATGGAGGAGGCAAGGGTTCTGGAGGCATATTTTGCAGAGGTTAAAGTGGCATCTGCCGAGAATTGTGCAGCTGCTATTAGTTTATTAAGGTCCTGGTGGAGCCTGGTCTCACTTGATGGAACCCTCTGCTACATCTGGCGCAACCAGATCAATGAGGTGTGATTAAAAAAATGAGGCAGCTGATGCAGCGTTGATCGTCCAGGCTGCGCAAGGTCAATTCAACCTTTTTATCTTCAGTTATTTTAACCCTTCAGTTATGTTGCTTGACACCAGGGAGGAAAACACTGGAGAAGCCACCGGGCCATCTACCTTGGGTAACTGAAGTGGTTCAGCCAGCTCGGATGCCAAATTATAAAGGCGCCAATCATGCCCACTTGGAGTCGGAAAGGAGCCTGGCTGTGCCCACTGCTGTTGAACCACATCTATAAAATGTTGTGGTGCAGGTATGTCCTCTTGTGCCATGACTGGTTCAGAAAACAGGTGATCGCTGGGATCTTTTGGCCCCACAGGTCTTGGGGTGGAATCTACTCCTATTCCTGATGTCACCCGTGCCATCGATTTAAAGATGGCAGGAGGGAAAAGGCCGGTGAAAGCCAGCACATCTGGTGTTAAACCCTCATCCTCAGATAAATCTGCCTCTCTTTGGCCTTCCTCTTGTAGTTGTGACTATCTGAGGAAGGATCAGGGGACTGGGTACCCTGCTAATAGGACCGGTCCCCTGATGTCTGAGGGCCCTGCTGAAAACTAGTGGAATACTCAGTGGTCAGGGCTGCTGGGGCAGGGATTTGCTGCAATCTTGCAGCAATGCCCTGAGAAATAGCCTGAGCTATCAATGATTTTATATCTGCAGGCAATTCAGATGTTATAGTTTCGCCGTGCCGCAAGCCAGCAGCTGTAGGTGTGAAGGTTGCAGGAGCAGCCCTTCTGCCATTTGAGCCTTGCTGTAACTCAGTTGCAGTTGCTGGGCAGAAAAAAGGATTTACTTCAGTTTCATTGCCAGCCTGGGGAGATAAGTGAAAAGAGCTCACTTGCTCCCTCTGATGACCATGCTTGTCATATTACATCTCCTGAGTGGAGTAATGGATCACTTTGAAAAGGGCGGGAACTTTCAACCTCTGTCAGAGGAAAGGCTTGTTCTGACAGTTCCCTCTCAGCTCTAAGAAACTGTTTTTCTAAGGCTTTGTGTCTCCTTTTGGTATCCTTCTCAGAAGCTTTGGAATGCTTCTTGCTACTAGGACCCTCAGACTTGGATTTAGCCTTCTTACTAATTGAAGGTTCCACTTTAGAATGAGAACTGTCAGTGAGCTGCTTATGTCTCTGTTTAGCAGCTCTGCCCACCATTTTCTTTTTCAAATAATTAAGGCTGTCACTGCTGCTAGTCCCTGCCTACCTGCTTTACCAGTATGCCTAGCCGAAACTAGGCAGGGACTCCAAGCCTTCTAAGGCTAGCAGGGGCTTGAGGCTGTGTGATTGGTAGATGGTTACTGCCAGGTCTGTAATCACCTCAGTTACGGGTATGCCTAGTCAAAACTAGGCAGGGACTCCATGTTGCTCTGAGCCTTGCTGCAGGCTGTCACCCAGCGGGTATGCCTAGCCTTGACTAGGCAGGGACCCTGCACCTCTCCTGAGGCTGTCTGTCAACGGATATGCCTAGCTGAGACTAGGCAGGGACTCCGTGTGTCTTCAGAGGCTATTGCTAAGCCTCTGGAAGAAGTGGTGGCTGTATCTGAGCTGTCTGACAGCTCGCATGCCCCAGCTGAGGCGGCCAGATGGCCCAAAAAGCCGGCGATCCTGCCAGATGAATGGAGAGTGCGGTGACGCGCCATGGCTATCTCGAGCTCCCAAAAGCTCGGATTTCAGGCAGTTGGCTCTAAGAGCGAATTGGAAAGTGTGGCAGCAAGCCGCATCTCCTTTGCAAACCCGCAGCTCTGAAAAAACCCCAACACTAAGAAAACCTGTCATTGAGAGTCCAGGAAATCCAGTTGACATGTCTCTTCAAGGCCGAGACTGAGCCGAAACTGGGCCAGAGAGGAGGAGGACAGGGGCGTGGCCACAAAGTTGACAGCTTGGTCTCTGCAGGAACAGACGAGTCAACCCATCCTTGGACTCTCCCGGGAGCTCTCAGGAGAAAAATCACTTTCAATAACTGTCCTCACTCTAAACCTATTCAGTTGTGCAACAGAAATAAAAATATATAATATAAAAATATATATTGAGTTGAGTTGCAGATCAGAAATTAGAGTATAGGTTTATCATCTTAAGTAAAGATCAGAAAAATGTCTCCTAAAATGAAAGAAAGAAAGAACATCAATTTATTGGTTATTTTTGTTTAAGAAGGAAATTTCCTACCAACTTTGAAAACAAGAATTCCTAGTGATCTGATTGTTTTGGCTCAGCACCTTCAATCCTCTTTAGTTGGGAGGCTAAATGTTAGCCTAACCAGTAGCTTCAGAGGGTTTTCTTCTTATTAACCTTCCACTTTGTTTTTCCAATTTTAGAAAGAAATATAACTATATTTCAGCAATGTTCACCTTTTATTATTTACTTCTTAGCTGAGAATTCAACTTTATTTTCAGAAGGATAGTGAAAGGCTATTGTAAAAGTGCAATATGTCTTGTTTGGTTTACCTTTTATACGTGATAAGCAACTGGACCTTCAAAAAGTCCCTTTTTTAATTTGGAAAGATTTTTTGGGATGTGCTTGGCACCTGAAAAAGGATTACTTTTAATGAAAAATGAGCTAAGGTGCTATAAATAAATAAAAATAAGTAATAAGCACTATATCTTTCAATTTTAAAAGAAAACAGCAATTAATAACATATAGCATTAATAACAATATAATAGTAGTTCCTGAATTATGATTGTAAAATTAATTGTTAAGTGAAACATCATGATTTTATGACTTTTTTGCCCCAGTTGTTAAGCAAATCACCTGTTAAGCAGTGGTCATTAAGAGAGACATCCCATGACCGTGACTTGCAACCTCTTGCAGGCTTCTCCATTAACTGTGCTTGACTGCAGGATGCTGTAAGTGCCATAAATGTACAACGATGGCCAAGAGCATTCACATAAATCAAATTCAAATAATCAAATAAATGGTTGTTAAGTAAGGACTACCTCTTACATGTCCAAAGTCAGAAGATATATTTTCAAAGTGACTGAAACCCAAAAATCTTCACGTGCCTAAAGATTTACTTTCAGTTTGCAAATTTGCAAAATATTTTACAATCGTTTCAACATGATGCAATGATGAAGATATATAAAATATGTCTGTGGAGTTTCTCAGTCATCCAGGTCATGGTTGTTCCAAAAGTGCTTTTTCAAGAGGCAACTGGCCTTTCTTTGTTTTTCCTTGAAGACATTTTGCTTCCCAACCAAGAATTGAAGAAGCTTCTTGAAAAAGCACCATTGGGACAATATAAAATATAATTTATTTTTAGAGGCTTTTTTCAGATTAAGATTGTACACAAATGCCTAATGAACCAAAAGCTGTCTTTTTTTATTGAAAGCTCCGAGATACGTATATGTAATGTGGAGGATGGCCTTGAATGGCAGAGGGAAGATCGATTTACCAAGGCAACAATCAGATAAATGATGATTGAGCCCATGCCAAGAAAGTCATTTATGAAAACGCCTGAGACATTATTTTCTTCACGTGAAGATAAAAGGGAGAAGAAGAGAAGCACATTCGGACATGCAAGGTTCTGTTACTACAGCTGTTCTAGTAAAAGTATCTGCACAGTATCTGTTTCTTAGTCATACTTCAACATAAACAATTGATAGTATATTTCCCAGTTGTAACATGGTTCCCAGGCAGGACAAAGGCTGATTAATCTTAGCCTTCCATCCATTACTGTGTGAACCCTTCAAGGTAGGCAAGATCAAGAAACAGACATGGCAGAGCTTGCAGGAATGCTCTTTATTACGGTAGAATAGCAGATTCTTGAAAACTGTCAGTTTCTATTTCATCTTACATCAAACAAAATTGGGAGGAAGGTTTATCTTGAGTTTCTCACATTTTCCTCTTTCTCAGGACTAAGTAGTCTTTTCTCAAAGTCATCCTTAACTGTTCAGTTATTCCTTCTTCATTCCCACAATCAGGTTTTCTTTCACCCAATGTAAATCTGTTGCTTTGGGTTAAAGTTAGGCAGCAGAATGACTTGGGCTAAGAACAGATACTCTAAAGAGAATGACCTGCCATCAATATCTTATTGACTTGCTCTTACTGTACTTTTTAAACATCCTAGAAATAGTTTCATTACTGACACTTCAGGTCCACTTCAGGTTAATGCTTAACTGTGCCTTCTGGACTGACCCTGTGCCAGTAAACTTCTGTGTAACGACAACTGCTTTCCACAGAAGACTATTAGCTAACATTGTCACCCATGCAAGAATCAGAATGACTATTCTGAGGATACTTTGTAGTGTTAAACTCGAGTCCAAGAACAACCTAATGGTGTCAAGAAATATCTAACTTTGGAAAAGAAAACAATAGTCTTGCAATTCCAGCAGTGAAGGCATGTCCAACCTTTATTCCATTAGGAACCTGGAATCTTCATTCCATTAGGAATATACCATTATGCTATTTTTAAGGCATTAGAAAACAACTGTCCAACTTTTCTATGTGACACATTGGCCTCTTAAATTCATCATTTGGAAATCCTCCAACCTCTTCTCTCTTGATAGGATCAAATTAGGATGGGATCAAAACTGAGATCCTTCATTCTCAAAAATCTACCAGAACCTTGAGGAGCTTCAGACTAAATAGCATGAATGAAAAAATGGTGCCTGTAATATGTGAGCTAACCATACATGTCTAAATCTGAGTTAAATCATCAATAGATCCCACAGTTTGCATTCAATGACCATATAAAAACCCAGGAATCTGTATATTCCTCATATTTTACTCCAGCATCCACAGACCCATCCCAGGCTCTGCTCATGGACACCAACTTAATTATGTTTGATCAAGCAAGGACAGTGGACAAAACTATATGCCTGCTAACACATAAGTAAAATTACCACACCAAAGGAGTTTTATAACCAGAATGATACTTTTTTATCACATCCATACCTCAAATACCCTTCCTATTCTGAAACCCTTACTAGACAAATGAAGTTCAAATCTATATTTGTTCTTTTACAACTATATGCACCCTCCATTAAACAGAGATAATTTTACTAAACATGCTGAAACATTATCATAGTCATCGTCATTTTATTGGGTAAATTGGATAGTCCTGATGATTCCAAGTTCAGAAATCAACACGTTTCTTGATTTTGTTCTTCTACAAACCCTTTAAAGAAAAAAAATCAAACTATGCAAGTAAACATTTAAGATTGTGACTTAAATTTATTAACAATAACCTATAAGGGAAAAAAAATGAGAAAATTGTGTTGCACACCAATATTTTCTTTTTCTAGTACAATGGTATTTGGAACAAAAACAATTATCTGACTGACATGTAGAGATGGAAAGCATACAGAGAAATCCTTGCAAATCAAAACTGGAAAAGAGATCAGCCTTAGAATGCATCTTCACTTGCCGGATATCTATTTTGGCTCTGGACATGTGAAAACTGCTTTTCTATATAGCACTGAAGATTGGTTTTCTTACTTAACAATATTAATTAAAAGCATCACCAAAGTGCATCATATAAGTAAATCAAATCCTAAATGCTCTATTTTGCAAATTTCATGGGCCACTAGGGATAATTTAAAAGGGCAATTATATAAAGTTGGTGCAGTTTGGAGAATCAAATGACATTTTCAGCTTTATGGTACTTGATCATCTAAATTCTTTTTTCCTGCTGTCCATTAGGCCTACATTTTGCATTTTTATGGTCAAACAGAACCAACATTCTTATTTTAAAAGTAGTATTTTCCTGTTTTTAAAGTTTGTAGTTTTGATTCACATTTTTCACTGTTTATCTTTCCTATGAACCATGCACATATAAAGAATTTTAGTGAGAGGTTGTGATTTAGAAGTAGAGATATGACATAAAAGCTGCAATTATACAAGAGGCACAAAAGTAATTCTGCCTTGATTATTTACAGTTCCAGAATGCTATGTCCATGTTGTTGCATCCCACTTCTGTGGCAGAGCTAGTAAGTACATGAGCAGCTCATGAAAAATACAGCAGAGAAACTGCTAGTGGCAGAAACATTTAACTTTCTCGTTAGCTGTCCTCCCCCATGTGGCACTTTAGCACCCACAAGTTGTTTATTATGTTTTGTGCCAAGCAAAATTGATTAAATGGGGCTCTTAAGAATCAAAGCGTTATAAATTCATGAAAATACAGCAAGCAATAAATTCCATGGAATTAAAAGCTTACTAGCGCTATTAGCATTTCAGGGTGTTTGCATTGTTAATACCAATGTACAAAATATGCTGCTCCTGTAATAGAAGTCAAGCCAATGCGACATATGCATAGGCAATAACATTTTTATAGAATGTCATCACTGCTCACAGGATTTTTTTTCCTTCAGACCTGAAATGTTCATTAATGTTTTAAAGAAAAATTTGAAACAAACGCAGTGATCTGTAGAGTGCAGCAACTTCTACTTCTTAGCAATGGAAATTCTGGTCTCAATTTTGGTTGTAAGTCAACGACTACCTGTGCACATACATAATATTTTCCAAGACATTGCAAGTTTTCTGATATCAGCTAAACTATGCAAACAGTGGAATGTATATTTATATTTATTAATTTTTATCCCACTTTTTTATTTTATAAGTACACAGAATACAGCTAAACCCAGAAAAAATATAGCAAAGTATCAACTACTTAAATCCTACAATTAATAGATCTTTTTTATCTGTTAAAGGAAAAAGAAGGGAAATAATGCACTCTTTAAAATGCAGAAGCAGCAAGGTTCGTTACACACAATGTCTAGCAGAAACTAGACCTTTACTTAAAGACAGTATTCTGCTCCTAGAAACTTTTTGAAGATCACAAACACTTTCCAACTGTTAAATTTACATGATATTTATTAATGGAGCTATATATAGCAATGTAAATTCACAAATTATACAGGTAATCCTCATTTAGTAACCAAAGTTGGGATTAGTAATTTGATTGTTAAGTGAAGCAGTCACCAAGTGAAAAATCACATGATCACAACTATGCTTTTAATTTTACTTCAGCTTTCCTTTGTTTTACAGAATTAGTAGAATATGGCCTCAAAAAGCTGGGTGAGACCAAACAGTGAGGAAAGTGTCTGGAACTTGACTCATAAGGAATCTGGGTAAAAGGATGAATCTTATAGCTCTTCCTCTCCCCCCGCCCCACACTCCGGTCCATTCTCCTGCCCATTGGAATGCTCACCCTGGCACTGAGATAATTAACAAGAAGAGAACTGATATTCAATTTTATTCATTAAAGAAGATGGGTTTACAAGAAAGTAAGAAGGAATGCAATGAAAAAGAATGCGCTAGCATCAGCTGTTTGTGTAGCACGTTGTCCATAAGCTGCTGAGGAGGCAAACAAAAGCATTTAGTGTAAAACTGATTAAAGTCTTGTCAATGTCAGGTAGCGGCTGGAGGGTTCTAATCAATTAATTAAGGTCATAGAGCTGAGTTTGTTAACTTTTAGGGAAAGCAGTTCTGGAAGAGTAGCTTGTTTAGGCAATCTCTCCACTCTGCAGGAGGGGGGTACAAAGAAAAAAAGGATCAGGCACAGGACAACCCCTACTAACAGACTGTAATGGCATACACATGATCAAGAGACAGAGAGACATTGCAAAATTTGTAAAGATGGGCATTGGTCATCAACATTGTAACTTCAAAGCTTCAAAGCAGTTGCTTTCAGAAGGACTATCTATGAAGCTAAGATTTCAATTATCAGTATCTCTATTAATTTCAAAGAAATGTTAAATAAATGCTGATTTCCCAAAACTATGTAGCATAAAGGTAAAGATGGGTAAACTCTTAGGAATTAGCCAACAGTTCAAGGATGCTATTTTGAATAAATTCATAATTGAATGAATACACTCATTATTAAAGTGCTGTGTTGCCTAGAAACATTTTTTCCTACGGCCACCATCAGAAATATGACTTATCAAGAATATAATTTTAAGTACAGTTAAGGTAAAACAGTATTAAGGACTCTTTTGGAAATACCATTTTTCACAGGGCCAGCAACTTTGGTTTCTGCAGGCCAACTATTCCTTGAATACATATGCTGCTTATCACACTATGCCTTGTACCAATGATGCCATAATACATTAGTGAAAGAACATACAATGCACAAATTTTCTGACAACAAGTTAAAGAAGCAACACTGGGTTCATTTTAAGCTATAAAAAAGCAAAAATATAAACAAAATGGACGTTGCTTACCTGAACGTCCCTTTTGTCCTCGCTGCGAAGACACTCCTCAACATGGGTACAGCTCACTCCTATTTGCATGGCTGAGTGTCAATCATATCACTCTGGAGCTGGACCCGCCCTTCTTCCTGCTCCTTCCTCAGTCTTTTCACGAAGACCTCTTGGCCCAAGGACATCAGGACGGATATGAAGGAAAAACCACCAGATTGCAGGACAGGAACAAAACAGCTACAGAGAGAAATAAGAAAAGACCCCCACCAAGGCCAGACCCGGCGAAGATAAGGGAGGGACGGAGTGTCTTCGCAGCGAGGACAAAAGGGACGTTCAGGTAAGCAACGTCCATTTTCCTCCTCGCTGCTCAGACACTCCTCAACATGGGACATACCCAAGTTCAAGAAGAGGGAGGGAACTAAGCCGAAACTTGGCCTTGGGGAGAGATTACACACTGTAAAACTCTTCTGCCAAAGGCAGCATCTGCAGAGGCAAACCTATCTAAACGATAGTGACTTACAAAAGAAGAAAGAGAGGACCAGGTGGCCGCCTGGCAAATATCATCTACAGATGCCTGGGTAGCCCAAGCCGCCGATGTTGCGGCACTACGGGTAGAGTGGGGCAAGATACCTCCCGGGACAGGAGCCCCCCGCAACTCATATGCTCTGGAAATACAGGCTTTGAGCCACCTGCCTACAGTTGCCGAAGATACCTTCTGACCCAAGGAAGAGGGGAGGAAGGACACCAATAACGCCTCAGTCTTGCGGAAAGAGGCAGTTTTCTTGAGATATCGTCTCAACGCCCTACGCACATCCAAGGTATGCCAGCGTCTCTCAGTAGGATGGCGAGGGTCCGGACAGAAACTTGGCAAGATAATTTCTTGGGCCCGATGAAAGCGTGTGTTCACTTTTGGGATAAATGCTGGGTCCAGTCGTAAGACCACACAGTCGGGATAGAAGATACAGAGATCACTTCTCATGGACAAGGCTGCAATTTCGGATACTCAGCGAGCCGAAGTAATTGCCAACAAAAATGCCATCTTCAAGGACAAGTAGCGCAGGCTGATCGAAGCAAGAGGTTCGAACGGTGGTGCAGTCAAAGCTTGCAATACTAATGTAAGGTCCCATGTAGGGTAGCGATGAATCAGCGGGGGCCGCAGGTTGGTGACCCCTTGGAGAAAGGAACGAATTCTGGGATCCTGAGACAAGGGAACTTGATTATCCCCAGACAAGACAGTGGCCAGAGCAGCCACCTGACAGCGAAGGGTCGCAGGAGCTAGTCCTTTAGAAAATCCCGCATGCAGGAATCGCAGAATGTCCGGAACAGCCGCAGTCATGGGGTCAACATGATGAGCTCCGCACCATCTCGTAAAGGCAGTCCATGAAGCGTCATAAATGCGAACTGTCGATGGTTGCCTGGCGGCCTGAATAATGGAAATGACATCTTCAGATAATGGTCTTTGAACAGCTTTATGCGCTCAAATGCCACACGGCTAATCGGAGCCATTCTGGCTCCGGGTGGCGTACGGCACCTTGAGTCAAGACGACCTTGTCGGGTGGAAGCCTCCACGAGGGTTCGACGGATAGGTTCTTGAGGTCTGCGAACCACTCTCGACAAGGCCAATACGGCGCTACCAGCAGAAGATTCGCCGGCTCTTGAATTACCTTCCGAATTACTTTGGAGATGATAGGTAGTGGGGGAAGGCATAAAGGAGCCCCCGGGGCCATGGACTCCGAAGAGCGTCCAGGCCCTCCGCCGCTGGAGACGGGTAACGGGAAAAGAATCTCGGTAATTGAGTGTTGAGGGCTGTCGCAAACAGGTCCACTACCGGCAGACCGAACCTCCTTGACAGGTCCTGGAACAGTCAGGGGTCCAGCCGCCACTCGGAGTGATCTATCTGGTCTCTGCTGAGCCAATCTGCTTCCCGATTTACAGTCCCTGAAATGTGTTCGGCTCTTATCGATAAGAGATGGAGCTCCGCCCATGACAGAAGCCACTCTGCCTCCTGCATTAGAGTCCAAGAGCGGGTCCCCCCTTGTTTGTTGATATGGGCCTTGGTGGCCACATTGTCTGTTAGAATCAGAAGGTCTTGGCGATATACAAGATGTTTGAAGTGTAGAAGAGCGAACCTGACCGCTCTGAGCTCTAGTCAATTTATATTGTGCAGTTTTTCTGTCGGCAACCAGACACCCTGGGCTAACTGGGAGTTGAGGTGGGCCCCCCAGCCCCGCAGACTCGCGTCTGTGGTTAACACCATCCGTTTCGGTTCCAGAAAAGGAGAACCCCTGCTGAGAGCCGGAGACAACCACCACCGCAGGGAAAGCCGAACTGATGCCGGCACTGTCACCTTGAAGAGAGATTCCGCTCGACCTTGTTTTTGGAAAGGAAGCAGGAACCATTGTAGGTGACGAAGGTGGAAACGAGCCCAAGGGACAATGTCTATGCACGATATAAGTTTTCCCAGAAGCTGGGAAAGTATCAGTAAGGTTACAGTCCGGTTTAGTAGGATGTGAGACACCAGTTGCTGAATGCTGACACGTCTGTCAGGAGACAGGAAGACCACACACTGACTCGAATCTATCGTTGCTCCGAGGTGCAGAATACGAGTCGTGGGGGACAGATGACTTTTGGTGAAATTCAAAGTGAACCCGTGGTCCTGAAGAGTCTGAACTACCAACTCCCGGTCTCGAATTGCCCGTTCGGTTGATGATGACAGAATCAAAATGTCGTCGAGGTAGCATGCCAGATGGACAGGGACCTCTCTGAGCGACGACGCCACTGCTACCAGCAGTTTTGTAAAAGTCCTCGGGGCGGACGAAAGGCCGAACGGCATTGCCCAATACTGAAAATGGTGGTCCCCAAACGCAAACCTGAGGTACTTTCTGTGCAACTGGTGAATGGGAACGTGCAGGTACGCTTCCTTTAGATCCACTGATTGCATCAGATCTCCCCGCTGGATGCAGCCTAGCAATGATTTGAGAGAATGCATTTTGAACCGACGGTATAAGATGTGTTGATTGAGACATCGTAGATTCAAAATGCCTCTCCAATCGCCCAAGCTTTTCGGTACCAGGAATAGTGTTGAATAAAAGCCGGTTCTGAGTTGGTTCGCTGGAACATGTTCTATGGCCTGTATCTGCAACAGATGTTGAATTTTGAGAGACAGTAGAAGTCGCTTGTCCGGCTGAGCCGGCCAAGGGCATTGAACATAAAAGTCCTGTGGCATGGTAGTGAATTCCAAACTTAGACCGTTGGTGACACGTTTGGACAATCCAGGCATCCGAGATGGTAAGTGGCCACAGGTGAGAAAAAGCCTGGAGTTTCCCACCGATCGGAACCAGGGACGGTGAGTCACTTACCACGTCTGGCGTAGCGGGCAGTAGAAGGTCTGAAAGGGCACCTGAAGTTGGCTTGTCGGGGACCGCGGTCACGAAAGGACGCCCGATCTGAGGCTGGCTGGTTCTGGAACTGAGACGATCTGTGATAAGAGGCGCTGCCAGTGCCTTGCTCCTGATGAAAAGGCTGTCGGCTATAAGGTACGTAACGCCTATCCTGGCGTCGGAATGATGCGGGCAACACCTTTTTCTTATCCCTGTTCTCGACCAGTACGGAATCCAGGGATGAGCCAAACAAAGCAGGCTCTTTGTATGGAGCAGCAGTCAGACGCCACTTGGACTTAGCGTCAGCTCTCCAGTTACGGAGCCACAACAGACGTCTTGAAGAAACTGTTGAAGCCAGGGCACGAGATGCAAATTTAGCCGCGTCCAAAGACGCGTCAGCCGAATATTCAGCCGCTGCGACTAACTTAGCCAGGTCTTGCTGCAAACGCGCGTCTTCAGGTGGAAGCCTGTCCCTCAATTGACGCAACCACACCAGCGATGCCCGGTTGAAGAATGATGAAGAAGTAGCGGCACGGATGGCCCATGCCGCTGCCTGGTGCATCTTACGAAAAGCCATTTCGGCCCGTTTATCCTCAAACTTGAGGCCATCCCCTGCTTCACCTACCAGAATGGAAGAGAACGTAAGACTAGCCACCGGATCATCAATCGTAGGCAACTGCAGAAGGGCATCCAGCACAGGAGCCGAGGCGTAAAGCTTTCGATCAAACGAATTTGGGCCAGAAAGCGAGGCGGGGTGGTCCCATGGCTTCTGAATGACCTGGCAGAAAAGGTCAGGACATGGGACAAAATCATAGTCAGGCTGAGGCAGATTAAACAAATTACTGTTAGGGCCGGGTGGAACAGAGGCAGAACCCTGATTTGTGTTGGTATCCATATTAGTGGCAGCTTTCGCTTTGCGTAGAAGAGAACGAAACAAGGAAGGCTTAAACAACCCTGGAAAGGCCAGCTTGTCCTGAACCTCTTCCTCGTCACCAGACATCTCAAAGTCCTCCAGGAAATCATCCTCCCGGGCAGGTTCAGCCACCTGACCATAGGAAGCAGAATGTTGTTGTCCACAAGGAGGATGCGTATGACATGAAGTAGCAGGTGCACAAACTGGAGTAGGAAAGACACCAGTGGCCTGCTGTAACCCCACTTGAAAAATATGGGACATAGCCTGAGTAAATAGTGACTGAAAATCCACAGGCTGACCAAATGCAGGACCCGCTTCAGGGTGGAGGCCGGCTGCAGTGGGTGTAAAGGTAGCTTCAGGGGCAGACCTAGAAGCCTGAGAATTGTGGCTAGCAGTACTAGACGATCTTGACCTAGCTCTAACACAGGGCTGGTTGGTAGAAATCAATGGCAACCCTTGAGAAGTGGATGGACAATCCTCACACAATTCACCAGTGAGGTTTACAACATTATGGGAGACCCTTGGGTCACAAACCCCCTCATGACACAAAACCTCATCCACTGGCTCATGACAAGTAAGCGACTGAGCCTGTTGTTTTGTCTTAGCAAATTGTTTTTCTAGGGTGTTGTGCCTACGTTGGGCATCCTTGTCTGACTTGGAAGACCTGCTAGACTTTGCAGGTTTGGAAGTTTTAGACTTCCCACCGATCGGAACCAGGGACGGTGAGTCACTTACCACGTCTGGCGTAGCGGGCAGTAGAAGGTCTGAAAGGGCACCTGAAATTGGCTTGTCGGGGACCGCGGTCACAAAAGGACGCCCGATCTGAGGCTGGCTGGTTCTGGAACTGAACCCCCTCATGGCACAAAACCTCATCCACTGGCTCATGACAAGTAAGCGACTGAGCCTGTTGTTTTGTCTTAGCAAATTGTTTTTCTAGGGTGTTGTGCCTACGTTGGGCATCCTTGTCTGACTTGGAAGACCTGCTAGACTTTGCAGGTTTGGAAGTTTTAGACTTCTTCCCCTTGACCTGTTTAGGGGAAGGCACTGGAGATGGAGAGGGGCTCTTGTCAAGGTCTGAAGAAAGGGCAACTGCCTCCATATTATCCATACAAAACAGACCCTCAACGTGGGCCAATCAACAATTCCAATTAATTAATTTAATTTTTAATATTTAATGTAATTATTTTTTTTATTTTTTTAAATATATCTATATATATACATGTATGAATATTCCTATAATGAATAAATCAGTATCTCAATTCATGAAAGTTATCCTTTCCTTTTTTTTTTTTTTTTTTTTTAAGAAAATAAAAGGTAGGTACTTCCCTAAATGCTGTCAATCAAATGTCTCCAGACCGTTGCCACACGCAGGTAAGGTCTGGGCAGCGCCCACACCTGCAGCCAAGCCAGCGACCCTGGAAACCAAAGCCCAGGTCGCGGCGCCAACGAACAGCAAAAAGGAGGGGCGGCCGTTGGACACAAAATGGCGGCCCGTGAGGGGATCCTCAGAAATTCACAAGCCAGGTGAAACAATGCGCCTACGGCCGGATTGAAGCCACAAGTAAATACAACAAAATGAAGGCACTATTCGGCTAATGAGTATGCCAGCCGGCAGGGACTCAAGCCATGAGGATCGTAGCTCAAATGGAAGCGAAAAGGGTCGCTGTCGGTCTCAGCAACCTAGTGGCAGGCAAATGGCGGCAAAAACGAAGTAAATTAAACCGCCAGCCAAGCCAAGCCGCGAACGGTGGCCGGAGCCCGCCGTTCCGCACCAATTAGCTTCACCTAAGTAAGGCTGGATGAAGCGCAAGACTCACAAATCCACAGGAAAGCCCCAAACTAAAAAATTAACAAAATCAAACAGTAATTTAGAAAAATATTAGATGAGAAACAGACACTCCAATGCACTTGCAAATGGCTGAGTGAAAAGACTGAGGAAGGAGCAGGAAGAAGGGCGGGTCCAGCTCCAGAGGGATATGATTGACACTCAGCCATGCAAATAGGAGTGAGCTGTACCCATGTTGAGGAGTGTCTGAGCAGCGAGGAGGAAAAAAACTGTGAAGCATATCTAGCCCAATATTCATTTTCCAAAGCTTATCTCTGCAACTTATGAGAAAACCACAAACAGGATGTGATCACAATAGCCACCTCCAACTCATTTGCAATATTTAAGTCTTACTGCTTTTGATAAAGTAAAATATAAGTCCCAAAACAATCAGAAATAAAAGTAACCATTGGCTGCTTAGTGTTCATTGTGTAGTCCACTTTTAAAACCAACCATCACAGCAACTACATTTAAGTGGTCTGAATGGCCCCTTCATCAAAAGAGGGCTGTTTACCACAATAGCATACAGGACTTTTCAAAAATTATTTTTTAAGCACAGTCATTAGAAGTACATTAAATCATACTAAAGTTAGAACTGCTCTAAATTTTTGACAATTATTTCATGCAGATATCTTGATGAACAGACAAACGTACCTATCTGTGAAGGGCAGGCTTCTCCAACTGTTTCTTCCAAATCAAAATCTTGCTTACGGACTAGTATCTCACAATTATAAGCATTATAAAAAGTGTATTGTATGAAAACTATTTCTGCTAGAAAGATCTTTGTTAAGACAATTCGAAATTATCAACTAAATTAAAAACGCTAAAATAGAAAAAGTATAATTTCAGTCAGTTATAGTAAATAATATCCATTCATTAGTTTCTATTTTAATCACATCATCTACCCAACAGAGAATCACAGTGGGTACAACTGTGCCAATTGGAATATATTCCTTACAAATATTAAGTGTACTCTCTCAAAGAATATGTAAGAGCCACACAATCATAACAAAGCTTGTAATAAAATCTGTGCACAACTTTAACTGAAAATATCTTTAGCACTCTGTATAAATAATGCATCACCGGAACGGTAAAAAGAATGTATATCTCTCACTGATTTGGGGCATTTTGGATGAAATAAACCAGATCTATCCTGCATTTGCCAAAGGCAGGAAACACTATGCTCAAATAGTTGAAGACTGTTTTATTGAACATCCATTCAAATGCAAGCATGAACTGTTGGGCACTTAGCTAAAGTTAACTTCTTAGTTTTAGTATAACCGATCCTCAAAGCTTCCTTGTTACGATATACAGCTAGGCACCCAAAGTTTACTTTTTTAAAAATTGCATTGCATCAAGTTCTAATAAATTAGTACATTAACCAAATCGCTCAAAATGGCAGTTCCACTCAAAAGAAAAAAATAGTTTTTGTTTTGCTTCAAGAAACCCAGATTGTACCTCCCACCGCAGAGTTAAGGTGATGGACATATTAAATCAGCTTTAGAAAACACCTAAAACTTGAATGTTGCTATATCCATACTGAATTGGCCCCAAAGTTGGGTACTGGTTCTGTATGGTTTCGTTTTACCAAATCTGGCTTTTGTAATTCCTGACTGCTGGCCCCACGCTCCAGTAGAAGAAGGAAAAGCATAGGACAAGTAATACTACGGAAAGCATATACGTAGAAAGTCATAAATGTTTTCCTGTCTTACTACATACAATGACTTCAGAAAAAATCTGTTACTTCACATTTCCTAATGGTTCAGGACTTCCTTTAATCAAGTACCTTTCTCCTGATCCATAGACTTCAATTCCCAGCATGCTTTACTTTAAATTCTGGGACCTGAAGTGCATACATTTGGAAGGGCCCCCAACTTGTGAAAGAGGGCATTTATCAGGTAGTGGTTGCATTATTTCATATTTGTCTGAAGTGGTGCAGGGTATTCTGCCTAAGCAGGGGGTTGGACTAACCTCCCTTCCAACTCTGGCCACATTTTCCTACAATCCTATCATCTGAAATGTTAGCGTTTTCAATATTACCAGGTACATATATATATTACTGATATTGAGCCATGGTGTCACAGTGGTTAGACTGCAGTACTGCAGGCTACTTCTGCTGACTGCTGGCTCTCTTGCAATTTGGCAGTTCAAACCTCACCAGGCTCAACGCTGACTCAGCCTTCCATCCTTCTGAGGTGGGTAAAATGAGGACCCAAATTGTTGTGGGAAATATGCTGACTCTGCAAATTGCTTAGAGAGAGCTATAAAGCACCGTAAAGCAGTATATAAGTCTAAGTGCTAGTGCTAGTGCTATATGGTACATTCTCATTAATCCTCCATGGTGTGGGGGGGGGGAGGTGGTAGCAGTTATGAGGAAGTTTCATCATGAGCCAAGTAAGGCTAGTTTAACATGATTGCTAAATAACCCTGCTGACAGACATATCATTAACCTCACTGGGAACCCAACTGGCACTAAATGTTTCTTTTAATTTTAAGAAATTAAAGAATTTTGGAAAACACATGCTAATTAGAGAAAATTAAACCTTAGATATGAAACTATTTTACAGTGGTAAAACTGTCAGTGGCCAAAGCAATGGAATCTAATATAAAAATGCTAAAGTAAACAAGTGGAGAACAAAAGATGACAGCACTGATACAGGTTAGCTAAACCAAAAGGTTAATCAAACTGGCAACCTCAGTTTTATTTGATAGAAAACAGACCCTGGCTAGAATACATGAGGGCTTCTAATGCTTTTTCACCCACTATATTGGTGGGTTGTTTTTTTTTTTCTTGTATGCATGGACTAAAGTACAGAGAAATGTAAACTTTTCTTTACTTTTTGTATACAAAAGACAGGGGAGAAACTGAAGTAGGATACTAAGCATAGCCAAGAATACATATTCTTTTTCTTCATTACAAGAGTTATACTCCACCTTTTTACCAAATAATGACCCTAGATACCAAAACCTCCAAGAAAGATAGCAATGTATGAAAAACATTGTTAAAAATCCTTTATGTTATTAATTAAAAGAACAAAATGCACAGCATCTTACCAAATGTTTGTCAGTCAAAATTTACTTGCACATAAATAAATAAACTGATTTTCTCTGCGAATAGAATGATGATACAAAAGAAGCTTTTCCAACTGGCGACAAGTGGAAATGGACACCAATTTATCAAGATTAATATTGTATTATTTCATCTTTACTTGAAATAAGTAATGCAAATAAACAGTGCTTTAGTCCTATGTCTGAGATCTGTTTCATGGTATTCATTATATGTCATTCTTTAATTTATGAATGATGGCAGAAAGTAGCTTCTATCAAATTGTAGCTTAATGAATCTTCATATTTCAAGTCTGGCAAAATGAACTTTGCTCTGAGATGTTCTTCTCTGAGCAAGAAAATAACCAGGAGTGAACTGGAAACTTCTAAGCGACCCAAGATTTGAATTCATAAAACGTATCTTGATATCATTGCTTCTTAAACCATAGAACTCAAATGCAAAGCAGCAAAAGCTAGTGTTGACAACAATTTCCAGTCCCATATCCCTATCCACATTAAAGATGAATGAAGATGTTATGTGGGATTCATAAATTAAAATCAGCTAGAAAGTGCAAGTAATTAAGTCTTAAAGACCAAATCTTAAATATAATAAGCCAAGATAGAAAACTATTACTTCCAACAACTTAAAAATAATGGCATTAATCATGCCAAAAGTTGCGCACATTGGTAGTGAGCTAGGGCATCTGCTTTTCATTCACCAAACCACTCACTCACTGTTTGCTTATAGTTAAAACCTTTTGTCTCAATGCAAAGCACATAATATTCAACTGCAACTAGATATTTTAAAAAAATCCATAAGCAACTGATGATTATTTTCTACAGTTACTGCCTGGATATAATCAAATGGCCATGAGCGCTACCGAACAGGAGGTTGTTAACACTACTTTTCAAAAGAAATCATGCAATCATATTTTTTTTCTTTGCGGAATTCAGTAAAACACAGACATGAAGACGGTGAGTGCCTTTAGAATTCTATGAATGAGGTGGGGTGATTCCACATTAAAAAGCCTTTTCTGGAAGCCCCCATTTTAACTGTTACAGAATATCTTCAAGTTCTGCAATATCTGAAATCTTACTCCAATCTGACATTGATCTTCTTCTGCAGATTGTACAGAGTCTGTGTTTGAGATGTAAGAGATCAAGTACCTTGTACTTTTCAACATTTTAATTAGCTTTTCATATACATAGTGGTAATGATCAATCAGATTCTAGAATGGTACCACCATCTTTGATCTTTTCTGACAATCTAAACCAACACTGAGGCTGTCATAATACTATTACAGTTTTTTACGATGACATAGCAAGTGCTATGCAACCCATGGACAACCCATGGATCAAAGGAGACAGATGTCAAATATAAGATCATTATGTTTGTTATACAGGTAATAATGAAGAATTTTAATTGGGTGGCATACCTCATAAAGGATTTGTCACTCATACAGACCAGATTTTATACTGTGTTTATGCACCTATCAAGTATCCAATAAATATAAGGGATATTTAAGAGAGAAAACAAGTAGCCATTTTTGCCTTCTAGTCTCTAGTCTATTAAAATAGTAAATTTCTCTCCTATCTATGATCTCACTTCCTGTTCAGACTGAATGCCAAAAAAAAGCAATTGTTTTAACATTTTACTAGCATCTTATTTCTACTTTGTTAAAAAATGTATTGTGGATGAGTAAGCCATGGGACCACTGCACTATTGGCGGAACAAATACTATGAAATTCTGAATTAACTGCTGATAAGGATTTTGAGCCTGAAAGAAACTCCTGTGGTAGAAGGTTACACACATGAACTAAAAAAAATTGTGATGACAAAATAGTATGCTTGATATGGATAAACAGCATTCTAGAGCTAGAGGAGAACCGTTATCACATGCCAAATATTTCTTAGCCAAACATGCATAAAACATAACTTTTACATTTGTGAAACTATTTTCTGACAAACAGCAACTAAAGTCTAAAATTGCAGCCCTGGTGTTCTCATGCCACTATATCTGGATCACTATCAACATACATAAAATGTCTTTTATTTTATGTCAACAAACTTTGAATAAGACATGAAAAAAGGCCAAAAGTAAATAAAATAAATATTACTTCTTAGCAAATAAATAAACTATCTTGGCTCAAATAATAATACTGAAGAATGTATGTCCACAATCACTTATGGTTTAGTAGAGTCTGCATGTCTCTGTGAACACTACTGTAACTTGACATTTGAAATTTTGTTGGAACTGCCATGTCTTTTTTTGTAACTTTTTTATATGCTAGAAATTTTCTTGGAAACTACCTTTGATAATGCAGCCTAAGTGAACAAACCTAACACTCCATTACTTTTTACACTAAAAAGTTACAGCTGTGAAATTATTCAGATTTGATTCTAAAAAATGTGCTTTGTTTGGATCATGCAGGATCATGAACATAGCACTTGTCAGAAATTCTTTAAAGCAGCTTGATCTTTTAATGAATTCCTATGAAAGGCAGTTACAACATGATTAACAAAAGTGCCTTTTATTCTATGAATTATTCAGGCTTCAATTCTTAATGTGAAAGGTCCAACAAGTTTTTAAATATCACTGAAAAATATGGCCTTAAGATACTCTATTTTGCAGAAAAGTTAAGTTAAATGAAAACCAATAAAAATAAACTGAATTATAATATTTATAGATTGAGTCAATTACACAAATTATTAACAATATATAAATTTAACAAAATATTACATATTTTAAGTTCAATTGTGACTTTTTCCTTCATAATAATACTGGAAATACATAAAAAAGAATTCATATTCGTTTCTTTAATCCTTTAAATCCTTAATCTATTTATTCCACAAACTAATTTCTGCTAAAAAGTTTTGTTTCAAGTTTATCCAAAACATCTGACAAAAACTTCCCCAAAAATAGACAAATCTTTTTTTATAAGCTAAATAAATAAATAAGCTTAGAATGGCTATTCTTAAAACAAACAACAAAATTCACATACACACACAAATTCATAGACACAAAAAGAAAAATATAGTTTCATAGAAGCCTTTAGAAATTTAAAAAGTCAACATAAAAATTCAGAACATTGATTATACTCAGGTCAATAATTTTTTTTTTAATTTGATTTATATGCCGCCCTTCTCCGGAGACTCAGGGCGGCTTACAGTATGCTACAATAAAATAATAAAGCTATAATAAAATGTATATTAAGCATAACTTTGTAGAATCTGTCTTGTGATTCCTCCTCCATTTAAAAAAAATTAAAGGTTCCAATACCACTATCACGCCAATGTGTTTTTATCAAAAAATTAATTACATGTTTTATATTTCTTTTCTCTTTCGTTATATGCAAGCAACCAAAGATCTTAAATATTTATTGAATTTGTTACATGAAATTAGAATCTTATCACGTATGAAATCTTTAACAGTATTGTGAAACATGTTTTTTTTTCTCTAGAACCTCAGTATTTTATTTATTTATTTTATTTATTTATTTATTGAATTTATATTGCGGCCTATTCGCACATGGCGACTCAAGGCGAGTTACAGAATATAAAACCACATTTAAAACAATAAAAATTAACAAAAAGAATCAAATACATTAATACAATACAATATAACAAAATCACTTCCCACCTCCCATCCCCTGCCTCAGCGACAGCAGATCACACAAGCCATTTAATGGGCTCCATCCCTCTCTGGGTTCCCCAGGCCCGCTGGCAGAACCAGGTCTTCAGCACTTCCAGAAGAGTATTAGAGTGGGGTCCATTTTAATCTCTGGGGGAATGATGTTCCAGAGAGACGGTCCCACCAGGCGTATCTTCCTCGGGGATAGGACCAGCAACATTCCCTGCCTCCCCACTCTGATGGGTTCGGTAGATGTGACCGGCAAGAAACGGTCCCTCAGATAACCTGGTCCCAAGCCATGAAGGGCTTTAAAGATGACAACCAGCATCTTGAATTGCACCCTGAAGCAAATTGGCAACCAATGCAGCTCCCGCAGGAGAGTTGATACATGTGCACAATGGGGTCTGCACAAATCCATGTGGGCCGCTGCATTTTGCACCAACTGGAGCTTCTGGATGCTCTTTAATGGCAGCCCCATGTAGAGCGTGTTGCAAAAGTCAAGACGGGAGGTGACCAGGGCATGAGTGAGTGTGAGTAGGGACTGTTGGTCCAGGAAAAGGCGTAACTGGCGCAAACTGCTCTTTGAGCAGGAGTCGTGAGTCCAAGAGAACCCCTAGATTAAGCACAGGGTCTGTTTGGGGTAATGCCACCCATCCAAGACTAAAGGTGGCAATCTCATCCTCTCAGTTTTTAATTGAATTCAGTTTTAATTGGGTTGTTTTAAACTTGGGCCAAAATTATTTAATTGTTTTTTAAATTGTTTTTTAAATTTTATATGCTATGTTTTATCTTGGCTGTACACCGCCCTGAGTCCCGCAGGAGAAGGGCGGTATAGAAATTAAATTAAATTAAAATAAATAAATAAATAAATAAATAAATAAATAAATAAATAAATAAATAAGTTCTCTGTGAGCCAATGAACCCCAAGCCCAGAGCCATTTGACTTTAGTGTCTTATTTTGAAGACCAATTGAGTAGAGAAACAACTTAGAATGCATGGATTTAACTTTCGTAAGCCTAATCAATAACAATAAGTTTTAATTCTGGTTTCATTGGAAAAAAAACATGTAGTAAATAGTTCCATCTGTTGAACTACATAAGACTTAACATTGTTCAAATTTGGCTGGCTGGTAGATACTTTTAAATAATTATTTGGAAATGGAGGGGGGAAGAGAAGGAATTTACTAAAATAATATTTCAAATATAGAAATAACTTGAAAGAAAATGCTTCTTCAATGTTTGTACCTCTTTTTACCTCTTTTTATACTGTACCTCTTTTTATACTGAAATCAGCTTTCTTTTAAACAATCAGAAAATTTAGAATACCAAACATTTATTATAGGCATCTAAGGAAAAACCATTCTACTTTAATGAACAATCAGTAACACACTAATAGGATTCATCATAAATGTCCAAATTTAACATTCTAATGTCAATAGTATCGCTTAAATTAGGTTCACTCATCTTTTCCATTACATTCATCTACTCCTGAAGGTTTAATGCCTATTCTCTACAGGATGAAAGTTAGCCAGTAAATTTCCAGCCCCAATACAATTTAGTAAGTGCTATATATGTAATGTTTTTATTTTCTGAAAAAAACATGAGAGCAATTCTATCCTCAATCAATTCAAGATGGAAATGTTGATACAGTAGTTATTAACAGTTAAGTACCAGATTCTGATGAATTCTACATTCTAAATTTAGGAATATTTGGACTAATCTGATAACTCACTGAATTGAATCACAGACTTCCAAAATTACTAGAACCAGTTTGACTTTTGGTAAGAATTTGAGAAAAATCCAGAGCTTTTCAGTACTATGGAAAGGAAGACACTGTCTCCAAAAAGAAGCAAAAATGGGGATCCCAAAAAAGACATTCAAAAGACTCTTTACAAAGTACAGGGACCCAAGAGAATGTGCTTGTAACTAGGAAACTCTTTTTAAGCAGTTGTTCAAGTGTCCTTGAGGACAATTGTTCACATATTGAGAAGAGTCTCTTCCTGTGCATCAGTGCATTCTATGAAGGGCCCCTTTCAAATGTTTTGCACAGCTCTAAAAACAGCATTTGCCTGGAAAGAGATAAAAGAGAAGTAAAGTGGTTTAAAGATCCACAGGAAGTGGTTCATCAGAGGTTCTCCAATCACAGCTCTTGAGGGTGGGATTCTCATTTTAATAAAGTCATGGGGACTTTCCTTTCTTTTTAAAAATAAATCGAAAGGAGCACAGCTCTAAAACACCTACACTTGACCTTCTATAATTAGACAGGACCTCTATAGCAACTGCACTTTGCATAGACATTATATAGGCAAGCATAGGAAAAACCTATCTATCAATGTGAAAGTTAGTAGGTTTAATCCCTAAAGAAGAAATTAAATAGTCTATCAATTTCATCAAATTATATCAAAAAAAAGCGACAGGGATTTTTATTTACAGAAAATCAAAATTAAAAGATTATCTCCAAATGAGGGGTCCTTGGTGCTCTCTGTGCTTGGGTTTTGTTTACTTTTTCTTGAAGACATTTCATTAGCCAAACTAGGTAACGTCATCATCTGCAAGAAAGCAACCAAGCTCAGAAAGCATTAAGGACCTCTCATTTCAACCCTGAGCTGTAAATATTCTCCTTTATTGATAGGTCCAAAATCTCTTTATTTATTGTTCTACCTTGCTGCTCAAGGGATGTCATAAAGCTTTTATTTCTTCAATTTCAATCAGAATTTAGTCCTCTGAAGGAGTTCAATTTGATTAATTTCCTAAAAAATTCTGAAATAGTGTATTGGATTTGAAGCACACCTTTAATTTATTCATTTATATAAAAGCAGTTTTATTTATATAAAAATTTATTTATAAAAGCTTCAAAAGGATCTAAAAATACAAAAAAATGCCGCTCCGCCTCACAGCTGAGAGGCGGTGATCAAAGGGACGCCACGGCAGCATTAAAAATGGCTGCGCGGCTCCTGCGGCTTCCACAGAGGCTCCTGTTCGATCCGGAGGTATCAGAGGCAAACCGGGGCGAAAGCCAGCCGGCTAAAGCCTCACAGCCGCTATCCAAACAGGGGAGGTTGGGGGGAACTTCAGCCACCCCCCACACCAAAAAAACGGCAGGCAGAGAGCCCTCCCCAGCCAGTACCTGTAAAAAAAGGCAGTCCCTTCCAACACAGAGCCTTAAAGGTACAGATCAAACTTGTAAGAAAAAAAGGAATAAAATAAAAGAATAAATAATAAAAATTCCAGGGAAATATTACTAAGCTCAACTCACAGCTCAGGAGCTGAAAGAATTGCATCCATGAGCTAGGCTGAGTTGAAAAAAACTGAAGAGACGTCACCAGGGAGGCGGATCTTCAGAAGTTTCAACTCAGGACATAGAGCTAGAGCATAGAATATCCCAGCCTGGCACCTCCCATTTCTACACTATGGAGAAAAATCCTATTAATTTATAAGGCAAATTAGAAGATGAAACTCTGACTACACTCTTATTTCAACTTGCCTTTGCTTTGCAGCCATATGAAAGTTGGTCGTAAAGTTACTTTTTCATCCCCATCATCAAACTGCAAATAGTGGCTAAATGAGGCAATTACTAAATGTACAACTTATCACTATACATACAACTTTCATACATGAAAGGACTAAATGGTGGATCTTTAACCAATGCTGGTAACTGTAAGCATGACACACATTTCAGAAGGAACAACATTGAAAAAGGAAAGGGGTTACTACTTAAATACAGGTGGTCCTCAATTTATAAGACTAAGTGACCGTTCAAAGTTACAATGGCACTGAAAAAAGTGATTTATGACCATTTTTTAACACATATGATGGCTTTAGAATCCCCATGGTCACGTGATCAAAATTTGGATGCTTGGTAATTGGTACATATTTATGATGGTTGCACTGTCCCTGAGTCATGTGATTGCCTTTTGCAACCTTCAAGCAGGCAAAGTCAATGGGAAAATTGGATTCACTTAACCGTGTTACTAACTTAAAAACTACAATGATTCACTTAACATCTGTGGCAAGAAAGCTTGTAAAATGGGACAAAAATCACTTAATAAATGTCTTGCTTAGTAACATAAATTTTGGGTCAATTGTGGTCATAAGTCAAAAACTACCTGTAGTAGTTTATTATTAGACTGCTATTTATCTATTTTTAAACCTAATCCCTTACAAAGGTAAATATATATTTGGTTAGAAAGTATTCATCTTACTTTGGAAAGAGTTGCATTTCCTTTAAAAATTCACATTTTACTTTTCAGTCAATTGTTATCACTATGGAAACAGTTACCTTTGGTGGCTTTGAAACCTCTTATTAGTTTAGCCTGATAGAACAACTATGGGCTCCATATGGACAGAGATAATCTTGCAGCAAACCATGCATGCTCTGGCAGTATCTGATTCGAATTACTGCAGTGTGTTATAAAATACTTTGTGAACTTATTCCTTCTATGTTCACTAGCTAGTCTTTTAGGTTTGCTCTCCAGCACCCAACACATAATGAAACTCATTTAGTACTTCCCATAGCATTTTGATACTGCCAAGTATTTTTCTTTATCTGGGGGTCTTTCCTCTGGTTCACATATCTTACTGTGCTTTTTCTTGCTCTTATTGTTCACTATTTTTCATAATCCTTGTTTATATTCAATTTGTTACATTGAATATAACAAATATTCAATATTTGTTATACTGAATAACAAATATATAGTGAATTTTGTATAGCTGCAAGCAAACAAGCAAGATCCACATGCCATTTCTTGAACGCTCATATTTAATGTTGTGGTGTAAAACTAACACTGTAAAAATCAGATACATCTAGAAAAGACCAAATTTTCCTCAACTTCGTGAATTCTAAATAACTTTTATAACAGTTCTATTATTCCCACATTATGTAAAGACTGGAATACTAATGGAATTATATAAGCAATGTAATCTAAGTTATTTTGAGAACATCTGGCTGGAGCAACAGAATAATGAAAACGCAAAATCAGTGTAATGTAGATTTTAAAAATTGCACAGACTTAAATGGTAAGATGCCAATACATCCAGAAATCAATTTTATTTATACTGAAAAAAAGGACACTTTTAAAAAATGCAATCTGGAATCTTAAGTTCATACTGCTAGATTGCTAGTGTCTTGTGAAATTTAAAACGTAAATTTAAAATTCCATACACTTTAAGTATGAAAAGCCAGAAAACTAGAATAATGAAAAAAATAATTCCGTATTAAGGTAAAGGTAAAGATTCCCCTCGCACATATGTGCTAGTCGCTCCTGACTCTAGGGGGCGGTGCTCATCTCTGTTTCAAAGCCGAAGAGCCAGCGCTGTCCGAAGACGTCTCCGTGATCATGTGACTGGCATGACTAAACGCCAAAGGCGCACACCAAAGGTGGTTCCTATTTTTCTACTTGCATTTTTATGTGCTTTCAAACTGCTAGGTTAGCAGAAGCTGGGACAAGTAACAGGAGCTCACCCTATTACGCGGCACTAGGGATTCAAACCGCTGAACTGCCGATCTTTTGGTCAACAAGCTCAGCATCTTAGCCACTGAGCTACCACGTCCCTCTTAATTCCGTATTTATTCCGTACATTTAAATATATGGTGAACCTCTATCCACTTTCATGCTTTTGCCTGATAGATATACTGTACAGATAGTCCTCAACTTACAACAATTCACTTAGTGACAGCCCTTAGTTCGCTTAGTTACAACACACTGAGAAAAGTGACTTAGGACCCTTTTTCACACTTATGACTGTTGCAGCACCCCATGGTCATGTGATTTACATTCAGATGCTTGACAACTGACTCATATTTATGATGGTTGCAGTGTCATGTGATCACCTTTTGCAACCTTCTGACAAACAAAGTCAATGGGAAAACCAGATTCACTTTTCAACTGTGTTACTAATTTAACAACTGCAGTGATTCATTTTACAAATGTGGCAAGAAAAGTCATAAAATGGGGCAAAACTCAGTTTGCAAATTTCTCACTTAGCAACATAAATTTTGGGTTCAATTGTGGTGGTAAGTTGAAGACTACCTATATAGAGAAGCTTGTTACACTCAGGACAAATTCACTCATTTTGTATAACAAACTCCTACACAAACATAATTCTTAAAAATATGAATTTCTACACAGGTTTCATAGTGTTCCCATCCCAAAATACATAAAAAATATTGCAAAAAAACTCAAGAACTGCTTTAACAGAATATTTACTTCCTCAGCCGCATCCATACATTTCCTGACAAATGGGCTTGAATTTTCCACTTCTAACTGAATCAATCATTGTAACAATGAAGTTCACTGTGGCTTTATACATCCAACTGAAGTGAACAAAGTGTATGTGTAGGAAACTGAAAGAATGATTATGTGCCATCAATTTGATAGCAACCAAACAGGCAGACTTTCATTGGGATGAATAGCCCCCAGCTTACTATTTAGTCTTACAACAGTACACCCATTACCACTATAGTTCATTCTTAATATTGGTGGTGGCCTCCTTTTCTTTCTTTTATACCTTTCCAGAATGAAGTCTTTGAAGCAGCCGAATATTTGCAGAACATAGGCAAAATAAGATAATTTGAATTGTCAGTTTTTCTTCAAGTGAGAATTTTGGATTGATTTGTTCTGCCGTTCATTTCTTTGTTTTCTTAGTTATCTATGATATTCTCAGGAGTCTTCTCTACTGCAGTGTCTCCATTTTTAGTTCTAAGATTGGTTGCTGTACATATTGTCATTAGTTTGGTCTTATTTATATTTAATCTTAATCTCATTTTTTCTCCTTGAATTTCATTACTAGAGCAGAGTTGTAAAAACACTGGACTAAGATTCAAAACAGAAGGAGAAAGTTTCCACCACTTCAGTGACTTCATTATCAATCCATGAAACTGGTTCCTCTAGCTATTCTCATTAGTTTATAATCTTAATCTTAGTTTTCAGTTTTTTTCTGTGCTTTTTCACCTCTGTTACTGGAGTGCACTGATCATTTCAACCAGTGATGGGCTGCTGCCAGTTCGGACCGGTTTGTGTGAACTGGTAGTTGCAATCTGCGGGTGGGCCTGCCCACCCACCTGGGTGCAATCCCGTCCTATATCACTGCTTTTGATGCCGCACACATGTGTAGAAGGCATGCATGAGCGAATCACTGTTTTTTTGACAGCACACACATGTGGATGGCGCGCATGAGCGAATTGCTGTGTTTTGTGATACTGCACATATGCACAGATATCGCGCGCCCTCGCATTTCCTGTTGCTGGGTGAAACGGTTGTTACAGTATGTGACACCCACCTCTGATTTCAACTATTAGAATAGGATTATCAGCATAAAATAGGTTATTGAGATTTCTTCTCCAATTTTAAAACCATTTTTCTTTAATCTTTTTAATCAATTACTATCTGTCCAATGTAGTCCAATCGAACTTCCTTCTGACTTTTGGAAACTTCAGTTGTTTTTCCTTATCTGTTTCGATCTTAAATGTCTGCATAGTTGTTTGTAATACTGTTTCTGGTATCTTCCAAAAATTTTTTGGTAAGTTTCTTCTTGTTTATTTTTATTGGCTTTGGCTTCTTTTTTCTACTTGGCAATTTTCAGTATCTGTTACCTGTTACCTGTTACAGTTAGCATTCTTCTGTGTCTTGCTCTTTGGAAGTCCCTTTTGATAATCATCCTTAATAATTTCTTTTGATTTCATCCCTCAGTTCTTGTGGTTCCATACGAATGAGCTTCAGGACTTCAAAGTGATTCCTGATATTCTCCTTGAAAATGGTGAGTGTAAGCTCAAGATCATATTATGGACATTGGCTGACTTTCTTCTTTTGTTTTTAGCGTGACTTGGAAATTGCTCATAAACAGATTATGATCAACCAGCCCCTGGCTATGTCTTTGCTGTTGTAACTCAGTTTTTCCTCTTCCTTACACCAATAATATAGCCTCTTTAAGCTGTGTGGATATCTGGTGATGTCCATTTATACAGGGATTATTTTATAAACAGTGTAAATCATTGAAATGGGAGAAACTTTTAAGTCTGTCTCCTGCTTCATTTCTCTTTCCTTCACCATTTAGTCCCATTAAGTTTTACTCCTTAACATTTCCAACTTTATCTGATTGTTGCCTTGGTTGTGGTTCTTCCTCCTTATTCCTTCTGTCCATTACATCATTGTGCTCCTGCCACAAGAGGCAGCCTGGCAGGACTTGAGAGGAATGAATGAAGACAGAAATCGATATACCAGTTTAATATGAGTTGTATCTTATTCTGTATTTACAATGTACCAGATTTAGTACCTGGCTTTTTCAGAAGGCAGTGAGGAGGGGAAATATGTCACACACCTAGAAAAGTTATTACACAAATCAGAAGAGGCATTACTGATGTTGTGTAAGGCATCTTTGTGTATTTATTTTCTCAGCACAGTCATGGAGCTACATCATGAACACTGCTCTCTTCAGTTCTGTGCTTTCCTCCAAGTTCTGCCTCACACAGAGACTATGCTAACATTTTAGTAAATGCACAACTAAAGAAAATGAGACTACAGCATGATCATCTCTGTGTCTATACAGGTAGTCCTCAACTAATGACCACAATTGAGCCCAAAATTTCTGTTGCTAAGTGAGGCATTTGTTGAGTGAGTTTTGCCCCATTTTATGACTTTTCTTGCCACAATTCTTGATTGATGATTAATTGAAGCTGGCTTCCCCATTGACTTTGGTTGTCAGAATTTTGCAAAAAGTGATCACAAGGCCTGGGACACTGCAACTGTCATAAATATGAGTCAGTTGCCAAGCATTTTAATCACATCGCCATGGGGATGGTGCAATGGTCGTAAATGTGAAAAATGGTAATAAGTCACTTTTTTCAGTGTCCTTGTAATTTTGAAGAGTTACTAAATGAACTGCTAAAGTCGAGGACTGTACATAACTATTCCATGTGCTTTAATTGTAGGAAGGTGCTCTGAACATTCAGTGTTTATCATGCTACTATGATCCATGCTTGGAAAGAAAAAGAAGATGGCCAGCAGCAAAGATACATTAATGTGGCAATGGGTAGCAATGAGAAGACTTGAAGATAAGATTTTGTCAACTGTTTTTTCTGACAGTGTTTTCCCTTTCATGCATCAAAGAAATAACACACACTTGTGTAAAGCAAACAACTGCACTTTCCTCCATTCTGGCTTCTATGTTCTGCTCTACAGACATTTACTCAAGTTGAATCACCTTAGTTTCATGGTTAGTCAAACTTGGAAATAGTACTTCAAAGTGGTCCCTTTAGTGCAAAATGGAAACTATCATAAATGTGGTTTCTGAATATCTTATTGTATGACAACCTTTATTGTTCATTCCATAATTACAGTTGATTTTAAATATGTTCCATTTATTGAACTTATTAACAGTTCACATTCTATTGAAACCTGCTGAAAACCTTGATGTCACTTATCAACAATTAAATCTATTAGTACTTCAACCAGAGTGACAATGTAAACCAAAACAGGGTTGATAAATGCATCATACTTTTCCTATAATGCAAAAGTGACTTTGTGAACTCTCACCATACCATATTATTTTGAAGAAGCAGCTCTCAAAATAATATTTTTCTCAACATAAAAAGACAAGCAGTAAGCCTATATTTATTCTTTAGATAAATATATCATTTTAGATATTTTCAAAATAAATATTTCATATTATAAAAAAATATATATTTACAATTGAATTGTAGCAAATATTATATAATATACAAATGTTGGCCCCTATAGAAAGTACAGTATAATACAATAAAGTGCAGAATAGTACATGTATAATGCAAAACAACATATAACAATATAACAATGTACCATAAGGAGGCAACATGGGGCCCAGATGGACATATCCCTGTTTGTTCCTTGTTTGCCTGCCTTTTTGTTCATTTATTTGAACAAGTTGAAGGAAAAGTATGGGGGGAAAATGTATTAAAGCCAGTGGTAGGTTTCAAATTTTTTTACTACCAGTTCTGTGGGTGTCGCTTGGTGGGCATGGCATGGGCTTGGTGGGCGTGGCAGGGGAAGGATACTGTAAAATCTCCATTCCCACCCCAATCCAGGGGAAAGTTACTGCAAAATCTCCATTTCCTCCCGATCAGCTGGGGCTTGGGAGGCAGAGAATAGATGGGGGCGGGGCCAGTCAGAATTTTTATTACTGGTTCTCCGAACTACTCAAAATTTCCGCTACCGGTTCTCCAGAACTGGTCAGAACCTGCTGAAACCCACCTCTGATTAAAGCCTATTAAATGGTAAGTAGTAACTTCACCAGCTTTTATTCTGGTAAAAAGATGTTTTCTGTCTGACCACATCCACCACAAAACCTTATATAGAAAACATCCAGTATTCTCACTGACTTCCAAAGATGGCCTCTCCTGTCATATAGTCTAAATTCATTCGCATTTCAGATTATATTAAGATCCAATGTAAAGTAGAACAACAACAGTGCTTGCTTTTAGGTAGTGACTCCTAAAGCAAATATTTCTGCATGTACTAAGATGGAAAAACTATAGGTTTCTTTAGACAGTGCTGATACCATTACCAAGACAAAGACATTAATCATTAACTATTCAAGAGGCGCACCTATATACAAACAGATTTTAAAAGTATTCCAAAATTAGAAAGAAACAGGAATACTCTAACGCATCATTAGCTTCACTCTGGTTCTCATCAAGAACTTTTAAAAATAGCGGTGAATCGCAGGAAGCAACCTATTGTACAAGATTAACCTGGGATCTTAAATTTCGTTGATTTCAATCAAAGTTACTTTGAATCAAATGTTCCTTGTATTTCAGCCTTAGGCTACTCTCCTGTATAAATTTGCTTGAAATGAGTGAGTGATATTTCTTTTAGGAATACAATCCAACCATCCTACTCACTGCTTCTTCTAGCGGAAAAGACTCTGTCATCACTCATAACAAACTTAACAAACTTGCTTACCAGCCAAGCCTATGACAAAGTCTACACATAACATAAACGAAACATAACAACAAAACTTTTATAATGTTTTGTAAGGATTGAATTGCAAGGCGACTACTCTTAACATTAAGAAGCAATTTTCACTGAAAACAGTAGTCACTTTTGCATAAACATAAACAGCATTCCACTGCATAAGTATGATTTTAACACAGTTGTAGGATAAACACAGTTGCAGGATAGTCTACTAATTTTGATTTTTATCATACTGATGCTCTCAGGCTCATTTTATTCCTAGATAGGAATGTCAGGAAGTATAAATGTTGATGTCTGTGTGATGAGGTGCTTTTATGGACAAGCAGACCAGCAAGGTAAAAATGCAATAAAAACCAAGTAAGGAAAAAAATGAATTTATTTTTATTTACCTTTTCAGAAACTTCTGTCAAGCAATCTTCAGGTTCAGCAGGCCCCAAAAGTCACTCTTCTTACCCTGAGGACAAAATGGATACAACAATGAGTCTGGCTGATCAGAAGTAGTGACAACACTAAAGATATTTTCATTGGCACCATTAACAAGGGCAAACGTAAACAAAATAACAAATGAATCCAACTGTGTTTAATGGTGAATGATTTTCAGAGAGAGCTAATAAAAGTTGACTGTCACAAGATAGACAGTTATCAGTACCAGTCGCTGAGAAGCTTTGTTCAGCAAACAAAACAGTCTTTGGGAGCAAAGAGAAACTCTGAAGATGAGACCCACTTTGTTCTTTAGCGCAAAGTTTCCTAATCTTGCTGGCTAGCCATTTATTTTCACTTAAGGAATATATTACTCTGATTCCTTTGTTCTCACAGATATGGCTACATTTGGGTTCATCTCTTTGTATCCATCTACTGAGTCTAATTCTTTTATCTTTTTATTCTTTTATCTTTATCATTAGAGCAGTTCTTTTTGTTGTTGTTGCTTTTGTTTACCCCTCCCCAGATTATGTTTTTTTATTATTTATTTATTATAGCTATTATTATTGCTTTGAGTTACCCAACAAATTGATTATATCCCCATCCTTTTATGTAAAGCGCTTATTCTCTCTTACGCAAAAAGAATGTAATCCTTTAAAAAACACAATGTTCTGCCATTTTCTAATTCCTGCAGGGTATAAGTTAGAAACTGTTTATTTGCCACAAAGATAAAACTAATAATAGTACCTTGACTTCATTCAGGATAAATATAAAATGTCTTCTAAGTTATTTGACAGACAGTGCTAATTTCAAATACAATACAGTGAATGCAATAGACATTTAATTTTTATAAAAATCAGGGGGGTTAATTTGGTTACTGTACAATTGTTTCAATTCAGAACACTTAAATATGGGCCATTCTATAAATTCACTGAAAATATATCTTATACAATATAAGCTGACTTCCACTTGCCTGGTAGGATTTCCTTGCTTGGCCTCCTCTGATAATACATGCATATGATAATATCTGCATATTATCACCTTTTCCTTGATATATATTTCATATCCCAGTTTTTTTTATTATAGACTTTTGTTTTACCTTTTTAATTAGATAAGATGAATGAATATATGCAACTGATTCATATTAAACGTATTAGGGACACAAGTTAAAATAGGGAAGAAAATGGTAAGTGAGCACCTGTCTACCCTAGACGAGTTCAAATCACCAGGACTGGATGAATTACACCCTGTACAACATACAGTTCTGAAGAAACTGGCAGATGAGATCTCAGAACCACTGAACTATATCTTTCAAAGATCCTGGAGCACCAGGGAATTGCCAGAGGACTGGAAAAAAGCTGATGTAGTTCTCATCTTCAAAAAAAAAAAGGGGGGGGAGAGAATAGATCCAGGAAACTGCAGACCTATCAGCTTGACCTCAATACCAGGCAAGATTCTGGAAAAGATAATCAAGCAACGAATCAGCAAAAAAGAGCCTTGGTAGTACAAGGGTTTAAGGCACCCTGTTATTAAGCTGCTTAAGACCAGCTGCCTGCAATTACTGCAGGGTTCGAATCTCGCCAAGGCTCAAGGTTGACTCAGCCTTCCATCCTTTCTAAGGTAGGTGAAATGAGGACCCAGTTTGTGGGGGCAATAAGCTGACTTTGTATAAATATACAAAAGGATGAAGGCTATTGCTGAGCACATTGTAAGCCGCCCTGAGTCTTCGGAGAAGGGCGGCATATAAATCAAATTAAAAAAAAAAAAAAAACACCTAGAAGCAAACAAAGTAATAACCAAAAGCCAACATGGGTTTGTCAAAAACAGATCATGTCAGACTAATCTTATTGCATTCTTTGACAAAGTGACAGAATTAGTGGACTAGAGGAATGCTGTCGATATAATTTACTTGGACTTCAGTAAGGCATTTGATAAAGTAGACCATAACCTACTATTAGATAAAATAGAAAAATGTGGGTTAGACAGCATCACCACCAGATCGATTCGTAACTGGCTGACCAACCACACTCAATGTATAGTGCTCAATGGAACTGCATCTACATGGAGGGAAGAATGCAGTGAGGTATCCCAAGGCTCTGTTTTAGGCCCAGTTCTCTTCAACATCTTCATCAATGATTTGGACGAGGGGATAGATGGAGAACTCATCAAATTTGCAGACAACACCAAGCTAGCAGGAATAGCCAACACTCCAGAAGATAAGCTTAAGGTACAGAAGGATCTTGACAGACTTTAACATCGGGCCCTATCTAACAAAATGAAATTCAATGGTGAAAAAAGTAAGGTTCTACATTTAGGCAAGGAAAACAAAATGCACAGGTACAGTATATGTGGTACCTCGCTCAATAGTAGTAATTGTGAGAGGGATCTTGGAGTCCTACTGGACAACTATTTAAATATGAGCCAGCAGTGTGCAGCAGCTGCCAAAAAAGCCAACACAGTTCTAGGCTGCATAAACAGAGGGATAGAATCAAGATCACGTGAAGTGTTAATATCACTTTATAATCCCTTGGTAAGGCCACACTTGGAATACTGCATCCAGCTTTGGTCACCACAATATAAAAAACATGCGGAGGCTCTAGAAAGAGTGCAGAGAAGAGCAACAAAGATAGTTAGGGGACTGGAGGCTAAAACATATGAAGAATGGTTGCAGGAACTGGGTATGTCTAGAAGGATCAGGGGTGACATGATAGCAGTGTTCCAATATCTCAGGGGCTGCCACAAAGAAGAGGGAGTCAAGCTATTCTCCAAAGCACCTGAGGGCACGACAAAAAGCAATAGGTGGAAACTAATCAAGGAGAGAAGAAACTAATCAAAGAGAGAAGCAACCTAGAACTAAGGAGAAATTTCATGACAGTTAGAACAATTAATCAGTGGAAGAACTTGCCTCCAGAAGTTGTGAATGCTCCAATGCTGGAAGTTTTTAAGATAACCATTTGTCTGAAGTGGGGTAGGGTACCTGCCTAAGCAGGAGATTGGACGAGAAGACCTTCCAACTATTCTATTCTATTCTATTCTATTCTATTCTATTCTATTCTATTCTATTCTATTCTATTCTATTCTATTCTATTCTACTCTACTCTACTCTACTCTACTCTACTTTACTCTACTCCTCTACTCTACTCTACTCTACTCTACTCTACTCTACTCTACTCTACTCTACTCTACTCTACTCTACTCCACTCCACTCCACTCCACTCCACTCCACTCCACTCCACTCCACTCCACTCCACTCCACTCCACTCCACTCTAAATGCATACATCTGATAATCCTGTCTCCATTTTAGGAACACAGAAAGTTTCCTAATATTGGCTGCCATCTCTTCCTTGAAAGTTAGCAAACTTTGCCATTGTAGTTGCTAAATATGATTTATGCCTTAATGTGTTGTGCGGGCTCAACCAATTAACAAATGATGATTACACTAATACAGTGATGGCTAATCTTTTCTGGACTGAGTGCCCAAAGTGCACGTGTGCAAACTCCCAAAATGCCCCCTCTGCATGCTCTCCAACCCCCCCGCATGTGCGTGCAGCCCTCCCATAGGTGCCCTACCCCCACACATGCACAGCAGAGACCCGAAGACCAACTGGCCAGTGTTTTCAATGTTGATCCCTTGTGGCTCTCTGGACAAATCATTGCTTGACAAGATTTCATAACTGGTTTGCCACTGATTTCTTCTTCCTGCCCTGAGAAGAGAGAATTGTCCAATTGTCCAAGGTCACTTTAGGCATGAAAGCCAATTAGCTTTATGCCTAAGGTATGACTAGATATCATGTTCTGCTAATTTCTATCCCATCGCCTTAACATATTCTGCTTCTTTGAGAATGGGTCGGTATCCTCATTGCTGATCTTCTGAAAATATCAGAGTTGCTTCAAGAAATGAATGATTACTTAACACTTTTATGACTGCTTAAGTTTTTATTGGTCTTTATGTTTTAATATTATAAACCACCAAGAGTCTTCTCTGTTGAATCTGGTGGCATATAAACACAACAAACAAACCAGCTATTTACTAGATTAAGCTAATAAACCAGTTAACGTGATGTGATTTAGCTCTTCAATCCAATATCAAAGAGAGTAGAGGTAGATGATCATCCACAGAGCACTACAGGAGAAGCGCCTTTTGATATTCTGAAAAGTGAAGCTATTGTGAGGAGGGATGGGAGAAGAGGAAGTTTTGCTCAAATTAGACACAGTTTAATAATTGGACAAGTTCATAATGCAATAGGAAGTAGAATTTCAAATCATTCAGTACTGTACATCAAAACTTAAGGCAACCTTCTTGATTTGAGCACGGAACATACTGTATTTTTCGGAATATAAAACGTACCTTTTTCCCCCCTAAAAGGGGGTAAAAATTTAGGTGCATCTTATACACTGAATGTAGCCCCGCCCATTCACTGGCCCCCACCCTTTGGTCTCTGCCTTGCAGCAGTTACCTCCTTGCAAGCAAACAGCAAGAAAAAACAGCTCCTTTCAGCTTCACCACAGGCTAATTAGCACAAGTTGATTGGATCGGCCTCCCGACTCTCAGCTGATTTGCTCGCAGCTGTTCTGCGCAGGGCTCTGCTGCTTGCTGCAAAGAGGTAAATTGCTGGAGCAGATTTTTTTTTTCCTTGTGCTAATCAAGCTATGCTGAAAACAAAATGAAAGTAAAGCAGGCTGTTTGCTGTTTGCTGCAATGAGGCAAAATTGCTCAGAGGCAGAGGCAGATTTCTTTTTCTTCTTTTCCTCACCAAAAAAGGAAGGTGCGTCTTATACTCCGAAAAATACAGTAATTGTTAGTACAATCTTTATACTGGGTACCAATTAATAGTGGCTGCCTTTTGAAATGATTGTAGCTTCCATATATTCTTACAAGCAGGGTCCTATACTGTAGTAATCTATATATGATGTGATTTAGGTATGAGTAACTGTTGCCAGATCAAACTTACTCAGAAACTGGAAAACTCAACATAGCTTGTAAAAACACCGTTACGTCCTGAAAAACAACCCACTACTGAGGCAACATGAAAAGGTATTACAGTAATAGTTTCCTTGGACGTATGGGTGGGAGAGGATTAGGGTCAAATAGCAATCACTGTTTCATGGTTATTGATAAGGAAGCTTTAGAGAACTTTCCTGAACAGTTTTCAGTATAAAATAATAGAAGGGACAAATGGAAAATAGAACATCAAACCCAATGGCCATGGTGTTAAAAATCTAAAACATTTTTATAGACAAGCCTGAACAACAAAAATTGTAACCATCACAGTATTACAATGCTCCTAAAGCCTAATCCAAGCAAACAATTCAGAAGGATACCTCCATCAATTGTTTCAAAAGCTACTGGGACAAAAAAAAAAAGTATCAGCATTCCTTCTTAATAAAAATGAATCTAGATGATTAGCAACATCCAAATGTTTTTGCTCAAGGCCTACCTATTGTTATTTAAATGGATAAAATATGCTAAAATTATTTGAAAGCAACATTATGTAAAGGAACGTAATAGTTTATAAAAGTTTATAAAATCATGTTGTATACTGAAAAGATAAAATGTAAATGAAAAGTAGAAAGATAATAAAATCGGATTCTCCTAAATAAATTCAAAAGAACCATGTTTAAGTAGAGTAACCTGCATG
Organism: Pituophis catenifer annectens; assembly: GCF_029215685.1. NCBI lineage: Eukaryota > Metazoa > Chordata > Lepidosauria > Squamata > Colubridae > Pituophis > Pituophis catenifer. The sequence continues at coordinate 56,342,952 of NW_027256882.1, forward strand.
AAAAATTATTACAACGCTGAAGAGTTTGCCCAATTATATCAGATTCTTCTCTCACTTAAGTCAATGATAAAATGAAATGATTGGCTCCCTTCTTTGTTTTTGTAATTTTGAAAATGTGACAGTACTGGATGCTTGTGCTAAAGAAAACAGTGGTATTAAAATAATAAAAGTTTATTTTTAAAATATTTAATTATTTTATATAGAGTACAATAATAGTGTAATTCAGTTACATCAGTCCTTTTTTATATTTAATTGTGCTCATTTCCTAGCAATCTATTTCAGATTGTATCCAAATTTAAACTGTAATCCTGAAAATTTTAATGAGAGGCAAATCCCATATGTCACACTTCGTCTTACTTCCAAGTAAACATGAATACGTTACATTGTTCTTGTGCAAAACTGAAGTGATAATTTTCAGAGCAGGATTAAGTCATCTTATTTGAAAAATAATAACAGCTAAAAGAAACCTTAAATATAAATCTTGTTTATAGTGCAACCACACTGAATTACCCTTAAAAGGTATTTTTCTCAGCAGAGTTTTTATTTTCTATGATTCAATATAATACATCAGAGCTCACCCTGGTGGAAGTCTGGAAGACCACAATATATTCTCTAAAAGTTATCAACGATGCAATCAAGAGATATGCAGAATACCTATCTGACAGTTCTTAGGAAATCAAATAACAAATCTTTCTCAACATTTCCTTCTCTTGTACTATCTAGTCATTAATACCATTTTCA
>NW_027256882.1:56348692-56743692 GCF_029215685.1 Pituophis catenifer annectens
CTGAAAAAAAAAAATCAAGTAAATCAATCTGAGTAGGCAACATGGGGATGACAAAGACATTTTTTTTCATGAACATGTTCTTTTGATCTTCTTGTTACATTTTTAGGACAACAAAACACAAGGGTTGTATCAAACTGTTTTTCTCCCTGAAGGAATAGCATCTGCCAGCAAAATAGATTCCCACACTCTGCTCCATCACTCTGCATTATCTCCTAACCTGTTCTAGTTGAGAGATCATGATGGGGACAATGAGCAGAAAGCATAGAGAAGGAGAGCAGAGAAAATCCAATTGTATCAGCCGCTCACTTAGCCCACAACTTTCCTGTGACAGTATGTTTAATAAGGACAAATTTTAACAGGCTGGACATTTTTTTAAATTTTAAGCTAAGTCATGTATTAACCATTATTTGTAAAAGAATAATTGAATAAAAGAAAACTTGCTTGCATGTAAAAGGCTAGAGATCAATGGAAGTTCCGCTGATCCAAAAAATGTGGGTGCTTTTATACAGATGAGGGGTCCTTGGTGCTCTCTTTAGCTTGGTTGTTTTCAGACATTTCATTATCCAAACTAGGTAATATCATCAGTGCTAGTAGGAAATGGGATTTTCTCTCATTGTATATTTTAGTGACTTTTATACAGATACATTTTAATGTTTATTTTAGAGGCTTTCTTGCTATTTCATGAATAGAAATTCTGTGAAGTATTGGGAGCCAGAGCTGTTTGTGCACAAATATTCTGTCTTTCATTGTACGCTCATACAGTCAGGGTGGATAAAAATCAATGATTTTTTAAAAAAAATAAAAAAAATCAGATTTTTTTTTATTTAAATCGGATTTTTTTGATTTAAATCGGATTTTTTTTTATTTTTATCAAATTTATTTTAATAAAAAACTTTTGGGGTAAAAATCTATTGTAAGATAGTTTTCTATTTAAGATACATAAATAATTTAGTTTATTCAGCATGAAATGGAGCTTAGTTATATAGCATGAGGCTGTATATTCTGCAACACTGGGACTATCAGTGAGTCAACAGTGGGTCAAAGGAGTAGCAGAGATGACAGTTGGTCTTTAAAAATTATGATTTAAATCGAGTTGATTTAAATCAAGCCTTTTTACTAGTGATTTAAATCATGATTTAAATTGTGATTTAAATCAACTCGATTTAAATCAAATCCACCCTGCATACAGTATATCCAGGGCTCTGGAAGCTCCTTGGCTTCTATTACATACCAAGAGAGGACATCATGAAAGAACTCCTGTCATTACATTTTATTTTTCAGTAGGAATACTATAGTTATCCCAAAGGGAGAATCTTGCCCTTGATAATTATCAATTTCTCCATGTCTTGGAAGATATTGGAGGAAATTTTCCATCCAGATTCACTGACCACAGATGTGGTGGAGAATTTGGAAATATTATTTGGGCCCAGCAATATTCAAAACTGTTCTTGCATTCAGAAGGTGGAATTTATTTCCTTGATAATTTAGGAAAAATAATATTTAACAAAGCATATTTAAAACCCTTATCAAGAAGATTCCAGGAACACCTCTAATGTTCACTACTTTTGCACTGAACTGACTTTTAAAATAAGGTGGCAGATAAGAGATCTAATCTGGATGCAAATAAAATATAGAGCAAAATGTATCAGTCTATCACTATGTACAAGCTTTTTTTTTATCCCTATGGAGGTTCTAATGACTGTTTTGGCAGTTCTAGCTGGTCGTGATGTTTGTCTGTGTGGGAGGGAGGGAGGGAGGGAGGGAGGGAGAGAGAGAGAGAAAGAGAGAGAGAGAGAGAGAGAGAGAGAGAGAGAGAGAGAGAGAGAGAGAGAGGAAGTGCTGTTAGCGAAATCCAGTATTAATGTTCTATATCACAGCAAACACAATGCAATTGAACATATTATATGTTCAAATAAACATATTATATGTTCAAATAAACTAAACTAAACATTATACAATTATGGACAGTTTCTAATTCTAGGGCTAATAGATGTTGGAATAAAAATTAATATTTAAATAAGGACAATGAAACAAATCACACTATGTAATTAGATATCATTGTATTTTGGATTTGCCTATCTCTTCTGCTGTAAAGTTCCGTTCCTCTTTAGGTGCGTGGTGAGATATCTGTACAAAGACCCAAAAGTTCAAAATACCATTTCTAGGGAAGCTCAACTGATTATATAGTTGTTAGGAAATAAAGCACATAAAAAAGGTCCAGAGTTTTGAGGGAGGAGAGTGGGACCTCCAGAAAATAAACAGAGTATATAGTTTCAAAGGCTACAGACACAGACATTTCATTGTTCGAGCCAATTATCAGTGGAAAATAATAACAACAGATGGATTCAGAGTCACTGACTTTTCATATGCACTTCATCTCTGCACAACAGATGATGAAATGTGAGAGCTATCTCAGAAAGGCAAAACATCTTTCAGTAAAAGAACTCTATACTCCAGATGGGGACCTTCTAAAGCAGCTGATTATCCTCTTATAATGTTTTGAAGATAGACTTACTATAACATTTCAAGAACTCATCAGATATGATGAGTACAATGGCATCATTGTTTAGGAGGAGGGGAAACTGATTTATGACTGAAAATAGTCACACATATTTCTAGAAGGTTAGCAATGTGCATTTCCTGTTTCCACATCAAGTGCTTTCAGCTTCAAATAAAGGCCTGATCCCATCCTTTATGAACTGGCATAAAACTAAAATGGGGATTTTGCCAATGGAATAGGCCCAAAATTGGAATGTCTGCTTCTGGCAGAAGAATAATTCTCCTTCCAGCATATACAGATACACACTTTTGCTACTTGAGAAATAAAACTATCAAAATATCTGTCTCAAGAAAGAATATTCATTTATTTTATGAGAAAAAGGAAGTCTGAATTATTAATTAACAGTTTCAGTACAGTACTGCTGCCTACAAGTTACCCAGAACCTTAAAACAAATATGCTCATTACTTAGGACATATACGAGTTCAAACAATAGATTCATGTACTTTTATAAAATGCAATCCTTAAATCTGTTGCAGGAAGCACTCATGAACTATACTAATGACTCTGCATCAATCTGAATAATCAGGATAAATGAATATGGCTTGTCCTTTCTTTCCAATGCCACATAGGAAGTCACTTCTGAAACCTATAGGAATTTTAGCAACAATGAAAGATCACTAACTTTGCTGATGAACATATTTGAAAATAGCAAAAGAAGCTACCGAAATGATATCCCAGGATAGATCATATTTTCTGTTGATAAATTCCCATCTAAAAAAATGAGGATAATAATGAGTTGAATTAAAATTATTTTAGCAACAGTAGTAGAAATGCCTTGCATATTAAAAACTACACATGATTAATAATATCTATACAAAAGATTAATGGCGGTACATGCATTTTTTCTATGTTGACCTATGATTGGTAAGTGAGGTAAATCAAACTGACATGTAGTAAATCACACATATCAATTTTTCACTATTACTCATATATTTTAGCAAATGAAGCATAATATGCTTTCAGCGAGAAGAGTAATATGCAAATTTTGATAGGTCAATTGATAAGCAAATCCACTATTAGTTAAATATTCAGTTAGAAAAACAGCCCCCTCCCTAACCATCGCAGACCTCATTTAAATTCCACAAATTTCAGTATTTTGGATAACATGAAAAACATTTATCATACTTTCAATAATCTATATTAAGATTTCCTTAATGTCTTCATCAATTACATTGTATACACTCCGCCTTCAACTTTTTGTGCCAAAATCAGCATCTGCTGGCCCATTTCAGATCAGGAGAACTTGTATATAGTATAAGCATTTGTGTGTATACAAATATATAATAAAATATATATTAAAGAAATAAAGGAAAGGAGCAGAAGAAAAAGAAAAGAACAAAAACCTATGAACTTATATTGAGAAAGCAAATCAATTTTCAAAATATTCAAAATATTTTGAAAACAGGATTTTTATAAATCCAAAATTGTACATGGGGTGCGGCAATGTCTTTTTTTGGGGAGGGCTGGGGTAAACTGTAGAGGGGAAAAAAAGATTGAAGCCTTCACCGTATTCTTAATTGTTCTTCAAGTAACTTAATTTCCACACCAAAACCCCTTCCTCAAATGTATATTAGATTATCCTAGATGGCAACAAAGAGATTAAACACAGTAATTCTTTGTTGCCTTCTAGTGGGAATAAGTTCAACCCATAGTTCTAAGGAATTTAAAGAAATTTCAATAATCTATATGGTAAAAAAGGTAAGTAAAAAGAAAACAAAATATGAAGTGTATAAAGTAACCAAAGCGTTATCCATGGCATCTGGAGGAGAATTTTCACAGGTTGGTTGAGCTTAGGAAAGCATCTATTATGGTCTTTACAAGGTCACCTATTGAAGTTGCATAGCAAGTAGTCAGACATACCCATTCTGGATGCACTGAAAATCCAGGTTGTAGGGCAGCAAAATATATGTCTTATCTTGCTCTGCTTGCTCTGGGAAGGGCGAGAGCAAAGCAAATCTTCTGTGTGGATGTGGCTTAAGATGTGTGAAACCACAAATATTGTACTTGTGGTAAAATACTCATAGTGGCACCCCACATTTGCTGTATGCCTCAGACATTTTTCTAGTTTTGTGTCATGGAATGGAGCTAACATGGTGAAATATTTACATTATATTCTGAACATTTTCAAGGAAGAAATGTGGCAGACGTATTTAGAGAAAACTAATAATATGATACGTAACCCACCAAATCTTGCAAACATAAAACACTCAGACATAAACCAAGTTAATTCTAAATTAAATCAGAAGAAGAATTCAATCAGTTGGAACCCTTATGTAAAGTATGAATTAGGCTGTAAATACTCTTCACATATTGTCACTATGAATCTGAATATTTTCATAAGAATTTGAAATATGATGCTCTTCACCTTGTGCAATTAAGCAAAGTAGCAATTTAACTACAATGTTGATATATATGAAATTAATCATTTCATAGAATGCAGTGAGAGCAGGTAGTTGGGTTTGTGGAACCTCACCTTATCTAATTCACAAAAAAGATTACAACAAAAATATTTTATAGCCAATCAGGGAGGAGAGGGCAAAATATTCCTAGCCCCATCTGTATGTTATGTCATCTTTTAATATCATCTTCTTTGCCTTTTAATCTGCTTTTACCAGTACATTATCCATCAACAAGACAGGATTATGGGAAATATGCTTCCCATAAGGACTCCTGCAGAGTGTCCCCCATCTACTGCCAGCTAAAACAGTAAAAGGGAACAAAGTTGAGGATAGCCCTAAACTCATACCCTTATGATATGTGGTGATCATATTGTTTAGTATATGGAGGCAAAAGTTATCACCAATTTAATGAAAGAGACAAGCAGGGAAATAAAAAGGTTGTGTTAAAGAGCAAGATTATAAAACAAAAGAAGCAAGGCACTTTAATCCAATCTAGAAAAGAAATGCATTGGTTGAGGTCTTTCACCCAAAAATCTATATACCGCTGGCAACTTTATGCTGAAATAGGAGGAAACATTTGGATTAATGAGAATTATGAAATTTATCTTGCAAACGAATTGTCATATTGTACAGTTCAGTGTCCATTTCAAATTCACCTATATCTAAATGTATTTTTGCTGTTTTACTATATTGTTAAAATTCTTAACTATCTATTCTTAAATATCTAGCAGTTTCAGCGTAAAATTATTGGTGCTTAACCATTTCCAATTCTTCCCACCTATATGACTTCTGCTTTCTCTCTCTCTCAAAACTTTCAGAAAATGACATTTTGCATTATGTGATCAAAACTGTTCAAGTTTTAGGTTTAGGTTTACCTGGCTTTTCCCTTCCTGGTTCGGTAATGAAACTGAAACCAGAAATGTTAGTTTGAGTTTGAAAGTAGCTAGAATTTGAACTAGGAACTAGGAACTACTTCTGATCATATAGCATCTAACTTACCAATGTAACTTGGATATTAAATGTAGCCTAGGAAAGATGGCAGTATGAAGAATAACTGTGTTGCAATATTTTCAGGATCAGACTCAATAAAGATAATAAGAATTAGAGATTTGAATATATTTCTCTTTAATAATAATAGGCATTCTATATTCGCTGAATATTCAAGATAGAAGCAAAGAAAATGGTGAGGGTGGCTCCTTATATATACAAGGGGTGGAGCCAGGAATGGGAGTGGTAAATTATGAATACATTAAAATCCAAAGAATAAGTTAACCCCTGATGTCCCATATATACATTATTTACACAATAGAGAATAAGGCATTTACATCTGACAAATCCCCCTCTAAATGCCGGTTCGCTATACAACACCAATTGCATTCAGATTCAGGACAATATAATACATACAATTTAGAAGTTAAATATTTGTGCTGTTTAGAAGGTAAAGGCTTCGTTAATATGTCAGCTAATTGTTCAGAAGTATCACAATGTATTGCTTTGATGAATCCATCTTGAGATAATTGTCTCACGTGCTTAAATTTTATATCAATATGCCTGGACCTTTGTCCAATGGCATCGGATCTGGATATTTCAATGGCTGCTTTATTATCTTCATGCACAACAAAAGGTAATGCAGGTTTTTTCCAAACATCTGAGATCAAGTCATTGAACCATACAAGGTTATTTGCAGCTTTGGATAAACAAACATATTCCGCTTCTGTGGTTGAAGTGGCTACCAGTTCTTGTTTACCAGTGTACCAGTAAACTGGACAATCATTCAATAGAAAAATATAACCAGAAGTACTCTTTCTGCATGATGTATCACCAGCCCAATCTGCATCTGCATAACAGGTAATTTTTGGTTCTTTGTCATTATTAGGTTCTAATACTAAACAAAAATCTAATGTACTTTTCAGATATCTTAGAATTCTTTTGACAGCTTCCCAATGATACATGGTTGGTTTGCTAACATATCTTGACAATAAATTGAGAGGTAATGCAATATCTGGTCTGGTCCAATTAGATATATAAAGGAGTGAGCCTATAACTGATCTGTAAAATGTATTATCTTTAAATTCAGGGGAAGACTCATCAGTGTTTCTAAGGAAATCAGTTTGCATAGGAGTGTCACAGGTTTTGGCATTGTTTAAATTACATTTGTTTAGAAGTTCAATGATCTTATCTTTCTGAGTAAGTTTGAATCCCCTTCTAGTTTTGTTAATTTGTACACCAAGGTATTTATTCACTTTACCTAGAGATTTCAACGAGAAATGTTCGTTTAACTTATTTACAAAGATTTCTCTGCTCTCTTTGTGTTTTCCTATATATAAAATATCATCCACATAAATTAATACAAATTCAATGTGATCATCACTCTTTTTTACAAAGAAACAGTTATCAGCAGTGGTAGCGTTGAAATCCATGGTCTTTAGTACTTTTACCAAGCAATCGTACCATCTCTTGCCAGATTGCTTTAATCCGTATAGACTCTTGTTTAATAACCAAATTTCATTCTTATTAGTGTATTGACTATGTGGTGCTCTTACATATATTTCCTTATCTAGTTTTGCGTGTAAATACGCAGTCTGTATGTCATATTGAAATACGTCCAGATTGAGTGCAGATGCTACTACTAGAGCTGTTTTAACACTCTCTGTCCTCACCGTGGGGGAGTATGTGTCAGTATAGTCTTCTGGATATTTTTGTGCATAACCTTGTGCAACTAGTCTAGCCTTGTATAAAGTATTGCCTCCTTCTAGGTTCTTAATTTTATAAATCCACCTGGTACCTATAATTGTTTTATCCTTAGGTGCGATCGCAGGAGTGAATACATTTAATCCTTGCAAACTTTCCATCTCTTTTTTCATAGCTAGTTCCCATTTTTCTCTTTCTTCACGAGGGAGTTTTAACACTTCCTCATATGTATTAGGTGTTATTTGTTCTCCATTCATATGCATTATGTAATCTTTGTATTTACTTGGTATTTGATTTCTACTGTTTCTAATAGCTCTTTCAGGTTTGCTATGGTTGTCATGCAAATATCTAGCTTCCTTTTTTGTTAATGTGTCTGTCTTTATTTTATGCTGACTATTTGTCCAAGTTTTGGTTTTGTTCTTATTTTTGTTAATGTTTTGATTTTCTATTGTCCCTTCCTCGCAAGATATCGCATCTTTGCATTTATTTGGAAATATTTCATTAAGGTGCAGTTTAGACCAATTGGCCTGCTCATGGAACACAGCTGTTCTGGAGACTATAAATTTGTTATTATTATCAATGAATCTGTACCCTTTGGTTCCAGTTTCATATCCCATAAATCTTAATCTTCTGGATACGTTTTCTCCCTTTCTCCTCAACTGCTTAGGTATGTGCACATCTGCAGTGACTCCAAATATGTGCATGTGTGCTAATTTAGGTTTCCTATTGTACATCACCTCATACGGTGTCTTATTCACAATACTGGACCAGGTTCTATTTTGAGTGTAATTTGAATAATGTAGGGCTTCTGACCAGAATTGTTTGCCTAAACCAGCATCCTCTAATGTGCATCTAATCATGGTTTGTAGTGTGGAATTCTTTCTCTCTGCAATCCCGTTTTGAAACGCAGAAAATGGATTGGACGTGAAATGTAGCATTCCCCTATCCTTTAACCATTGGGAGAATTCTTTAGACATGAATTCACATCCCCTATCTGTCATAATTTGTTTTATTCTGATATTATGTTGTGTTTCTATGCGTTTGTAGAATTCCTTAAATTTTTGAAAGGTTTCATCCTTGTGCTTTAATGTGTAAACAAAACCATAGCGACTATAATCATCCACTATTGTTAGAAAGTAACGTTTTCTATAGGTAATTGATGGAGTTAATGGACCAACTAAATCCATATGTACTAAGTCAAAAATATTGTTAGTTGATCTGTTAGATTTTTTTGGTCTGGGGCTGGTTTTTAGTTTGGTGGATTTACATACTGAGCATTCCAAATAATTTTCACAATTTTTTATTTTGACACCTTCTGCATGTTCAGTCATTTTTTGAACTACAGGAAAGCTTGCATGCCCTAACTTCCTATGTAAGATGTGAGCACACTCATCATGAATTGGTTTACCTATTTTTGGTTTCTTCTCATTGTGTGTATTTTTGTGATCATGAGGTATTTTACATTCATCATTGTCACTGTTACTAACATTTTCATCATCTGCTTCAATACAATCTTCCATATTTGAATCAATGTTATGTAACCATCTTTCTTTTGTTATCAGATAGGGTAGACCTCCTTTTATCATCACAGTGCCTATATTTGTTTTGTCCTTCTCTAAAGTTGCTTTCCCCTTTGAGAAAACTATATTGATGTCAGAATCTCTGCTTAGTTTTATAGCACTTAGTATGTTATGAGGTATTTCTGGGATTAATAATACCCCCTCTATTTTACCTAAACCAGGCAAGGTCACATTTCCTCTGCCTAATACTTGAACCTTTTCTTGATTAGCTACCTTTATCACAAACTTATCTTCTGTAAATGAAGATAATATACTTTTGTTGTTAGTGGTGTGATTGGTTGCACCAGAATCAATAAGCCAATTATTGTTCTCATTTTGTTGTGTTTTGGTGCTTTCTTGTTTGTTTAGTCCATTTAGTGACCCAGATTTTCTCTCTTTTGAATTTTCTCTACCCCCTCTACTTTCTCTGTAATTTGGTGGGCTTCTATATTTGTGTCTATCTGTGGAAGACTGTCTATAATTGTATTTGCTCCTATATTCTGGCCTATGTCTCTCCCTTGAGACTTTGGGACAGTCTCTTCTACTGTGTTCCCTGGACCCACAATTGTGGCATCTAAAGGCTTCATTATATTTTTCTTGGAAAGCTACTTTCCTAAAAGATTTGTGTTCTGTTTGATTACTGGAACGATTTTTTCTTGAATTGTCTTCTGCTATCAATTTGTTAGATAGACTTTCTATGGTTAAATATCCTAAATTAATAGTATCTAAGTGTGACATAAAGCTATCCCATGATGGATCAAGTGAATTGATAATAACACTTTTCATTGTTTGATCTGAAATCACTTCCCCCCTCAATTGCAGCTCAGCTCTTATTTTGTTTAGAGATATCAAATGCTCACTTATAGAAACCCCTGGTTTCACTCTAGAAGAAAAGAAATCCTTAGACATTCTTGTAGTTGTAGCTACGCTATCGCTGTGAAATAGATTAAACATGCATTGAATTATTTCTGACACAGTTAGGTTTGATTTGATGCTATGATACATTGCAGGAGACACGCTAGATATTATTATGAAAAATGCTCTATGATGTAAACAATCTATTTTTAACGTCCAAGGTCTTCTTGGAGGACTAGTTATAAAGAATAGTAAATTTTCTTTCATAAAGACAACCTGAAGCTGTTGATACCACTCTTGTAAATTAATGCCATCAACTCTAAGTTTTGGGAAGTCACTGGGTAAGTTCCCCACATTATTTTGTCCATTACTTACAACCTGAGGCAGTCCGTGGTCTCGCAAGTGCAGGAAATTACAGAACGGCATGGGGATGCTCGCAACGAGTCTGCGCGGTTCTCTGGCCAGTTCAAGTCTTTCGGGGCCGTCTACGTAGCTTTGCACATGCGCGTTGCTCATTTCTTCCTTGGCGTCGTCGTGGAAGGTTCTCTCCATTTCAGCTCTCTCGTTCCGCTCCTCTTCAGATGAGTCGGTCTCTGGTTCGGTTTTAGGGGTTCTGGTGGTGGCGACAGCTCTTCTCTTTCTTTCGTGTGCGTTGGCACTTGATCCGGTCTGCGGTGTAGGACGGAATCGGCATGGCTCTCTGGGCTCAGGTGTCGTCGCCTTCGAAGTCAGGATGGGAGCGTGCAGGTCTCGAGTTGTCGGTTTGATCTCTTGCTTCTTCGTTGGTGCCTTGGAAATTTTCAATCTTGGCCCAAAAGCAGCAAAAAGCGTTTTCATTGCTGACTTTACTTGAGACTTTGTTAAATCGTCTTCACTTTCTGATTCTGGTTCTTCTGAAGAGTTTGAGTCTTCTTTTTCACTTTCGTCGTCTGATAGCGTTTTTCGCGCCAGAAATTTTGAACTGAGCGTTTTGATTGGCTCTGCTTCACTCTCTTTTGAAGTTCGTTGAAACCAAGATGGCTGCCATTCAAAATTTCGCGCGGGATCACATCTTTTCTTTTTCACAACGACTTTCTCAGTATTCATTTCACTCACAGTTTTTTGATCTTTGGGTTTTTCTTTAACGACGTTTTTCTCTCTCGCTGCTCCGTTGTTCTTCAGCATTTCTTGGAGGTTCGCGATGAGGCTTTCATCGTTCTTCTGGCTTTTTAGTATCTTCAATATCTCTGACCTGAGTTCGTTATTTTCTATTTCGATTTCTTCCTGGTCATTATTTTCATTTATCAGTTCTTCTTCTTCAGTGGTGTATTCTTCGGATTCTCTCGAAATCGCGTTAGTGGATTCGTTGATCATCTCTTGTTCAGTTTCTATTTCCTTGCTGTAGGCCCTGGTGTTGGGCCTATCTTTCTTAGACATTTTTAATTATTTATTGAGTCAATTAACCATCCTCTGCTACCAGCTTGTTGCAATATTTTCAGGATCAGACTCAATAAAGATAATAAGAATTAGAGATTTGAATATATTTCTCTTTAATAATAATAGGCATTCTATATTCGCTGAATATTCAAGATAGAAGCAAAGAAAATGGTGAGGGTGGCTCCTTATATATACAAGGGGTGGAGCCAGGAATGGGAGTGGTAAATTATGAATACATTAAAATCCAAAGAATAAGTTAACCCCTGATGTCCCATATATACATTATTTACACAATAGAGAATAAGGCATTTACATCTGACAAACTGCAGTATGATCTTAAATGGAAGATCATACTTTCCTCTATTAGGAATTGTTCTTCTTCAGTAAAGCAGTGTCAGCTCACATAATTTTTGGATATACTAACACCACACAAAACAAACTTAATGCTGCATCAGGCCTACCTGAGTTACATTTTTAAAAGAAAATTAAAATAAATTTGGTTAGAACTTTGTTTCTACCAGCAGATCATCCCCTAAATAGAGAAACAGGAATAGGACATGTTTTCTACCCCTCCTATATCCTCATTTGCCTACCAAAATTTGCTGTAGGAAGCACCTGCATATGTCTATGTGTGAACTACAGAGAGTAGAGGGGAATAAGCATATTTCCTCTTTCTCTTGTGCTAGCAAAATCCTCTGGTGCAGCTTGGTTTCATTTTTAAATAGGAAGACACCTTTGTTTCATGGATGACTACTTAGGATACAAAGCATTGTGCAATTAGTAAACCTATAAAAACAGCTAAGTGTCACATTGGAATAATTACAAGTTGCTAAGCAGCCTATAATGAGCAATTACTACATGAACAGGAAAGGCATTGTGGTTGCTATTTTTGATCACTAATTTCAACCAGAGGGGTGGCTCCTGCCTTTTCCTACAACTGAAAAGCTTGAAGCTTGCCTAGAACAAGGTTGATATGTCCCTACGTTTATCAGGGTTTAGCCTGCTTAGTGCTACATGTGATCACATATGGATTTAACACATGGAACATGAGTATTTAACCTCACTTCCTACCCTTAAAGCTCCCTGATTAACCGTAACCAGTGATTGAGTAGAGTGGGGTTCTTAGTGTCGCAATGATCTTATTTTATTTTATTTATATTTTTATTTTAATCATATTTGTATACCGCCCTATTCCCGGAGGACTCAGGGCGGTGAACAGCCAAGATAAAAATACAAAGAACATACAAAAGTTAAAAACTATTAAAAATAGATTAAATAATTTGGGCTCAAAGAACAAATTTAAGACATCCAATTTATCTAAAAACATTTAAAACCCAATTTAAAACCCAATTTAAAATTATTGAATGAATAGAAAATTATTCAGATCGTTTTCCTTAATACAAGAAGTTTTAACACTGAGAAGTGAAGATGTTTCCTGGAGAAAGGGCATGCTCATAATCTTTCGACACTTTTCACTTTCACATGTCTGATCAGTACATACTGTGTAGGAAGAATTTCTTTTCAGATAACATGGTTATTTAACTACTAAACTATACAAGCTTTGAAGCACACCATGATCGCAATAGGCTGGTATCAGTGGTGAAATCCTCCACGGTTTGCCACCAGTTCGCTGCCCACACATGCGCAGTGCGCACCAAACGCGTGCTTTGCACAGAAAAAGGAGGCTTAAGAAAGTAAGTAGAACAGCAAGGGGGGAACAGCTGTGCAGTGCGATTTAGATTTGCTAGAAAGCAGGATATAAATCACATGGCACAGCTGATCGTCAGAAATACCGGTTCAGAGGAACCAGTAGCATTTTTTACTACCGGTTTGCCCAAACCGGTAGCTTTTATTACTATCAGTTCGCCCAAACCAGTGCAAACCAGTAGCATTTCACCCCTGGCTGGCATAGTGGAAAGCAGGGTTGCAAACCATTGGATACTTCAGTTTTTTTATTTACAAGTGGTTCAGATTTCTTTCAATTAAATGGTAGCATGTACTACTTTTCGAAATATTTCAGAAGGATATCTGGGTGTCTTTGCTACTTTTAATCATATTATAATACTACAAGAGCTCAAGTTTGGATTTAGTACCTGAAGTTACACTGTATGCAGTGAAGAAAGAAAAATAACTTTTTGTGATTTTTGTGTGGTAATTAGTCATCATGTGCTAAATCTGCCTCTAAAGCAAAAATATTGAGATTCATATAATTTTGAGTCTTTTTTTTAAAAAAAAAAATAAGCCTAATTAATTCCTGGTGAAAAAAGTTGTCACCTGACACAGGTCATGGGTCTTGTGACTTTTAGATGTGTTTTACTTACATTTTTGATTTTTTTTTCCCATTGGACAGTGCAATGGCCTATAATGTCAGCTGTCCACAAGCCTTCTTCCTTCTCCTGATAAATATAAGCATCATATATACATTTTTAAGTTGCAACCCAAATAGAGTTTTTCAGGCAAACTAGGTGATTTTGGACAATATCAATTAAAATGGCCCATACTTTGACCGATATGCAAAGTGTAATCAACTGTGTTCCATCTGTTCATTGTCTCCTACAACAGCCCCTAATACTTCTTGAAAACCTATTCTGGTTCCATAAATTTGGCAGATCTTTGGATGCAACACAAGGAGTTATAACTAGAAATTAGAACTTGCTACAAAAAGAACCTGAACAAACAAGTAGTTTTACATGAGATTTCATTTGGGGGGGAGGGGGGTGTTAGAGGTAAAGTCCAGGAATTAAGACAAGTTTTTGCAGGATGTTAGGATATTAACTCTGTTAGATAATTGTTCAACAAATCAAGGTCAACAGGATTACTTTAATTTTCTAAGTTAAGAAGATCAGCTATGGAGGCAGAAAGCTTCTATAGTTCCCCCTACGACCCAACTTACCCTGACCATACCTGCCTTTTGGAAAGCACTGAAGACCTGGTTCTTTCTTCAGGCATTGGCATGAAACAATGAATGTGCTTCTTCCTGGCAGGTAATGTTTTTATACTTTTCTATTTTGTGGTTTTATGGAATGTATTTTTATTATTTGGTGGTGCACCCTGTTGTTATTTGATGATGAGTCATGTGCTAAGTGGGTGGCTAAACAAATGAATAAATAAAGGAAATAAAGCCAGCAAAAGAGCTGGAACCATGAAGTATTCCAAATAGGATAATCTGCCTCTGGGATAAAGCTCATTGCAGCAAACTCCTGCCTCTCCCAGAACAAGTGCATTCCCTTGAGGCCAAAGTAGTTCACTTGACAAGAAGCGAGAGATGTAAAAAGATTGGTAGATGAGATGGGGGGAATAACATAGTAGTCTCTCACTTCTGAGTGACAATCCCTACTCTGTCATAGAAAATTAGATCTTGGGGAAGGATGGTGTCATGTTGAAGAAATAATCTTTTTGAAGGGAATAAGAGATGAAAAAATATATCCTCCCCTAAAACATCCATCCAGGGCCCTGAAGCTTGGGATAGTGAATGAATCAATAATTAAAACTGATACGACTGATCCCGGACCTCCGTACTTTCTGCCGGGCTCTGAAGATTTTCTTGTTTCAGCGAGCCGGGCTGGTTTAAGATTTTAGTTGATTAATTTTATGGGTAAGGGGTTTTAAAATTGGGAAGCCAAATTGATTTAATTATTTTTTAAATTATTTTAATTTTCATACTGTATGTATTTTAACCTTGGCTGTTCACCGCCCTGAGTCCTTCGGGAGAAGGGCGGTATAAAAATTTAATAAATAAATAAATAAATAAATAAATAAATAAATAAATAAATAAATAAATAAATAAATAAATAAATCTATAAAGATGATTCAATGGTGGATGTATGGATTATTTTTGGATAAGAAGAGGCTGAGCTAGAAGGATGGGTTAAACATGTGATCAGTTTACAGTCATTGCATTGTCACAAATGTCCCTCCCCATGAATTCTGCTGACCCCTAGCACCAATTTAGATTTGACCACTAGGTTGACTAAATTTTTGTATTAGAGGTAGCAATAATAATCTTGTCTGCTTTGAACTCAATTAATGCTCCTGGTTATTTGTGCCTGACAGTTCTCCGTGTTTATGTAAATTTATGGATAACATTGGTCATCTAGACCAGGAATCTTCAACCTTGGCAACTTTAATAACTTGAATAAATTACAAGTGATTCACTTATGGAAAAGGAACTGATAGAATTCTTTATTGGCCAAGTGTGATTGGACACACAAGGAATTTGTCTTAGGTGTATATGCTCTCAGTGAACATAAAGAGAATAAAATACATTCATCAAGAATAAAAAGATACAACACTTAGTGATAGTCAAGGTCACTAATAAGCTATCAAATCGTACTAGGAAACAAATAAAAACAATATAAATTGAAAGATACAAGCAACATGGTTATAGTAATAAGTGGGAAGAGATAGATACTAGTGAGGAAGAATAATAGTAGTACAGTTTTAATAAATTATTTGACAGTGTTGTGGGAATAAGTTGTTAAACAGAGTGATGGCAATCAGGAAAAAAATGTCCTTGTGTCTAGTTGTTCTGATGTGCAATGCCCTATCGCGTCTTTTTGAGGGTAGAAGTTGAAACAATTTATGTCCAGGATGTGAGAAGTCTGTAGGTATTTTCACA
Organism: Pituophis catenifer annectens; assembly: GCF_029215685.1. Lineage (NCBI taxonomy): Eukaryota > Metazoa > Chordata > Lepidosauria > Squamata > Colubridae > Pituophis > Pituophis catenifer. Next base: position 56,364,792 of record NW_027256882.1, read on the forward strand.
GCCCTCTTTTTGACTTGTGCAGTATACAGATCCTCAATGGAAGGCAGGTTGGTAACAATTATTTTTTCTGCAGTTCTAATTATCCATTGAAGTCTGTGTTTGTCTTGTTTGGTTGAAGAGCCAAACCAGACAGTTATGGAGGTGCAGATGACAGACTCAATAATTCTTCTATAGAACTGAATTAGCAGCTTTTTGGGCAGTTTGAGCTTTCTGAGTTGGCGCAGAAAGAACATTCTTTGTTGAGCTTTTTTGAAGATGTTTTTGATGTTAGGTGTCCATTTTAAGTCTTGAGATATGATACAACCTAGAAACTTGAAGGACTCTACTGTTGATACTGTGTTGTCTCATATTGTAAGAGGTGGTAGTATAGGAGATTTTCTTCTAAAATCCACCACCATTTCTACGGTTTTGAGTGTATTTAGTTCAAGATTGTTCTGGTTGCACCACAAGGCTAGTTGTATTCAAAAGAGAAAGGAGAAAGTATGTATTGGGGTTTATTTTCACAATGGAGGGACAGAAAGGTTCTCAAGGATTTTTACTAGGACCAATATTTCTAATTTATTTATAAATGATCTAGAGTTACAGATGAGCTGCAAGGTGGCCTTGTTTGTTGGTAACATCAAAATATTTAAGGAGATATAAACAAAAAAGGACAGTGAATAACTCCCATTGTTCTCTCCAACATTGAAGAATAGGCACTAAAATGGTAAATATAGTCACGGCAAGCAAATGAAAAGTGATACATTCTGGTGAAAATTCCCAATTATATATTAAAGAAGAGTATCCTAGTAATAATGATATGGGGAAAGTATCCGAATGTTACTCAAATTATTGCTAAGTGAAAACTGAATGAGGATGCTATGAAAATAGAAAATTCTATGTTGGGAATAATTTTTAAAAAACTAATAAAACCAAAATATAACCATGCTGAAGATTTTACCTAGTGAGATAATGAAACATCTGCAGGAAAATAACCAAGTTCAGAAAGCATCAGAAACTCCATAATAAAACCAGAACTGCTTGTATTATAACAGCTGTGGAGAATTATAATAATTCTTTAAAAAAAAAAAAAAACAAGGCAGAGATGGAAAGGATGCGGAAAACGGCAAAATACTATCAAATGGCTAGAAAACCTTCCAAAAAGGTTTGTTTTTTTGGTTGTTTTTGCTTACAAAAATGGCTAGCATGTGAAATTCCATGATAAGCAGGGTCGTGCTGAGGATTTTGTCCAGTATCTGCATGATAAAATCACTCAGATTCGGGAAGGCTTAGTCTCTGACTGGGTAGGTACAGACGGGATGATGGGTGCCGGTCTTGAGACTGTCATTTGGGAGGAGTTCGACCCTGTTGCTCCCGAGGACGTGGACAGGATACTCAGGCAGCTGAACGTGACCACATGTTTATTGGACCCGTGTCCCTCCTGGTTGGTGCTGGCCTCCCGGAAGGTTACGCGAGGCTGGTTCCAGGGGATTATCAACACTTCCTTGAGTGAGTGTGTCTTGCCATCCGCCTTGAAAGAGGCGGTGGTGAGGCCCCTCCTCAAGAAGCCTGCTCTGGATCCGGCTATTTTGGCTAACTATCGTCCGGTCTCCAACCTTCCCTTCTTGGCGAAGGTTGTTGAGAGTGTGGTGGCGCGACAGCTTCCTGGGTACCTGGATGAAGCTGTCTATCTGGATCTGCTCCAGTCCGGCTTCAGGCCTGGGCACAGCACAGAAACGGCATTGGTCGCGTTGGTGGAGGGCTCGGGATAGGGGTTGCTCCTCTATCCTGGTCCTGTTAGATCTCTCAGCGGCTTTTGATACCATCGATCATGGTATCCTGCTGCGCCGATTGGAGGCATTGGGAGTGGGGGGCACCGTCCTGCGGTGGTTCTCCTCCTATCTCTCCGACCAGTCGCAGTCGATGTTGGCAGGGGGGCAGAGGTCGACCCCGAGGCGCCTTGTTTGTGGGGTGCCTCAGGGGTCGGTCCTCTTGCCCCTTCTGTTCAACATTTATGTGAAGCTGCTGGGTGAGATCATCCGTGGCTTTGGGGTGGAGTTCCATCAGTACGCTGATGACACTCAGCTGTACATCTCCACCCCAAGCCATCCCAACGATGCCCTTGAAGTGATGTCCCGGTGCCTGGAGGCCATGCGGATCTGGATGGGGAGTAACAGGCTTCGACTCAACCCTTCCAAGACCGAGTGGCTGTGGCTTCCGGCGTCCCGATATAGCCAGCTGGTGCCATTGCTGGCTATTGGGGGCAAGTTATTGGCCCCCACGGATAGGGCTAGCAACTTGGGCGTCCTCCTGGATGCACGGCTGTCTTTAGAAGAGCATATGACGGCCGTGGCCAGGGGGGCTTTTTATCAGGTCCACCTGATTCGCCAGTTGCGTCCCTTTCTGGATTGGGACTCCTTACGCACAGTCACTCAGGCACTCGTCACTTTCCGCCTGGACTACTGCAATGCTCTCTACATGGGGCTCCCCTTGAGGAGCACCCGGAGGCTCCAACTGGTGCAGAATGCGGCCGCGCGGGGGGATTATGGGAGCGAGGGGGCGCTCCCATGTGACACCTCTCCTACGTGAGCTGCATTGGCTTCCAATTGTCTTCCGGGTGCGCTTCAAGGTGTTGGTTACCATCTTTAAAGTGCTCCATGGCATAGGAACTGGGTATTTGCAGGACCGCCTTCTGCTGCTGATAGCCTCCCACCGACCAGTACGCGCCCACAGAGAGGGACTCCTCAGGGTGCCGTCAGCCAGGCAATGTCGGCTGGCGACCCCCCAGAGGGAGAGCCTTCTCTATGGCAGCTCCTGCCCTCTGGAACGATTTGCCCCCGGAGATATGAAGGATATCGGATCTCCGGGTCTTTCGCCGTGCCCTGAAAACTTTTCTTTTACATCAAGCAGGGCTGGCATGAATCCCCTCCCCCTTTTTTAGTCTTTTTTAGTTTTTTAGTTTTAAATTGTCATTGGGTTTTAATTGAATTGTTTTAAATTGGGCCAGTTATGTAATTCTTTTAACAATTTTAAATTTTGTATTGGCATGTGTTTTAGTTCTGGCTGTTCACCGCCCTGAGTCCACTAGGAGAAGGGTGGCATACAAATTGAAATAAATAAATAAATAAATAAATAAATAAATAAATAAATAAATAAATAAATAAAATAAAATCATGGAATATTCATAACAGGTAAAACAAGAGCTTCAAAAAGGTACAATGAATGATACGCAGTAACTACCAATGGAGTAGCATTAGTCATCACCTAGACATTTTTAAAAAGAATTAACTTAAGAGTGGAATATTTCTGATACTACAAACAAAGAACTGTCTTTTTTTTTTAAGTGTACAAACCATGTTTCTATATGAGTTATAAGTAGGAAGTGGAGATCTCCCCTGCAATTGCTACCTAGAGACAAGCTATCTTTAACCAGTAGGTAACATGGAAAGTTCAAGACTAATAGGCCTTAACAGAGCTATCCTAATCTTTTAAGAGAACAATTCATGCACGATTTCATGATGATCAATGTAAGCAATATAAATGATTACAATTAATATTTATAACTACATATTCTGTACAATGTGAATTATTAGGGACACATTGAGTGAAGCCTCTTGATACTATGCACTAAGAAATATAAGAGGACTGGGAAGGTGCTAGTGCTTCTGATCTGTTCTTGGCATTTTCTTGGCCCAGCTGAAAACAGAATGTTGTTCTAGATTACATTTGATTTTCTAGATTTTCAAACTATATTTTGCATGCTGGTTGAGGAATTCTGGGAATAAGTTGACATATTTTTGTTGCCAAGTTTGAAAAACACTGTGCTAGATCAATCTTTTCAACTGATCTTTATGTGTTTTTATAAACCAAATTAAAACAACACTTTTACATAATGAAGCAGAGTTCAGGCAACTTCTCTGCTTTTAACTTTTCTGGAATGTCATTAATTGCAAGGACAAACAAAATGAGACTAGTCTTTAAATAGAAGGCTGTGCTAAGTGCTTAAGTCTGTTTTGGTATCTGACCACTATTTGGCACACTTGAACAAAGACTGGTTAAAAACAGAGGGTTAGCACAGCTGGATGCAAAGAGAAGCTGAAGACATTATTTTATTAACAGCATCTAGTATTGAGGTATATATCATGTTTTACCGAACTGGTGATTTTAGACTTATTTCAGCACTGCCCCCCTCCAGCCCCCCAAGTCAATTAAAAATAAAACACTCCCTAAGGTGAGAGGTTTTAATTTCTTATGTCCTGTTCAACAAATGTTGTTGCCAGACTCACTTGGGCAAATATATATCCTATGTTAAACGTTATAAAAAAAAACCAACAGTGTAAGCATCAGAAGAAAAATGAAACATGTTCTTCATAAAAGAGTGAAAGAGGTAGAGTTTAACTGTTTTCTTTGGAAATCGATGTATTTGATCTGGTTAGAGCTGTGCCTACTCTCATACTACCAAGATGCAATCATGAACACTCTGTTAATTGTTTTAGTTTAAATCCTTTTCAGTCAGCCTTTAACATGAGGTTCTTTTTTACTTCGAAGACATTAAAAGCAATTGCCCACAAACCCAAGACTGGGTGGCTTAGCAAATGAACACATACCTGGTCTTCATAAAAGGATACCATATTTTTTTCCAGACAGAAAACCTTCCAAGACCCAGACTTGGACACAATCATTCACTGAACATGTATTTTTAATGGTCAAGAAAAAAGATGCACTCAATTCGTATACTTTTAATGTGGCAATAGTTCGGGTATGGATAGGAGAGTATTTAATTATCAGTTTCAATAAAAATGCTAATATTTATCTATTAGACGCATATCCCTCTTTTCATTATGAGAATCTTCAAAGCAGATAACAACAAACCTAAAAAGCATAACTAATGGAAACATGAAAGCAATGAAGACATAATTTTAAACGTGCTAATAGAAAAAGAAACAGCACTTACAAAATTAAAACCTACTTCAGCAAATAATCATCAGGTCTTCTTAAAATGAATTTGCCTGTTGGCAGAAGGTCAGCAATGAAGGATCTGCTCTAATTTTCCATGGCAGAAAAACTCCAAAACAGACATAAAAGAAGTTCCATTAAACTTGCTTCCAAGCAAGAAGTGGTAGCAAGAAAGATAAATTCTCTCAAAAGCATGGCAAGACCATACACTTTTCAAATAGCAGGATACTTAGTCATAGAAGACCTAAGTCACATAATCAACATTCTCAATTTGGCTCAAAAGTAGACCAACTGCCTGTGAAGGTATTGAACAAAGAAAATTGTATGCTGCCTACCATGAAAAATGTACAAAAGTGCAATTCATTGTCAAAGTTGCCAAAAACCATTTAAAGTTTTTAAAACCTTTTAAAGCAACCTTGCACAGAAAGGTAGTATCTGGGAGAAAAAAATCCTATTCATAAGCCAGAGTCTTCAAATTTGCAACCACTGTCCAACAACAGTTTTGATGATGTTCCTTTCACCTGATCAGAAGAACATATAGATTAAACTTCACCTTATTCATATGTATCACTGATATCACTCTGATTTAAAAGTAGTTCTGTTTCCTTGGATTAAGTTGGAAAACAACTGTAAACTTCATTGATATATACAATCACAAAACTGTAGATGTTCTCCCAGGAACTATATTTGATTCTATATAACATGGGGGACAATACAGGAATATTCAAGAGGGCAACAATCAAATACCACCTTCTGAAACAACACCTGAATGAAAGTAAACAACATTTCTAATATTGCACTCCACTCTACAGAAATAAAGATACCACAAATAGGAATAGCACTTAGACTGATATACCGCTTTCACAGGGCTTTACAGCTCTAATACTGAAAACTAAAAGGTCCAGTCAAATCGAAAGGTAGAGATTATCCAGAACAATTGTATTTTGAAAAAAAAGAACATAGTGGGGTTGAAATTATGCCATAGCACGGTTAGATTTTAAATAAACAAAACACATGTCCATGTCATATATTCTTTTTTTGAGCTACTTTCTGTTTTTATAAAGATCTAAGTGAGAAATCATACTGATTCCAGCTATATATGTATTTTGCTTATATATATTGTTCTATATCTGAAAAATATGTAGACACAAACACATTTTTGAAAAAAAAAAAACAAGGAAAATTTAAATCAAAGTAGAAGTAACTATTGTTAGAAGTATTTGCAAAAAGACTACCCCCCCCCCGCCTCAAATTTAGTGGACTTTGGATGCAGGATACAAAGTGTGACTGCACCTCATCCAAAATAATGAGAAAATTCATTCTTTGGTGAATCACTCAACAATTTACATAAATGTATGGATTATAATTAAAAAACATACACCTTTTCCATAAATTACTTGGAACAAATGAATGTGGATAAAATATATGCTCATTTATTATATAAAATTTATACAAATTTAATTTTATACAAATAATTTGAAATTATGCAAATTATACAAATCACCACCAAGAAATCCTTTCTGAGGGAGATGGGCAGTTAAGGCATATGATAAATAAATCTAAATAAATCTAAATAAGTAAATAAATAATTAAAATAAAATAAAAAATAAATTTATGCCCAAAATGTAAATTTTATGAAAATTATATAAATTCATAGACATTCAAGTTTAACAGACTCTGATTTCTCCCAAATGATCCATTATATCAGGAGTGTCAAACTTGATTTCATTGAGGGCCGCACCAGGGTTGTGTTTGACCTTGGAGGGCCGGTGGGCATGGCCAGGGTGGGCATGGCCATCTTGACATCACTCATGTTGCGATGGCTTCCTGCAGCCCTCTGCCAGTGAAAACGGAGCTTGGAAGGGGTAGAGGGCTGCAGAATGCCATCATGGCTAAAAACGGAGCTCAGGAGGACCTCACACAGCCTCCCCAAGCTCCATTTTCACTGGCAGAGGGCTGCAGGAGGCCATCATGGCTGAATACAGAGCTTAGGAGGGCCGTGTGCGACCCCTCTAAGGTCCGTTTTCACTGGCAGAGGCACTGCAGGCCAGGCCTTTGCTGTTTCCAGGGCAGCCCTGCGGGCCAGATGTAAACATCCTGCGGGCCAGATTCAGTCCGCGGGCCTTGAGTTTGACACCCCTGCATTACATCAAGATTTTACTGAATAATGATTATGTAAATACAGCCAAAGCTGTATTTGCTTTTTGTCCCTCCCATGGAAAAATGAACATGCTTGGTTTATTTTATTACCTTCATAACATGGGTTCTACATTAAAAAAAGTATATTCCAAAACAGAACATTTAAAACTCAGGGAAAACTGCATGGAAAAGATTGTATCGTGCTGTGCCTCGATCAGATGTGAAGTGTGCTATTAATCTTTAGCCACAGAATTATTTTATTTTCCATTATTGGCCACAGAGAATCAGATGGGTTTTTTAAAAATACAAATATTGATAGTTTAAAATTAAGTTACTTTTAAATCACTTTGTTTTCCTCTCCTCCTCTTTCAGACACCAGATAAAAATATCCTTAATACCCTTTCCAAAATCCTTCTCCTATTTTCCTCTTTTGGCTAATCTGTCATTGAATGTCACTGCATTTTATACTAAAAAACTCAACCTATGTCAATACTTTTTTTTTCCTAAAATAGTATTGTGCAAAGGTAAGAAAAGCTCTCCCTGAAAACAAACATAGGTAGTGTACAATAATCAAGCAAGAATAAGTAGCGATTTATTCTGGCACTGAATTTCCAGGCTGCCATGTGTAGAAAAAATTAAGAGAATAGAGGGAGGGTGAGTTCTAAAACTAATACACAGTGAAGGACAAATTTAAAGCAGTCTTCTTGTGCTCTGACACAAAAATATAAAAATGACATGAGCAAGAACAGATTAGTTTACATAGTTTTCAATCACAGCTGCTGCTTGGAAACCACAATACCTTTAAAATGGTATTCTAAGAAACAGATACAACATGGCTGCAAAAGAAATACGGCATATTTAACATGAAATTGAAAGAGCATTTTTTTTTAAAAAAAAAAATTACATTCTTTCATACAGCATTGAATTTTAACCACAATTCCATGGGAAGATTTTTGTGTGGTTAATTTAGAAACAAGAGGATGAAAAACCAAGTGCACAGCATTCGATTCTATTGAGAAAATTTTTATTATCAAAATTTGGTTTCTCTCAGGGAAAGATCTTGGATAATATACAATTAGGTGCCGAATATTTCTTGCAGAGGATCTCTAAACAACTGCTGATAGATTCAAAACAAATCTATTACCACAGCCTTGCTTTGTAAACTATAATAATATAACATTTAATAAGGTCATTAATTAGTATATCACTCTATTGATACCACTGTCCCATATCTATCTATCCATTTAAATTGCACAAAGTACCTTGCAGTTGTGGGGGTCATAGCAATAGCACTTAGACTTATATACCGCTTCATACTGCTTTATAGACCTCGCTAAGCAGGTTACAGAGTTAGCATATTGCCTCCAACAATCTGGGTCCTCATTTTACTGACCTCGGAAGGATGGAATGCTGAGTCAACATTGCGCAGGTCAGGATTGAGGGAATCGAACTCCTGGCATTGTGAGCAGAATTAGCCTGCAATACTATACAGCTCTTTAAGTATTAAGCACATACTTAATACCTGAATCTGAGGATGTTTCTATAATAATTGCACAGCTAAGGGCAATGATCTGAATCTACTCTAATCTTACAGATAGTCCTAGACTTACAATCACAATCAGGACCAGAATTTTCACACTAAGTAATATGATAGCTAAGCGAATCATTATGGGATTGGATCCAATTTTATGACCAATTTTAAAAGATTGTTAAGCAAATAATGTGGTTGTTAAGTGACTCACACAAATCCAGCATCTGTTTGTCAGAGGTCAGCTGGGAAGACTGCAAATTGCGCTCATGTGATCACAAGACACTGCAGTTCTTGTAAATGCGAGCCAGTTGTCAAACGCCCTAATTGCAATCACATGAGCATGGGGGTGGTATGACAATTGTAACTTCGAGGACAGATCATAAGTCACTTTTTAAAAAGCTGTTGTAACTTCAAACCATCGTTAAACTAATGATCAACGGTTGAAGACTACCTGTACAGCAAAATTGTTTAGCATAATCTATGAGATTTTTTTTTTTAAAAAATCCCATATTTGTATCCTTACTTTGCTTTCCACTGAGTTCCAAGTTACATATCATTTGCATTTCTAAAATCAGTACAATAATGATTGAGGTCTTCATGGCTATTATTAAAAAGTCTTATTATCTGGCAGTGTTGATAATGGAAATCTTAGAATGGTATAATTAATTCCAATATTAATTATGCAGCTTGGAGTCAGAGGTCACAGCAGGTGGCAGCACCTACCTGACTTTGGCTGACCTTGAAAAAGCTAAGAATGATTGATCTTAATACATAGATGAGAGACCTGTAGGCTAGACTGCAGCAGCGAGGAAAAAAAATCAACAGAAAAATCACTTCTGTACTGTTGTCAAGAAAACTGAGCATGTATATGCACATCATCAAGAGTTAAATTAAACTCAAGGTAGCATTTCCGTTCAAAGGGGAAACACTACTAGTACACCCATAATTACTGTAAAGGAAGTAAGATTAAAATTATAAGTAGATTCTTTAAAAAGTACTAACTTTTTGTCATGTTCCCCCTTCCTTTAAATCTTGTCTCATTGATCCCTACAAACAGGGAACTCAGAACATTATTTCAATTATTTGAGACCACCACCACCCCTTCCAGAATTATGGAGTTGTATTTTATAAGGATCCCATTCAAGTGTTCCAGATGTCTGCACTCCATTCAAGTTCCCTTAATCCAAATCATTTCAAAAAGAGAGTATAAAGAGTAAAATCTGGCTCTCCAACATTTAAGTCTTTCATTAAGTACATGCTAATAATATTGAAGAATTAAAGGTTAAAAAGTCTTGAAAAATTATTAGGGGGAGACTGCCAAGTATATTGTTATGCTTTAAGTATTTTACTTTCATTTTCAAAAGTAGGAAGTAGCATAATTTGTAACCCCTTTATAATATATTTTAATTGGAAAATACGTTCTTATATTTAGAGTTTTATTAATGTAATTTTACTTATATCTACATTGTTAGGATTCCATATGAATAGTATAGAAATAATATAATAAATAAATGAGGGCCTCTTATTCTGCAGGGTAGTACAACTTTACTATTCCACCTAAAGCTTTATCAAACCCAAAGCTCATATTCAAAAGAATAGGAAGTTTGAGACAAACTTAACAATTAATAATGAATATTATCACTGCTGCTGTTATCTGCAAACTTGACCCAAGGTGTTTTTTTTTTTTTTAAAAGGGGTTTGCAAATTCTTTAGGTGGATGAGCAGGTAATTAAAACAATACATTACTTTATGGAAACCTGCAAAATAGTACAATACATTCTCTGACCATTTAATGTAGACAGAATCAAGCTCTTCCTTGTGCAAGTGTTCATATTAAAATGCAGTTCTATTTTGGTCCCCTCTTGTGATGGAACTTTTTCTCAGCACTTCAGTTACAATAATTTAAATTTGCCAAAGGTTATTATGATTTTCTTATTTAAATCTTTGGATGCTCCTACCTGACAAACAGTAATGGCTTTTTAAAGTCGACTTGTATTAGTTTTATGAGCCCATTCTACTGCTTAAATCAGGTCTCATTAATATTACCTTCCACCAAAGTTCTCCCACTGGGGAGCATAGATGCCAGGGTTACTCTACTTCTGCAGGCAATGCTCGAAGGGAATGCTTGGCTGCGAAATAACTGTGGACATAGAAAGGAAGGGGGGGGTGGTTTCGAGAGGAATCTGAAAGACTTCAGGGCAATGGGGAAAATTTCTGCAACTCTCTGGAGAATGCTACTGCCATTTTCATGCATGTGCTGAAAAGAATGCTGTGATGAGGCAGAGACGCCGGCTCTCTAAGTCAAAGAGAGTTTCATCGGCCCATTTTTCAACTACAGTGTCAGGCTTAAATGCAAACACTGAACCTGACAGCTAAACCAATCAGGACTGGAGTCTCTCAAAGTCTATTCTTAATTCATCAATACTCAAATCTTAACATAAAATACATTGGTGTTTCAATGACAGAATTATAAATATAACTTTTATGTGAACTGTCTAGAAGATCTTCCTTACTTTTGATGCTAACAATTATAAAGACAATCAGTAGTAAGATGTGGAAACCGAAAGAGCAAAATATCTTTGACTTTTATATTTAAATGAAGAGAGATGATGAATAATGCATTTTTGGGTTCTTTCTTGCTGAAAGCTTTGTTAAGGTTCTATAGAATGTCCATTTGTTATAATTTTATGTTTTAGAATCAGACAAGCAAAATTACACCTTCTATACTTGTAGGCTTCACTTTTATATAATAATTCATCTTAAAATAATCCTAAAATGCCATTATTGTAGAAACAAACAAAAAATTCCACAACGAAAGTCAAAACTTCACACATATGAATGCAAAACTCTGGTTTCTGTTATTGTGGAGAAGCACTGAAAAAAATGAACACATCATCATGAAGTTGAATAATTAGTATCATGCATATTAAAACATTGATTACTGATCACTAATGGCTGAAATCTTGCACCCAAATTTCTTAGTATCTTATATTATACTGATAAAAACAGATGTTCATTATTAATAAAGGAACATAAGAGATACATTATGAAAGATGGAACGAAAGAAAAAAAAAGAAATTGGCTGCAATTTTGAATAGAGGAATTTCCGAAATGAACCTGTATCATTCAAACCATTAGAACACACCCAGCAGAGTGAGACAATTATCTGCTGGACGTAATAAGACCTGTTTCTTTTGGTTTGCAAAATCTAAAGAAACCCAACCCAAAAAATCGTCTGTAGGTCTGACCTACTTTCTTTTTAAAAATACAAATCCCTCTTGTGGTCTTATTTTAATAAGCAAGAGAAGAATCTGGCAGCCATTATATAAGGGAAACCAAGCCAGTGTATACAACTGTAACACATTTGCTTGTTGCCGCTACAAAAATCCAAAATACATTTTAGTCTTTTGACCTTCCAAAGTATACAGATGCATTCTCTTGAGAGACTGCTATAGAGGACTTAGTTCTATAGGAGGATGAGATGTTTCGTTTAGTTTTCTTGAAATTTCCCAACATTGCTATAACCCCATTTCTCTTAACATGAAAGGAAGATAACCCCAGATTGGGCAGCCATCAATTAAAGACACGAGTCAACTTCAAGGGAAGTTATTTCTAACTCCAAAACAGTCCAAACAAGCTGTTTCCAAGAATAAAGCAGTCCTAATACAAGAAGCCAAAGGACATCTAGTCTAGCATTCGTATCAACTGCTCCAGGAAGCTCCTAAGAGCACCTTAGGGATTGTAACTTTTTAATACATTCATCAACTAGTAGTTGGGATGTACTGCACTTTACAGGAGGAAACTTACTGCCTAATGAAAATGTTTTCTTCCATGAATTTGTCTGGTCCTCTTTTAATGTAGTTAAAATTTAACTACTGATGGAGTAAAGAAGTACTTCTTTTTATACATCTTGGTTTTCTATATTTAGCTTTAATGGATGTCTCCATATTCTACACATGTGAGAAACTGAGGGGGGGAAATCTCTGTGGTTGATTTTTATTCATTTCTATTATGTTGCCTCTTTATCTTTTCTCTAAACTAATGGGCCAAAAGTTGTAGTATTTCCTCTAAGCTTGGTTGACTTTTTCAGCCTGAAAGATTGAAATTATAGTCCTATTTCTAATAGTGGGCATAGCTGGTAAAAAGACCAAGTGTGTCAGTAATATATTGCAAGCTTCCACTCTTATCAATATATACATATTATCAGTGGTGAAATGTGAAATTTGTTACTACAGGTTCTGTGGGCGTGGCTTGGGGGGGGTAATGTGACTGGTGGCGTGGCCAACTTTTTTTTTTTTACTTTTTTAAAGCATTTTTTTACAACCTATTCAGGCAAATGGGTTGTTAAAAATGCTTTTAAAAGGTAAAAAAAAGGCTCTGACAATTGCGTGGCACAGCTGTAATCGTCAGAGCCTTTTTTTTTTTAACCTTTTAAAAGTAGGAAGTAACGACATCCGGGCGGGTGGGCAGAGCCTCGCGCCACCATCGCTACCGGTTCTCCAAACCACCTGCCACAATCGCTACCGGATCGCCTGATCTGGGAGCATTTCACCCCTGCATATTAAAAACTTTTATAATAAAACTGAATAAAACCCCAAATAAAGCTAATCTTTATAATAGTACCACTACAATAAAAAATAAAAAATTTCCAGAAAGAAAAAAAAAAGTTTTGAAACTCAGAAACTTAAGACAATTTTACCTGTAGCAAAATGTTCAGCAGTTTGTGACACTCCAATTATGAACAAATGTAATAATTGAGGTTCCAAATGAAGAGTATGGAAGGATTCAGCTCTATTTATAGGTTTTCCTGTAAGCAATGAGCAAAAGAGGCATACACAGGCTTTTTAATTCCATGACAATCTTATGGGGTATAAAACACTGAGAAACAGTAACTGGTCCAAAGTAATCATTATTGATCTATGAATGGGTCACTAAGAAAGAGATAACAGCTGCATTGTAATCATAGCAATTTGGAGTAATATACATTAAATGCCCGAGAGGAAAAACAAGTTGGAAAACTGAAAAAACAAACATTACCTTTGGTCAAAGGCATCTGGAATAAACCCGGAGACAAAGCAGTTTGGTAGAAAAGCAGAAGAACTGAAAAAAAGGTTTTAACTGAATTATTGTGAGACAATCTAATGATCTACCAGGGTTTTTTTTTTTATATACCAATCAGCTGACATTTCCAAAGTACTAAATTTAAATTCAGTGGCTGTTCCTATTTAAGTGTCCTTGAGAAATATAGCCAATACTATCAAAACTAAGACACAAGCATTCTTACATTCTACAATACTCATACCTCAGAAACAAAAGGCTGAATGATAAAAGAGACACAGAGTGAAAGACAAGGGAACAAAGTTCAGAGGCTCTATTTGCTTTTTTTTAATATATACTATAATGCTTTTCTTTTACCAAAATGAGCTTCCAGGATCAAATTTTGTTTTTTTTTCCCCCCTGTGTCTATACCACTTCAGGTCATATACTACTAAAATCCATTTCTCTTCCGAGATGCAAAGTGACAGATATTTTAAAGGAAGGAAAATAACCTTTAAGAAGAAAGTAACAGCTAAGAAAAACGGATGCCAAATTTTCCAATATTTGTGCTCATACATTCATCTACTTTGCTATATGTGTTCTACATACATTAAATATTGTTAACAACAATATATTACTTCTGTAGACATATTAGAGTCAGTTAAGACTATTGTCGCATCAAAACAGCAATTGACAAATATTAATTCATTCATCACAGAATGAGGGTGCTTTACCTCAGCAGCAAATGATCTAAATGACTGGCTCTTAGCAGTTTAAAAGAAAATTCATACTAGATAAATATGTTCCACTTGTAATGAATATGGTTTATCCTTTGCTGTATTTTCATATTGTCTTTCATTCTGCTTCACTAGGAAATATTATTAAGAAGGACAGCACTCCATTATGAGCAGTTCTTGTTTTGATCTCAATAAGGAAAAACAGAAATTTAATCTAAAAACAATTAATTTAATGTACAGTAAAAGGGACGTGGTGGCTCGGTGGCTCAGTGGCTAAGACGCTGAGCTTGTCGATTGAAAGGTCGGCAGTTCAGCGGTTCGAATCCCTAGTGCTGTGTAATAGGGTGAGCTCCCGTTACTTGTCCCAGCTTCTGCCAACCTAGCAGTTCAAAAACACATAAAAAATGCAAATAGAAAAATAGAGACCACCTTTGATGGGAAGGGAACAACGTTCCATGTGTCTTTGGCATTTAGTCATGCCGGCCACATGACCATGCAGAGGTTTTTGGACAGCGCTGGCTCTTTGGCTTTGAAATAGAGATGAGCACCATCCCCTAGAATCGGGAATGACTAGCACATATGTGCGAGGGTAATCTTTACCTTTACTTTTACTTTCTCTTCTCTTCTTAGGCCGTCAGTAATTTGTATCAAAGGATTCACAACATTCAGCAAATAAAATTATTCAAAATTAAAATCACAATGTTAGGTAGCTCTAGTTATGACCATTCGTTCAGTGACTGTTCAAAATGATGACAATGCTGAATGAATGGTAGTTACAAAAGATCCTCAAAATTTTGTCATTGCCAGAATAGACACCAGATAAGACCAGGTTGCATAACAAGCTCTCAGCCAAGCTGAGGGACAAAATGGGCAAGTATTAAAAAACGGAAAGAGGTGTTTATAAGTAGAGCAGAATACCAGCAAATACCAGAATCTGCAAAGATGGAGTCTAAGCCTAAGATTTAGAATGAACTAAGGCTTGCGATAAATGCTAAAAATATAGTTTCTTTCCATGTATAAGTAGCAAGAAGAAAGTCAAGGAATTGATTGGTCCACTAGTGAGAGAAGAAAGTAAAAAGATGACAGGCAGCAGAGAGAAGACAGAACTGCTAACTCCTGTTTTGTATCTGCCTTTGCATAAAAGGGAAAAAAATAATTCAACCTGTCAAAAGTAGCATTGTGAGTGAAAGAAGAGGAATGCTGATCCAAATAGATAAGGAATTGCCTAGGTGCTCTGAATAAGTCCAACTCACCTGGACCGGATGGTTTACATCCCAGGGTACTGAAGGAGCTGGCAGATGTGATATCAGAACCACTGAATGAAATCTTAGAAACATGGGGATTAGAAAAGATTTGATGTGATTCTAATTTTAAAAAAATGGAGGAAAACAGATCCAGAAAACTACAGACCAATCAGCTTGACATGAATACCTGAGGAAATCTTGGGAAAAGGTAATAAAGATTGGGTTTGTGAGCAGCTAGAAATGAACAAGGTGATTACTAGAAACCAGTGTGGTTTTGTTAAGAATAGATCATGCCAAACAATTCTTATTGCCTTCTTTGACAAAGCAACTAACTCAGTGGACCAAGGCTATGATGTAGATATAATATACTTAAGTTTCGGTAAGGCATTTGATAATGTAGACCACAATCTATTTCTTAATAAGATTAGACTACAGTACCACTATCAGATAGATTAGCAGTTGGCTGACCAATCTCATCTTGTAGTCCTTAATGTAAGAATATCTTTGTAGAGGGAAATAAGGAATGTCTTGTTCTATCTTGGGCCCAAAACTCTTCAACAATTTCTCAAATGAAGGGGCACTAATCATATTTGTGGATGACACAAAGTTGGGGGCATTGACAATTTGGAAGTTTTCAATCAAAATTCAGGAGATTCTTTACAGACTTTGAGTATTGGGTCCTATCCTACAAGATGCAATGCACTGATAATAAAAATAAACTCCCAAACTTAAGCACAGTTACCGAACAGGCAGTATTTGGCTTAATAGTAGTGTTTATGAGACGGATCTAGGTGTTCAGGTATGCTACCACTTATTATGAGTCAGGAGCATGCTGCATCTGCCAATCCTGGGTTGCATCAACAGAGGATAGTATCAAGATCAAGGGAAGTAACATTACTTCTCTATACTGAACTGATGAAGTCATATTTGGAATACTGAATCCAATTATGGTTACGACAATAGGAAAAAAATATGCTGAGGTCCTATAAAGAGTGCAGAGAGGAGCAACAAAGATGATAAATGGCCTGGAGGCTAGATTTTATAAAGAACAGCTAAAGGAACTACCGTATTTTTCGGAATATAAGATGCAACTTTTTCCCCCCTTTTAGGGGATGAAAATTTAGGTGCGTTTTATACACCGAATGTAGCTCTGCCCACCCACTGGCCCCCACCCTTTGGCCTCTGCCTCACAGCAGTTACCTCCTTGCAAGCAAACAGCAAGAAAAAACAGCTCCTTTCAGCTTCAGCACAGCCTAATTATTATTATTTTTTATTATTATTTATTGGACTTATATGCCGCCCTCTCTCCAAAGGACTCAGGGCAGCTCACATCAACGAAACAATCCCAATAAATACACATTAAAAACATATTAAAACAGACTAAAACCAATTTAAAACCAATTTAAAACAGTAGACCCCATCAGTCCAGGCTAGGATGTTGAAACAGCACAAGTTGTTTTAATTAGCAATTAGCACAAGTTGATTGGATCAGTCTCCTGACTCTCATCTGATTTGCTCTCAGCTGTTTTGCGCAGGGCTCTGCTGCTTGCTGCAAAGAGGTAAATTGCTGGAGCAGATTTTTGTTTTTTTCCTTGTGTTAATCAAGCTATGCTGAAAACGAAAATGAAAGTAAAGCAGGCTGTTTGCTGTTTGCTGCAAAGAGGCAAAATTGCTCAGAGGCAGAGGCAGAGGCAGAGGCAGATCTCTTTTTCTTATTTTCCTTACGAAAAAAGGTTGGTGTGTCTTATACTACAGTGTGTCCTATACTCCAAAAAATACGGTAGGTATAATTATCTTAATAAAGATAAGACTGAGGGGAGATCTAATAGCCAAAACTTAAAAGGCTGCCAAAGAGAAGCAGGCATCAGCCTAATCTCCATAGCATCTGGGAAAGAGAACAAGAAGAAGTTCTCTCTCAGATGCTATGGAAATAAGGGAAATAAGGAAGAATTTCCTAATAGTGAGAACTATTAAGCAGTGGAACAGCTTGCCTCTTGGTATTGTGGGTGCTCCATCACTAATGGTTTCATGAAGAAATTGGACAAACATTTGTCCAAGATAATATGAGGACTCCTACCTTGGGCTGGTGGTGGAGGGATTGGACAAGTAGACTTCCAAGGTCTGTATAGTTCTATGATGCTATGATCGCTGGCTTCCTGCATTGTAACAAAACTGTAAGTGATGTGTCAAATAAGTCTAGTGATGGGAAATATTTTGCTGTGCCAGAAGACTATTATAATACAACATCTGCAATAATGACCAGAAAATAAGAATATCTTAATTTAAAGCACCTTTCTTCTGAGACATGTCACAAGAGCGTGTTGTAAAATTCTCACAGTTATGTTATTAGCACTTTTTTCTGACTTTACCTTTATTTGGATTGGATTAAATATTATTCATAGCACAGAATCACTCCTTTCACATTTTTCTTCCTCTCCCTTCCTCTCTATCTTAAATAATTGAAATTTATTATGATGTCAAAGTTAGTGGATAAAAAAAGAATCTATCCAACCGGATTGTTATTAAACACATTTAATTTACAATAACAGAGAGATCTGAAAATTAAATATATGATTTCAGTTGATTTAGATAATAGTAAATCAACTGAAGATCTGGATTACTTGCAAACAATCCTACTGCTACTTAATTTGTTAAGGTTTAAGGTTTATTTGTATTTATATACCGCCCTTCTCCCAAAGGACTCATGGCGGTGAACAGCCAAAGATAAAACACATACAATATAAAATTTAAAAACAATTGTCAAAATCTATCAGTAATATTTCAGTCTGATACCAATCTTCTAGAAAGCATTGGGAATATTGTCAAAGAGAAATAGTTCTGCTACTTAAAATCAGTATGATTTCAGCCAATGCTCAAACAGTTCACATTTCAGAGTTCACAGTTCAACATTTTCAATGCTTATATCTGTAAATATACATAAAAATAGGATATATTTTTTTTGCTATCCTAATATAAGATCAATGATCTTTAAACTTAGTTTTTGTCTATTCTTTACAGAGCAATTCTGCAAGTAAGATCCTTTCTTTGTTTCACTATCTGATTTGAAAGTTGAAGAATACACCACATGGAGCTCCTATCAGCATACTTCCTTGTTTGCTATATTGTTTGTGTGCCAACACTAATGATTGTCAGCATGCCTGTGGAAAGAGTATTAGTTCCCAGCTGCTCACTGACAGTAGGTAGTGGTCAAAACATTATTCTGTGAGTTTCATAAAATAAGCATATTGTTTTAGTCTGGAATGGCTACTTGCTCTACCTTATTTTATCTATTATCTACTATATCTACCTACCTACCTACCTACCTATCTACCTACCTACATACATACATACATACATACATGTATGTTCTGGACATTTTTAAGCAAAAAAATATATTTAACATAAAAAAAAAACATTATTTGAAATGTTCCCTACAACAAACATGTCTCTTCGAAAATTATTCTACCTTTACCAAAAAAAGGGACATTTTGGATGCAATAATGAGATCACTTATTGAAGAATTACTTACCTGATGTCAGTCAGTGCAACTATTCAAGAATGAGAAAGACTGATTGAAGAATGATGAGAACAAGATGCCGTCCAAATATATTGAATTAAAATCAAGAGTAAGTCTTCTTAAGGGATAATCTTAAATCGTGTCTCAGTTATTTTAACCATGCCCATAAATGAAGTGTTGATAAATAATTTTTTATAATATATCTTATAATATAAAATAAAATTATAAAAGTTAGCTTTAGATGCTAATGCTTGATTTAAAATTTATCTGTATCATATATGTGTTATGAAACACTTGGGATTTTTAATATACAATATATGCTATATATGAAACTAACTATAAAACATAAATTGATCAGAATATGTTGTTAATATTCTGATCTTAATAACAGAATATGTCTCTTCTGTTTCTCTCATTAACTATCAGTGTATAAAACACAGCAGTCACTGCTTGCTAAAGAGAAGCAGTATTGTACAATCCAGGAAGAATGTGATATGAAGATGTAATTGGAGAATATCTTCAGGAGGAAACAATCAATGATAGACATTTTTTGAATTCTCATTTTCAGCATAAATACAAATTCTTCTCCCTTATTACAACTTTAAACTCCATATGAAAAAATATCTAGAAGAGAAGCTAGATATTGTGTTTTGATACGTCGGTAGTGAATGCAATTAAGTTGTCTGAATAAGGATCAGGCCTGGATTGCAACCTTATAATATGACATAGCATAATATTCAAGTAAATGATTAAGTTAATGCAAACAATTTTAATTAATCTCTTCCAGCAGAAAGACAAACTGCATTTCCACCTAGCATCTTTTTGCTCTGCAACCTCCATTACCCCCTCTGGAAATGGGTTGGAGGATGATTATGCTCTCTATTTCCACCATAATGAATAATAATTAGTTAACAATGAGTCACATTAATGAGTTATGCCAAGATGAGGGGGAGTTAAACAAAAAAAAAATCCCCTCCCATGGTGATGATTTTAGCCTTCATGGTAACATTTTAAAAAAATATAATTAAGTGAAGATTGCTCATTTGGGTAACTATGGTTATATAGTGTAGCATACATATACTTTGGAGTCCAACTACATGTACACTAATCTGCCTTAAATGCAGTATTTAATAAGTAAATAAATAAAGTGAGAAACATCATCTTGACTGCGATTCTAGTGAGGGTTTAGAAGCTCCGATACAGGTTACAAAGCAATACTCTTATAACATGCATTATCAAAAATATTCCTTATGGTCTTTCCTCCAAATTTGTTTAATATATTAAATTTACTTCACTGAAAGTGATTCTAGGCTGGACCTAATGTGATTTGGAGGAAAAAAATGTTTTATAACATTCAGAGAAGACATTTATCCTGGGACCCAGCAAATGAAAGTCCCTGCCTATATTGGGAAAAAACTGCAAAAACGCTCGGTCTGTCCGCAGAATAACACTCTGAAAACTGAACAGAACAGAATCAAATTAGGTACGTAAAGAAGACATAAAAAGAAAGATTGAGTTTCAGAATGGCTTGATCAATCCAAGGGTTGAGAAAAATATTCCAGAAAAAAAAAAAAACGTCCAGTGCAGTCTTATGAACTCAAGTTTTGGTGACTGCTTCATTTCAACTTCCTCTTCAACCTGTTCATGTACCTCAGCAGAGTGTATGCAGCCTCCTGCCCCATGTATTCTTGTGCACATATGTACCCAAGTAGACACAGCATGAGGCAGTAACAGAATTAACACAAGAGAGATATAATGAGTTACTCACTTATACAAAAGTAAGTACAGTACAGACATTTTATATGGCCACAGATGGATGTGCTCTGCGTGATTTTCTCACTTTGTGTATTAATTTCAACCCAGCAGAACCTATGTGTGGCTTACAATTGTTTATCTGCTTGCCAGCCTATCTATGGAAAAATATTCCCAAAACAGAATAGCATAGGATCAAAAAGTGATGTGGGGGAAGCCAGGAAAAGAAAGACCACATTCAAAAATGGGTCTGATTCAACTGGGGCTGCCTCCTTAGGGTGATGAATTTGGAGTACAGCTTAGAAAGATCCTGATTTCATTAGCAGAACTATTTTAAGGAGCTGGGAAGATTTCCAGAAGCCATGATCTGCATGCTTTCCAATTGTAATGATCAGATAGATTAATGTAGTTTATAGATAGATTAATGTAGTTAATCTATCATGTTTTTCTCCGCCCTATAAATTTCTCTGTCCATATAGATTCAGCAATAAACCATGACTCTTTGGTATCCTTCTTTAATGATGTAGAATTGTGTTCTATTAAATACTTGTGCTTTGTATTAAACGATTAGTCTCAATTTGTAGTACACATCCATGTTCAAAATCAGTTTCTGAACAGTATGCAGGTTTACTGGATAGCAGATTCTTACGATACTGATAATAAGGAAAATTATTATATGAGGTAAGGCAGATGACTCTTTGCTTTATATTAACATAACTTGTGGCTTCCACAAAATAATACTCTTTTCTCTCATTAGTCACATGCTTTATAGTTATTTGGTTCTGTATTCAAATAGTGACTGCCCATATGCAATGGATAGTCTCTGTTTATTCAGAAGTAGGTCCAGTTGTGTTCAGTAGAACCATTTTCCCAATAAATGTGTATGGTGTAACAAATGTGCAGCTGTATGATTCAACAAAATAAGTTTATAATGTTTTTAATCCTATTTCAATTTTTCTTTACAAAAGGCTATTTCCTGCTGATCATGAAACACTGATGTATACGCATCATGGAAAAAGCAAGAAGCAAATTAAAAACAATAGTATAGTAATATAATTGTAATTCTGAAGGGTTCTTGGTGCTCTCTGAGGTTGTTTGTTTTCATGCAGAGGTTTCATTACCCAAATTAGATAACATCATCAGTGCATAGTCTGAAAGAAAACAACCCAGTTCAGAGAGCACCAGGGACCCTCCTTTCAAACTCGAGCTACAAATATTCTCCCTTAATTGTAATTCTGCTTGTCCATACTGTATTTATAGCACTATAGATGTTATATTTGCTTCCTAAGGATGCAGCAAAAAAAGAGCAATGGTAATGCACAAATACTAGTATAATATTTGGAAGTTGTGCAGACTGTGACTATTACCTCTTACCCTTTTATCTTAATATAATATTTAGGTTTGTGTCAGAAAAACAAACTTTCTGTTATTCAAGTGGGTATTCTGAGATGTCACATATATAAAAATGTGCATGTACAGACCTAGGACAATGATAATTCTATTAAAACGTATAAAAGGGATCAAGACATGAATGTGATAAGAAAAAAGCATGGGACTGTCTTTTGCACGTGCTTATAAATACAACAGAGCTGCATTGTGCTATACGTGTTGAAAATGTTGAGCAGAAAAAAAAATGACTGCTTTTGGTAGGATTTTGATGTGCAACCAGCTTTAAACAAGACTTTAAAAATTTATTTCCTGCCCTACTAACAAGATAAAATGTTCCTCAAATCTAGGGAAGGAAAACATCTCTCCTTTTAGACAAAGAAATAGAAAAACACAAACAAGTAGGTTATTGTGACAAGTGGAATTATTTTATTTAGTAAACTTACTGTACTACCAACTAGCAAGATCTCTTGGCATTTTACAATCAAACATAAAATCAAAATCAATTGAGAAATACTTAAGCATGAAAATCGACAATGAAAGGCCTCTTTAAAAAGATTTGTTGCAAATAGATCTTTTTGAATTAAAATCAATGACATTAGGCCTATCAACTTGAACAGGAATTTCATTCCAGAAACCTATAGGTGATTTTTTTGTTTGTTTGTTTCAGAGAAGCATCCAGGTTTTTAGAATAGTGCACTGAACTGCTTTAAAATCAAAATTAATTTGATTCTAGGACTCCACAGTTCAACCCTAAGCTACATATATTCTCTTCTAAGGGTAATTTGATTCTTCTCTGCTCCAAAGTGACTACTATTATAACTCTTACTTGAAAAGGAGCACGGAGATGTGCAAAGATAAATTGCAGGAGACCTACAACTTAAACCACTGAAAAAGTAAAAAGGATAACATTCAGGCAGGGATAACTTATTTCAGAAATTTGCTTTGATTTAAGGTAAGTGAAGAGTTTGCCAGCCTATTGCCATTTTACTCTGCAGTCCCTTGATCTGCTTTAAGGAGTTGGAAAATCTACTGAACAATATAGAATAGGGAGTTGCTAGAAAAGGATGAATTGCCCCAAAGAAAGCGACGATAACCTTCTCTTTGGGGCAATTTTTCCTAAGTATCTTCATGCCCTGTCTCATATTGTTTAGGAAGTTCCCCAACCTCCAAGAAGCTTTTATTGTAGATTTAGAGAGCTGGAGAGAAAAAGGAAATAGTATAGTTAAATTATTACCTTAGAATAAAATGTTTCACCTGCCAAAAGCTCTCCATGATCTTAAGCAGAATTGTTTTTTTCCATTACTATTTTAAACTGGAGCTTCTGAGTTTAAAACAGGGACTTAACTGCATGAAGATATGTGGAATATCAAACTGAGATCGGGGGCAAAGGGTCAAAAGTACTGAGGAAAACATAAAATGGTCATTTTTACCTTATAAAATGTTGGCAGTGATATGTTCTTCAGGGTTTCTAGCAATGATTTCATGACAGAAACATAAAAGGTCACAACTTCTAGATTATGTAGCATAGGTGGGTCAAAGGCAAAGCCTCTACCATAAAAGATTTGGAAAGTACACCGGAATTGGATTTACTTTTACCAGCCATTTTTCTTCATAATGCTCTGCACTGTGTTTTTGTTGCTTTAGAAGAAATAAAACAAACTAGCAAGCCAATTTCTTTTTTTTTTAAGGGAGTGGTTTCCCATAGTATCGCTCCCTTCCTATTTCCTGTCAGATGCATAGAAAACTGTAAAGAAAAGGAACAGCAAGCATCAATATTAACTCTAAAAAGATAGCTTAGTGACAGCTCAGCCCCAAGAAGCTTTCACTAGATTGCTGAGGTTGAAAAGACAGGAATATTCATCACTTTCTTCCTTCTGAGAAAGTCTCAACAAAATTCTATTTCCAACTTTTCAATTGTAAAAAATGAAAATAAAGGTCAAATGGAAGTTTTACACTATGGGTAAAAAAAGCACTTTGGCATCCTTTTGCAGCACTGAACTTAGCCTTGGGCTAGTTTTTAACAACAAATATATAGGTTATAAATAGAATATGAATAAAGTAATGATAACATATTTATTCAGGTATTTGCCCCAAATTCTGCATCTTTCATACAGTACACTGTGTACAAACTTTATGCCAAATTAATACAGTCATATAATGATGACTGAAAAACCATTACCAACTATTAAAATAGATGGTTTTAATAATATATTCACAATAGATGTTACTCCTCATGGTTTAGGTTTTTCAAAGATTATTTTAAACATGGAAGCCTGAAATACAAACTGTAAGTCATAGTACAAATATTTCATTTAGCAAATTAATGTTTTTTTTATTTATATACTAAAAATTGTAAGAGAATGGCTGAGTCAAGCAGCATATAAATTTAATGAATTTATTAAAATTAAAAGTTCAAAATCCTGTACCCTAATACCTTGGAACTATACTATTTGATCAGTAAAAACTGATTAGAATGAGCTATTCAAACTTTATAAAAATGTTGTTCTTGCCATCGAAAATAATCTGAATTAACATTTTATTAATTTGTTTAATTTATTAATTGCAGCATTATTATTAGTGTGGAATATTGGAAAAAATATAATATTGATATTTGGCTCCACTCTCAGTACTATTTAATAACTTTATAAATGACCTAGAGGATGAAAGGATTCTAGCCAAACTGGTAAATGACACCTAACAGGGTATTAAGATTTCTGAGAACAAAAGCTCAGTTCAAAATGTCTCTAAATCAGGGCTGGAACACTGGGTGAGACCAAAAAAGGGTCATGTTAACCCGTGACAAGCTAAGACATAGTATTTCAAGTCTTCCATCTTAACACATAAAAAAGCATAGATATAGGTTTTGGGATATTGTATTTTATTGGATATTGGATATTTTTGTAGAATAGAATAGAATAGAATAGAACAGAATAGAATAACAGAGTTGGAAGGGACTTTGGAGGTCTTCTAGTCCAACCCCTTGCCCAGGCAGGAAACCCTACACCACTTCAGACAAATGGTTATCCAACATCTTCTTAAAAATTTCCAGTGTTGGAGGATTCACAACTTCTGCAGGCAAGTTGTTCCACTTATTAATTGTTCTAACTGTTGGAAATTTCTCCTTAGTTCTAAGTTGCTTCTCTCCTTGATTAGTTTCCACCCATTGCTTCTTGTTTTACCCTCAGGTGCTTTGGAGAATAGTTTGACTCCCTCTTTTTTGTGGCAACCCCTGAGATATTGGAACACTGCTATCATGTCTCCCCTAGTCCTTCTTTTCATTAAACTAGACATACCCAGTTCCTGCAACTGTTCTTCATATGTTTTAGCCTCCAGTCCTCTAATCATCTTTGTTGCTCTTCTCTGCACTCTTTCTAGAGTCTCAGCATCTTTTTTACATCGTGGCGACCAAAACTGAATGCAATATTCCAAGTGTGGCCTTACCAAGGCATTATAAAGTGGTATTAACACTTCACGTGATCTTGATTCTATCCCTCTGTTTATGCAGCCCAGAACTGTGTTGGCTTTTTTGGCAGCTGCTGCACACTGCTGGCTCATATTTAAATGGTTGTCCAGTAGGACTCCAAAATCCCTCTCACAGTTACTACTATTGAGCAAGATACCACATATACGGTACCTGTGCATTTTGTTTTTCTTCCCTAAATGTAGAACCTTACTTGTAAGTCGAGGACTATCTGTATTTTGAATTCTTTGCCATTTCAGTGTTAAATTAGGAACTTATAAGAAAATGAGTGCTCTGGCCAGTTGGTTGGGGGCGTACTTCTTGCTTAGGATTTCTTCAGCAATGAAAAATTCCTAATATTAGTTAGTCTCAAAACTGGGAAAAATGACCAGGAGAATGGAAAACATAGTTTAAGATAAAAAATGAGCCAAAAAAAACCCAGCAACCACCTTACTTCCACAATATACTGATGATGTCTCAGCTAGCTCTGACTGACTAGTAAATGATATCTGATTCATTTAAAACTCTGACTTGGTATGTAACAGTTCTGAAAAAGTAAATCCATATTGGGAATCTCTTGAGAAAAAAACCCCTAAGCAATTCCAATATTAATTTACAAAAATATTAAATTGGGATAGAATTCTAGCTACTTCCTTTTCAGAAAGTACACTGTAGACAAGAGGTGAACAATGCAACTCATAGGTGGCATTGGTTGGGCCATAGGTGACCTGGTTGGGCCTGGAGGGGGGGGTCCCCCTCGTAGAAATGTGCCCACCGGGTTTCCGCGCATTCCATCAGCCAAGGGCCCAGGGTAGGGGTGGGGGGGGTGGCGGTTATTGTAAAGGAAGGTCTTGATCCTAGGGAGGCCACTGTACCTCAGATAGCCGGTTGTGAGTCTCTCCTTGTGAAGTGGGGCCATGGGAGGCAGATGGGCCTGCTGGTTACGTACCTGGCTCCTTGCTGCGTGGCAGCGGCCCTGCCCGAGCTCCTCAATGTTATAGCCGGGGTGGTGGTTGATACCCCCAGGCTTTTAGTCATGGGGGATTTCAACCTGCCGTCCATCGGTGAAGCATCTGAGGCGGCTCGGGAGTTCATGGCTTCCATGACGGCCATGGACCTGACCCAGTTAATTCAGGGCCCCACTCACATAGGAGGAAACACGCTGGACTTGGTTTTCGTCTCTGGTCAGTGGTTGAATGGCTTAGATACAGGGGATATAGTTATTGAACCCTTGTCATGGTCAGACCATTCTCTCCTTAGACTTGACTTCCTGACCGCTATGCCCCACCGCAGGGAGGCGGAACCAATTAGGTGGTTCCGCCCCAGGCGCCTGATGGATCCTGATAGGTTCCGAATGGAGCTTGGGCCATTTCCTGAGACTCTGGCACGCGACTCGACTGAGGACCTGGTGACCGCCTGGGATAGGGCGGCCGCTGGTGCTTTAGATCGGGTCGTGCCTTTGCGGCCTCTGACCCGGCGCCGAATCTGCCCAGCTCCTTGGTTCTCCGAGGAGCTGAGGGGGATGAAACGCCGGAAAAGATGCCTAGAGAGTAGTTGGAGGGCCAGTCGCTCCGAATCTGACCGTACACTAGTGAGGTCTTATATCAAGACCTACTTAGTGGCGATAAAGGCGGCGAAGTGTAATTACTTTTCCGCTCTTATCGCGTCGGCAGAAAATCGCCCAGCTGCCTTGTTTAGGGTGACTCGCTCCCTTCTCCATCTGGGAGCGCGGGAAGACCCCTTGCAAGGTCGTGCTGAGGATTTTGCGTATTATCTGCACGATAAAGTCGCTCAGATTCGGGAAGGCTTGGACTCCGACTGGGTAGGTACGGGCGGGTTGTCCGAGGTCTGTCTTGAGACGGTTATCTGGGATGAGTTTGACCCTGTGACTCCCGAGGACGTGGACAGGATGCTGGGGAGGTTGAACGCAACCACATGTTTATTGGACCCGTGTCCCTCCTGGTTGGTGCTGGCTACCCGGGAGGTTACACGAGGCTGGCTCCAGAGGATTATAAACGCTTCCTTGAGTGAGGGGTTCTTGCCTCCCGCCTTGAAAGAGGCGGTGGTGAGGCCCCTCCTCAAGAAGCCCTCTCTGGACCCAGCTGTTTTAGCAAACTATCGTCCAGTTTCCAACCTTCGCTTTCTGGCGAAGGTTGTTGAGAGTGTGGTTGCGCGACAGCTCCCCCAGTACCTGGAGGAAACCGTCTATCTAGATCCGTTCCAGTCCGGCTTCAGGCCCGGGTACAGCACGGAAACGGCATTGGTCGCGTTGGTTGATGATCTCTGGAGGGCTCGGGACAGAGGTTGCTCCTCTGTTCTGGTCCTATTAGACCTCTCAGCGGCTTTTGATACCATCGACCATGGTATCATGCTGCGCCGGTTGGAGGGGTTGGGAGTGGGAGGCACTGTTTTACGGTGGTTCTCCTCCTATCTCTCCGACAGGTCGCAGTCTGTGTTGGCTGGAGGGCAGAGGTCGACCTCAAGGCACTTGGTTTGTGGGGTGCCACAAGGGTCGGTCCTCTTGCCTCTCCTGTTCAACATTTATGTGAAGCCGCTGGGTGAGATCATCCGTGGTTTTGGGGTGCAGTGCCATCTGTACGCTGATGACACCCAGCTGTACATCTCCACCCCAGACCACCCCAACGATGCCCTTGAAGTGATGTCCCGGTGCCTGGAGGCGGTGCGGGTCTGGATGGGGCGGAACAGGCTCCGACTCAATCCCTCCAAGACTGAGTGGCTGTGGCTGCCGGCGTCCCGATATAGTCAGCTGGTGCCATCGCTGACTATTGGGGGCGAGACATTGGCCCCCACGGAGAGGGTGCGTAACTTGGGTGTCCTCCTGGACGCACGGCTGTCCTTAGAAGAGCATTTGACGGCCGTGGCCAGGGGGGCTTTCTATCAGGTCCGCCTGATACGCCAGTTGCGCCCCTTTCTGGATCGGGACTCCCTATGCACGGTCACTCATGCCCTCGTTACTTCCCGCCTTGACTACTGTAATGCTCTCTACATGGGGCTCCCCTTGAGGAGCACTCGGAGGCTCCAACTGGTGCAGAATGCGGCCGCGCGGGTACTTATGGGGGCGGCATGGCGCTCCCACGTGACACCTCTCCTGCGCGAGCTGCATTGGCTTCCAGTGGTCTTCCGAGTGCGCTTCAAGGTGTTGGTTCTCATCTTCAAAGCGCTCCATGGCTTAGGACCCAGTTATTTACGAGACCACCTTCTGCCTCCGATAACCTCCCACCGGCCAACACGCTCCCACAGAGAGGGTCTCCTCAGGGTGCCGTCTGTCAGGCAATGTCGGCTGGCGACCCCCCGGGGAAGAGCCTTCTCTGTGGGGGCACCCGCCCTCTGGAATGAGCTGCCCCCAGGGATACGACTAATCCCGGATCTCCGGACCTTCCGCCGGGCCCTGAAGACGTTTTTATTTCAGCAAGCCGGGCTGGGTTAAAAAATTTTTAATTGGTGAATTTTATGGGTAACGGGGTTTTAAATTGGAGAAGCCTATGATAATTTAATTCTGTTTTAATGTATTTTAATATTTGTATTGTGTGTTTTTAATTTTGGCTGTTCACCGCCCCGAGTCCTTCGGGAGAGGGGGCGGTATAAAAATTTAATAAATAATAATAAATAATAAATAAAAAAATTCAATTTCTTTATTTCAGCTTCTGAAACCCAAAACTTTCCAAAACTGTCTTTCCAAATTGTCCAATACAAACAAATTATCTCATATATTTTCAGTGGGCAACAAAAATAAAGTTGCATTTACTCTCCCATAAATATGCATGTTTATCAATTCATTCATGCATGCAATCATTCATTCAGAAATAAAGTAAGTCAGTCAGTCAGTCAGTCAATAAATAAATGGTTTCAGATAATGTTCAGGAGTTAATAATATGCAAGAAACTAAAGATGCTTTAATTCTAGATATAGCTGACCTAAGATTAACTAAGCACATAGATGTTTCTTAAAACCAATCACACTCGAGTTAATGTTAACTGGAGACAGAGAGATAGAAACAGACTAACAAACTAGCTATAAGTTAATTAAAGTAAACAATTAAAATATGGATAATAAATCAAGACGAAGCAAGTTTATAGGTATTAAGCACCATACTTATGGAATGTGATATTTTCATCCCACTATATCAGCTACATTTGAAACATTCAAAAGAATGAAGGGTTGGTTAACCTGAAACAGATGTGGTGCTTAAGTCATATTGATATGACTCAACAGTCTTACTTGTTATGACTAACATTATATATAACATTACCATTGAAAAGACATAATGTATTTGACAGAAAAAGAACTATGAAGAACATTTAAGTATTATATTGACCTGAAAGGAATACTAGTATTTTCACCAAAATAATTTACCTTATAATGGTAATATTATCTTAGATTTTCTAAGAATATGAACATAGAAGAAAATGTAAGGATTTCCCCAACCCCTCTTAAAAAAATCTGTGTCCAGATTAAATTTGGAGTTATCTTCCTTTCTACAAACATAATTTCTGATCCAATATTGCTAGTCTACAACTGAAATTTGGAACACTAACAAAAATAAAAACATAGCAAAATATTTTTTCTATTATTAAATTTACTTGAATAAAAATCTACTCTTTATGGGTTAGTTTATAGAAAGCATGAAATACAAACAGACTTGAATTATTGAATACAAAGTTGAAGAATTGTTGCTGAATTCAGTAAGAGTAGCATATAATAGAAATATTACCTTTAGCAAGAGAAGCTGCCTTCTCTTTGGTGACTATTGAACTTATTAAATTCACATTCCTGTATATGTCTGAATATTGTTATTTTTTATTATTTGATGTTGCTATTTTATTGCAATGAGCCTTGACTGTTTTAATCCCATTTACAAAGATTGATATTATGTTGGTCAGAATCAGCTTTGATTAAAAAGTTACAAGACCAATAAACTAACCAACCAAACAAAATAATAAATAGAATACTTAGCAAATAGTTAAGTACAAAGTAAGTCAGAATGTATGATGTGCCCCTTGGTTGTTTAATGTATTTATCAATAAATCTATAAAAAATATTCAAGAGATGAAGTTAAAGATTGGTTGGGGATGTGAATGCAGTGTACTTTTGTGTGGCAATTATGCCATATTACTGGCAAAAAAATGGAATGATTTGCAGCAAAATCTTACTGTGATTATAGTTAGGAATATAAAGGAGCATTGGAAAACTAATGTTTCAAAATCCAATATTTTTCAGTGTATAAGATGCACCTTTCCCCCCCCCCAAAAAAAGGTGGTGAAAATTTAGGTGTGTCTTATGCACTGAATGTAGCCCTGCCCACCCACTGGTCCCCACCCTTTGGCTTCTACCTCCCAGCAGTTTACCTCCTTGCAGCAAGCAGCAAGAAGAAACAGCTCATTTCAGCTTCAGCACAGCCTAATTAGCACAAGATGATTGGATTGGCCTACTGACTCTCAGCTGTTTTGCTCTCAGTTGTTTTGTGCGGGCCTCTGCTGCTTGCTGCAAGGAGGTAAGTTGCTGGGAGCAGATTTTTTTTCTTGTGCTAAACAAGCTATGCTGAAAACGAAAATGAAAGTAAAGTGGGCTATTTGCTGTTTGCTGCAACGAGACAAAATTGCTGCAGGCAGAGGCAGAGGCAGATTTCTTTTTCTTGTTTTCCTCACCAAAAAAGGTAGGTGCGTCTTATAGTACAGAGCGTCTTATACTCCAAAAAATACGGTAGTTGTATTTCAAAGGGAAAATGGATTGAATAGTAACAAGTTATATGTTAAGTAGTGACAAACTAGAGTAAGTACATGCAGTGTGTACCTTGGGAGAATACTTATTAAAATAGGAAAAAATGAATGATTTTTAAGACATGGAAAGTAGACAACATGTAATTTATTGGGAAAAAAATTAAGTGAAAATGGCATACACTTGTATGATTCTGCCATTTTCTTTATATGAAAGTGAGAGCTGGATATGCTAAGAAAAACAATAGCAGAACGAGTGGGAATGAGGTATTTTAGAAATGATTGAACAAAACAAGAAGAGATTGGGTCAAGAATGAATGGAAGTTGAACAAATGAACTGAATACAAAACTGAGGGAGCAAAAAAGGGATATAGATAGATAGATAAAGTAGATGGATGGATGGATGGATGGATGGATGGATGGATGGATGGATAGATAGAGAGAGAGAGAGAGAGAGACAGACAGATAGACAGACACACACACACACACACACACACACATACATATATATATATAAAAGGAAGAGCCAGTTTGGTCTAATTTAAGGCACCAGGCTAGAAAGCAGAAGCAGAATGAGAACAAGTTCTGACTTAGACATGAAAGCCAGCTGGGTATCTTTGGGCCACTCACTCTCTCAACTCAACTCACTTCCTGGGTTTTCTTGTGGAGAAAATAGGAGGAGGAAGGTGTGTTGGATATATTTGCCACCTTAATTTATTTGTAAAAATAATAAAGGCAGAATACAAAGAAAGAAATCAAAAGGATGTAATCTTTGAAGCTTAATACTTAAAACTTAATTGATTAATTCAGCGCACTGCCACCACAAGAAGCACAGCTATAGTCAGACACTTATCAGACCACAAGATAGCAAATTTAATCGTATTTTTTTCAGTTGAATTACATTTACTTCCTTTGGAGCTTTATTAGTTCTATTGTGATGTATAGAGGGGTTTTTTCCTTACATCTAAAAACAAACAAACAAATGTGTCTTGAATTTTATTATGAAAAAGACTGTAAGAAGTACCAACAAAGAGATTAAAAAAAACTTTTGTTCTATGTATACTACTTATAAAAGTAGTATTTATAAATTAGATAATTTACGAGTCATACTAATGACTCGTAATTACTAATTTTTTGTAAATAAGATTCCCTAGGATGTGGGAATCATTTGCATATCCAGTCTGGAGCTGAGAGAGCTTTAACCAATTTGATGTTGTTTCCTGATACTGATGGCTGGCACGCATTAATGACCACAGCACTCCTGTCATCTTGTCCTTTTAGAGAAATGTGAGTATCCATTTACTGCCAAGAAAAGTAAATAATTGTTTTACTAATTATTTGCATAGGCATTATAATAAGAGTCCACTATCATCTTCCAGGACACTACCCATTAAACTAGCAAACTAGTTCTACAATTATGCTACATTGGCAGATCCATTGTTCTACACCATGGGTCTTCAAACTGTGTCCCGTGGGCTGCATGAGGCTGAAGCCATTAATCCGGCCCATGCAGGACCACGAGGTTGCCCCACCCACATCGCCCCGCCCACCCTTCAGCAGAGTGCAGGACTTGCCTTCAGGAGCCCTGCGGGCTGGAACTGAAAGGTAAGCCCAACAATTTTGGCCTGCAGAATGCTTCTGGAGGGGGGGGGGGAGGAGGCCAAAAACCAGGCTAAAATGGCCAATTTTGGGGCAAAAAACGAGCCGTTTTGGCCTAGTTTTGGCCTGCAAAATGCTTCTGGGGCTGGGGGTGGGTTAAAAGGAGGACAAAAAATGGGTAAAACCGGCCCATATTTCACCTCCCCGGCCTCCAGAAGATAGAGATAGACAGAGATAGACAGAGAGAGAGAGAGAGAGAGAGAGAGAGAGGGAGGGAGAGAGAGAGATCTCTTTCTTGACCGAGAGAAAGAGAGAAGGAGAGAGACAGAAAAAGAGATGGAGAGAAAGAAAGAGAGGGAAAGAAAGAGGGAGGGGGAGAAAGACAGAAAGAGAGAGAGAGAGAGAAAGAGAGAAAGAGAGAAAGAGAAAGAAAGAGAGCAAGAGAGATAGGGAAAGAAAGAGAGGGAGTGGGGGGGAGAGAGACAGAAAGAGAGAGAAAGAGGGAGGGAGGGAGGGAGAAAAGGAAAGAAAGGGGGAGAGAGAGAAAGAGAGAGAGAGAGAGACAGAAAGAGATTTCTCAAGCTCCTTGGGGCTGAGAAGAATTGCTGCAAAACTGAGTTTCCTGAAGTGGACCACTAGCCTCCTAAACAACTGAAAAAACGATCTACTAAAAAGAAAAGGCAACCAAAAGAGCAACATGCAAACAAAACCAAATAAAACACCCCCAGGAGCAAAACAAATTCAAGTTTAATTTGTGTGCATTGTTCAATGGACTGTTAAATTGGCCACGCCCACCTAGTCACATGACCTAGCCATGCCCACATGGTCACATGACTACCTAGCCATGCCCACCCAGCCGATCCGGGCTCCCAACAGTCTGAGGGACCATGAATTGGCCCTCTGTTTAAAAAGTTTGAGGACCCCTGTTCTACACTGAAAATCTGCTGTATTCAATGTGCAAATCATGTACACAGCAGGGGTGAAATGCTACTGGTTCGGACCGGTTCAGTGGAACCGGTAGTAAAAAAATGCTACTGGTTAAGGAGACTGGTAGTAAAAAATGATACCGGTTCTGGCGAACCAGTATTTCCGACGATCAGTTGGGCGATGATCAGCTAGGCCGTGGGATTTATATTAGCTGGAATCGTTGGATTTCCTGCTTTCTAGCTAATCTAAATCATGCGGCACAATGGATTTCCCCCCCCTCGCTGTTCTACTTACCTTTGCAGACTCAGAAGGCTTCAAAATGTTCCTTTTTTAGCACTGCATGGGCACGCCTCAGGTGCGCATGCACGCTCAGCACGTGCTCGGTAGCAGACTCACCAAACCGGTAGCAGACTTCAGAGGATTTCACCCCTGGTACACAGGTAGTCCTCAATTTATAACTATTCATTTAGTGACCATTTGAAGTTACAATGGCACTCAAAAAAGTGATTTACAACCTCCCCTTGCATTTGCACATGTCTATGGTCAAATAATCAAAATTTGGGCACTTAGCAAGCAGCACGTGTTTGCAGCATTTATGGGCCATGTGGTCACCATTGTGATCTTCTCAGCTGCTGTCTAACAAGCAAAATTAATAGCAGAAGCCAGAATCATTTAATGACTGCTTGATTCACTTAACATCCTTGGCAGGAGGAGGGATGACTCGCTTAACTGCCTTGCTCAGCAGCAGAAATTCTGGTCCCAATTGTGGTTAAAAGTCAAGGACTTCCTGTACAGGGAAGTTTTCTAGTATATAATCTCTGCTGGGCCAGCAAGGCAGCTGCAACCAGTGGCAGGATACCTTCCTTTGGTCAACCCAGTGGATCTGGATTTTATAAACAGATTTTCCCGCATTCTGATTTTAGAAAAAGTCAAATATGCCTGAATCACAAAAACTTTGGGATGTGTTTTGAACAGTCTCAATGTGCTGAACCTGGACCTTAAGTAAAACTGTATATGTTTCTAGCTATCTTCTTATGCCTATAAGCTCTATCAGCAGTCCTTGATGAATGAAATTCAATTAAGACTGAGTTTCCAAGCTAATTAGGCAACCATGCTAAGTTAAACATCTTTGGATACTTTCCCTCACAATGAAAATTATTTTCTTTCCTTCCTTCCTTCCTTCCTTCCTTCCTTCCTTCCTTCCTTCCTTCCTTCCTTCCTTTCCTCCTTCCTTCCTTCTTTCTTTCTTTTTCTTTTTTTCCCCTAATTCTGTAATTGCATTCTTCCAAGAAATTATCAACCAAAGTTTGATCACGGGTTACTGCTTTCCAACTTGAGTGAGCAAAGAGGGTCTCCAAATAAGGTACTAAACCTTCACATGGGTCCTGAACTCTTTTCAAAAGTATTCCCATCTATACTGTTGTGATTCTGTGTTTAATTATTTGTGTCACCAAGTCAGTATCAACCCTTAGTGATACACAGATATTCTTCAGGACAATGTGCTCTAACCAGTTCCTTCAACCTTCCAATAGTGCACCTATAATGGATATAATTGAATAGAATTACAGTAAATTAATTCACCAATCTGCTAGTTATCCACTTCTCTTTCCTTCCACCTTGCCCAGCATTATATATTTTACAACAGTGCTTGTTATTAGCATAATGTTTCCAAATATGATCATTTCAGCCTGTTCATTTATGCCTCAAGTAAGAACTCTGCAATGATTTGTTCACTGATTTTCTTGGCTTTTCATGGTATTCCCAGGAATCCTTTCCAACACCAAGTTGAAAAATGTCAATGCACAGTTTGAAGAACCTCTTATTCAAAGTCCAACTTTTGCTTACAGACTGTCACAAGGAACCATTGCCTGCATGGTCATAGTAGATATAAACATCTTCTCACATAAAAGATCCAAGTCAAGCTAAAGGGGGAAATGGGTTTCCAGAATATGAACCTAAATTTACATCCATCACTTTCAAGAACATCAATAATTGCTATAAGGGCCCGTCATCTGGTACGGTATCACTTATCTGGCCCTATTGCTTTATGTTGCCTACCCATGTGGTTTTCAGTACAATATTAAATGACACCTTTGCTAACATCACTAAAATGATCCTGTATCTCAATCTATTACCCATTTTGCTGCTAGCCAATACAGGTGCCTGCTTCCTTTAGCTGAGACGATGGAATGACCTTCACACCTTGGGTGACCCTGCTGGAATAAGGAAGCACAGCAGGAATTGAGGCTGTATGGTGTATTACACTAATGCAAACTGAATACTATCTCAGTTTGGACACAAGCAGTTTTAACAATCAATCAAGAACAACTGATGTTTCAGTTGAATGAAATGGAAATTATATCTTTAACTTGAAATCAAGGGCAAGGATACTTTATTCAGAATAGGTTGAAGTTTACCTAACGACTCATCAGTTTCTCCTTACTGGCCTTTATCCATAATTGAATAAATCCATAATTGATCCCCAAATAACCATCCAGATCACTGACCTGAATTAGACAGAAATAGAGATTGGTGCCTTCTGGTTACTAAAATCATTGTACTAATTTTCAAGGGATTTTACTTCACCACTTTCATATAAGTGTAAAACAGAGAAAGAAAAAGAGCTCTGTGATTTGATATGCTCTGTAACATACCACAATGCAAATTATCAAGGTCAAAAATTAGTTTCCAGAACTACAGTACCTTTTGGAAACAGTGGCCCTGCTGAAGAAGAATGACTCCAATTTTGACCTCCCACAGTTGTCCCAGAAGGATAATGTAGCCAATAATGCCAAAGGACATCGGCAGACCATATATAATGTTCTTATTTCTCCTTCCTTTCCCTGCAAGATCTCATAAGATTCTCATCATTCTAATATGGATGTAGGACAAAGAAGTTTGCAAATCAGGAACTACATCTATTTGGTATACTGAATCATCAGTGGTGTTTCTCCCTTTTTTTCTCTGCCTTTCTTCTCAAGTGTTAAAAATTTCCCACAATTTTTCAGTTGCTTATAACATGAACAGTAATTTTATACCTTCATTATCTTAAGGCTAAACTTTCCTAATGATTCTATGTGAGGCTGACATAGTATTGAATGCAATTCCCCATCTCTTGCCATGACAATGATAATTCGGAGTCCATTAAATTCATTCTTCCTGGCATGACCCAAGGCGATGGTTTTGAATTTGATCTTTAATTTTCTAAATGACTTTGACTTTACGTAAAAATTCATTTTCCCTCTTTTCCACTTAACATTAACCACAATATTAACTAATTATATACAAATGTCACAATCAACCAAAGATAAATTCCTTATGAAGATGGGCAAAGCTACAGAGTCCTGGCTTAATGAAGACACAGAAAACAGTCTCATTCTGTTTTTCCCACCTCACTATAGTTACGTAACATTATCTGGCATAACAGTTTCAGGTAACTGGATCCATTCTTTAATACAAAGCAAGTTCTGAACAATGAACCTTCAATTCATCCAGACACTGCTGTGAACAAATAACATATCAAGACATCTACAAAAGCACTAACCATACTTTATGAGTCTGTTAGAACATCCAACTCCAGGTTATGAATCTGGCAGATAAATATCAGCATTTGGGTGTGGTTTAATTACACTGATTTTTACACTTGAAATTTCCAAGTTGTTATGATTAATATTTTCTCTTTAAAAAATAGAAAAGGATGCAAAGTGTCTCTTTTGTGCCAAAAGATGAAGTGGTTTGATGAAAGGCTAGATTAATAGTCATGCTGAAACAAAAAAAGTAGAAGAAACTAAGCAAGACTCAATTGCAAGATGAAGAGTATTTACTACAGAATTTTTTTCTTTCCTTATCCACCCTGCTTTATACCAACTATCTCTTCAGTAAAGTGATATCTTGCTACAGGTGGTCCTTGACTTACTACTGTGATGGAGCCTGCAATTTCCAATGTAAGTCATGATGGTCACAAGTCGAGGTACCCATGTGACCAACTCCATCTTATGATAGTTTTTGCAGTCGTTGCAAAAAAAAAGCCATGGTCATTGAGTGAACACTGTGGTCATTAAGCGAATGCTACAAATCAATGCATTCCTATGGGTGATTTTTTGCTGGAAACTGGCTGAAAAGGTCAATTTCCAGCAAAAAAATCATCATCATCATAATACGTCAGTCACGTGACACTACAAATGGCTTTAAATGGTGGCCTGATTGCCAAACACTCAAAATGCAATCATGTGATCGCAAGGGTATGTGTCTCACCATTGGAACTGGTTCACCTGGAGAGTAGAATTTAAGGAGATGCCGAGATGCCATGAAGAGGGTTTTTTTTGCCAGAAACAAGTGTTTGTTTTCGGATTACACTTCCCCGGCTATGACTCAGACATTTTGCCTTGCTTTGAAGACTGCTTTTGCCTTGCTTCGAGGACTGCTTGGCCTTGCTTTAGGGACTGTTCTTGTCTTGCCTTAGTCATGAAGACTTTGCCTTTGAAACTGCCCTTGTGTTATGCCTAGACTTTTACCTTGTGGACCGGCTGGGTAATGTATGAACTGTTGTTTGGGAGACTGAGGTTGGAGCCTTACTGGTCGGTGGAGGGTCATTTGTTTAACCATTCCCAAGAGGAATAAAGAACTCTCTGGAGGCTTGCCTAACCATGACATCTGGGTAATATGCAACTGGCAACTACCGTATTTTTCGGAGTATAAGACGCACCGGAGTATAAGACGCACTTACTTTTTTTGGTGAGGAAAAGAAGAAAAAGAAATATCCCGCTGCCTCTGAACAATTTTGCCTCGTTGCAGCAAACAGCAAACAGCTTGCTTTACTTTCATTTTCATTTTCAGCATAGCTAGATTAGCACAAGGAGGAAAAAAAAATTGCTCCAGCAATTTATCTCTTTGTAGAAAGCAGCAGAGCCCTGCGCAAAACAGCTGAGAGCAAATCAGCTGAGTTGGGAGGCCGATCCAATCAACTTGTGCTAATTAGGCTGTGCTGAAGCTGAAAGGAGCTTTTTTTCTTGCTGTTTGCTTGC
Source organism: Pituophis catenifer annectens (assembly GCF_029215685.1). Lineage (NCBI taxonomy): Eukaryota > Metazoa > Chordata > Lepidosauria > Squamata > Colubridae > Pituophis > Pituophis catenifer. Next base: position 56,403,818 of record NW_027256882.1, read on the forward strand.
AAGGAGGTAACTGCTGCGAGGCAGAGTCCAAAGGGTGGGGGCCAGTGGGTGGGTGGGGCTACATTCGGTGTATAAGACGCACCAAAATTTTCACCCCCTTTTAGGGGGGAAAGAGGTGTGTCTTATACTCCGAAAAATACGGTAGCTTTAAATGGGGACCTGATTGCCAAACGCTCAAAATGCAGTCATGTGATCGCAAGAGTATGTGTTTCACCACTGGAACTCTGAAATTGAGTCATAAGTACTTTTTGAAGGGTCTGTCCAGTTGTGAAATTTAATTTTTTTTTACTACTGGTTCTGTGGGCATGGCTTGGTGGGCATGGTGTAGCTTGGTGGGCATGGCTTGGTGGCATGGCAGAGGAAGGATACTGCAAAATCTCCATTTCCATCCCACTCCAGGGGAAGGATACTGCAAAATCTCCATTCCCACCCCACTCTGGGGCCAGCCAGAGGTGGTATTTGCCGGTTCTCCGAACTACTCAAAATTTCCGCTACCGGTTCTCCAGAACCTGACAGAACCTGCTGGATTTCACCCCTGGGTCTGTCGTAACTTCAAATAGTTACTAATAGTCACTGTATTTAAGCAACGATTATCTGTATTTCTAGGGTTTCTGATTCTGAAGACATTTTTTTATTTTATGTTACAAAGGAAATCAATTATTGTACAACATTATTCAGCACAATGCAATGCAATGATTGCTACAATATGCTGGATTATCATCTTCCTTTTCATGTTTCTTTTAGGAATTTTGATCATGAAATACATTCTGAAAATAATGCAGTGGTTATTGGAACGCCACATAGATTTTTCAAGACTAAATGTTGTAAGAACTTTTTTTTAATCTAAAAACGTGTAAGCTTTTTCTGAGAACACTATGAATCCAATAAATCTTGATTTCAGCAAAGCACTTAATAAAGTCCTTTCTATTACTCAGTTTGAAAGCAGGACAGAGTGCCTATTATGTGGATTCATAGCTGGCATAAAGCATCTCAGATTCCTCACCAAAGTACAAAGAGATGTCAACTGGGCAGTTGCAGATTTCAGCCTTGGTAGGATGAATGATTGAGAGAAACCCTATCAAGTTGTAGATCATTCAAAACTGCATGACAAAGTTAATATTCTACAATAGGCTAACACGACAATCCCAGAGGGAAGGACATGGAATCACAAATATAAGCTAGGAATGCAGATTCTGACTGATTTGTTAGGGAAACTATTTCTAACAGTAAGAAAAGTGTGAAAGTGCTAACAATGATGGCCAGTCCTTCACTTGATATCTAGCTTCCACAGATGGTTTGATTTGGATTCCTGCACCAAGAGTAAAGCATGGGCCTGGTGGCTCAGCAGACTGATAGCATTGTGATTAACATCAGCTGTCTGCAATTACTGTAAGTTCGAATCTCACCAGGCTCAAGGTTGACTCAGCCTTCCATCCTTTCTAAGGTAGGTTAAATGAGGACCCAGTTTGTGGGGGCAATAAGCTGACTTTGTATAAATATACAAAAATATGAAGGCTATTGCTTAACGCATTGTAAGCCACCCTGCGTCTCCGGAGAAGGGCGGCATATAAATCAAATTTAAAAAAAAAAAAAAAAGCTGGATAAGATGAAATATATGTGATTTAGCTATAAAAATGTGAGAAGGGTTTTGGAACTGAAACTAATCACAAGTTGAATATTACCCTGCCTTAATACCATACTCTGAATAAAAAGATAAATGTGATTTGCATTACTAGAAGCACAGTTCCTTTTCCTTCTCGATAAATTTTGCTCATCCCACATGTTCAGCAGTGTGGGAATGCCCTCAGTTCCTTCTATTAAACAATGGACCTGGGAATGGGACCAAAAAGCATGTTTTCTCTATCACCGCACTTGTCCTTTGGGACAGCATTCCCCTTAGAGAGTCGGATGACCTCATTTGTCAGCCCTTTATAAGAGGCTTAAGATCTGGGTCTGCTCCCAAGTGTTGGGTGTCAGTACTAGATGGGGCAAGGTTGTTTGACATGGTAACTATTGGCTTATTTCCTAAGTTTTGCTTCATGTGTCAGTGCTTCCTTTTTAAAAAAAAATATTTCTAAATTATGGTGTTTATTTTAGTCTGTTAGTCCTCTTGAGTTATGTGTCAATTGGGTTGCATAAATTTATATAAACCGGGTTATGAAAATATACATAGTAAATGAATAATAGTTTCCAAATCATCTGAATCAACAATTTTTCCACTCTGCATTGCTCAAACATTACTCAAGTATCATGCCTGGTTCTGGGCATCACACTCTTACAAATATTTAGGCAAAATGGAACAGATAACAAGAAGAAAAACAATGATGCTCAGTGACACATTTTTTGAAGACAGAATTAAGTATACTTAATTTACGGATGATGGAAAGGATGTACAATAATAGAATTAATCAAGGACATGAAAAGAAAGTTTCACAGAACAAAACTAAGAACACATAATACTCCAGAGCCCAGGATACAGAACAATGTTTTTAAATTACAAATATAGATTCCACTTACATATTTGGGATCTAATAATATCAAAGGAGATGGTGGACTTATGTTTACTGGATATAGCACTTAGCAATAGCAATAGCACTTTACAGCCCTCTCTAAGCGGTTTACGGAGTCATATTGTCCCCAACAATCTGGGTCCTCCTTTTACCCACCTTGGAAGGATGGAAGGCTGAGTCAACCTCGAGCCTGGTGAGATTTGAACTGCCAAATTGCAGGCAGTCAACAGTCAGAAGAAGTAGCCTGTAGTACTGCACTCTAACCACTGCACCACCATAGCTCCTATATGTTCAAACTGAAGCAAGATGTTGGCTGTAATGGCTTAAATGGCCTAACCCAATTACATATTTGTGACTGGCTTGGATGGCACATAACATGCTACTGGTGAAGACCTGAGCATCTTTTGGAACACCCTGTTTCCCCAAAAATAAGATAATAAGCCCAATTGGGCTTTTGAGCGCATGGCAATAAGGCCAAGCATTTATTTCAGGGTTCAAAATAATATAAGACAGGGTCTTATTTTCGGGGAAACACGGTACTAATAGTATTTGTAATGTGTCTTCCAGATATTTAAAAAATCTGAAACTACAAAAGCAGAATTACAGAAATCTAAAAAGAATGAACATGGATAACCATGGCAAAATGAAAGAGGAAATAAATCAACAGTGCATTGCTATCTTAGGCATCAGCAAATTGGAATAAGCTGGAATTAGAAACTTTCTGTCCTTTCATAGGCCAGATATGTGAAATAGTTGCACATACACTGAGAAATAGTGCAAAAGGCTATATGTTGGATTCAGTAAATACAGGGAGTGGTAGGCAAGACATGTGCAAATGCGTAGACACAGCAATAAAGTCCCAGGCCTTAAAGAGTTTGGCTGCAAAAAGTTCCAGAAATCAGTCTTATTATATTATTGGTTCAAGCAGATGGAAAAGCTTTGTTATAACGGCAAAGATGTGGCTAGAGGTTTAAAATGGAATAGATCATGAACTGCTTATTTACATGGTCCAAGTCAAACTAAAGCAAAACAAGATAATTAAATACTTTCCATAATACGATCTTAAGCATCTAGCCCAGTGGTGAAATGTAAAATTTGTTGCTACTGGTCCTGTGGGCGTGGCTTGGTGGGTGTGGCTTGGTGGGGGTCATGTGACTGGGTGGGCATGGTCAGCTTTTTTTTTTATTTTTTTGAAGCATTTTTTACTACCAGTTCAGGCAAATAGGTAGTAAAAAAGTACTTTAAAAAAGTTAAAAAAAAGGTTCCGACGATTGTGCGGCACAGCTGTGATCGTCGGAACCTTTTTTAAAGCATCTTTACTACCTATTCGCCGGAACCGGTGGTAAAAAAAAAACTTTAAAAAAGTTTTTTTAAAAAAAGGTTCCGACGATCGCGCAGCACAGCTGATTGACAATTAATTAATTACATTGACAAAAGTAATTAATTTCTAATTTATTTATTTATTTATTTATTTTATTTATTTTATTGAATTTCTATACCGCCCTACTCCCGAAGGACTCAGGGCAGTGAACAGCCATGGAATAAAACACATACATATACTAAATTTAAAATCGAATAAAATGAATTAAATAAATTTGGCTGAATTAATACCCATAATTTAAAATACCCATATTTTAAAACACATTAAAATTTAAAATTTGCACTTAAAAGGGAGAGATTTAGGCGAGGCCAGCTTGATGAAATAAAAGAGTCTTCAGCTCGCGGCGGAAGGTGCGCAGATCCGGAATCATCCGTATCTCTGCGAGGAGCTCGTTCCAGATCGTCGGTGCCCCCACAGAGAAGGCTCTCCCCCTAGGGGCCGACAGCCTACATTGTTTGGCCGACAGCACCTGGAGGAGCCCCTCTCTGAGGGAGCGTACTGGTCGGTGGGAGGCTATTGATGGTAGTAGGCGGTCGTAAGTAACCAGGTCCTAAGCCATGGAGCGCTTTAAAGGTGGTAACCAGAACCTTGAAGCGCACCCGGAAGACCACCGGGAGCCAGTGCAGCTCGCGCAGGAGAGGTGTTACATGGGAGCTCCACGCCGCTCCCATAACCACCCGCGCGGCCGCGCTCTGCGCCAGTTGGAGCCTCCGGGTGCACCTCAAGGGGAGCCCCATGTAGAGAGTGTTACAATAGTCCAGACGAGAGGTGACGAGGGCATGAGTGACTGTGCATAGCGAGTCCCGATCTAGAAAGGGACGCAACTGTCGAATCAGGCGAATCTGATGAAAAATCCTCCCGGTCATGGCCGTCAAGTGCTCTTTTAAAGACAGCCATGAATCCAGGAGGACGCCCAAGTTACGAGCACTTTCCATGGGGGCCAATGATTCGCCCCCAATAGCCAGCGATGGCGCCAGCTGACTATATCGGGACGTTGGAAACCACAGCCACTCGGTCTTGGATGGGTTGAGCCTGAGCCCGTTTCTCCCCATCCAGATCCGTACGGCCTCCAGGCACTGGGACATCACTTCAAGGGCATCGTTGGGATGGTCCGGGGTGGAGATGTACAGCTGGGTGTCGTCAGCGTACAGATGGTACTTAATTAGTAATTAAGCCAAAGCTGGCCATACTAGACCAAACAAGGCACTCTAGAGTACAGTTCATCTCTTTACAAGCTAATTATAATGTTCCAACCTCACCACTTGGTTGTTTTACATGTTAACCAACCATCATTATTTTAATACAGCTGTGATGCACATTACTTTACTTTGATTCTTAGATACACTGGCATCTTTTACCACCTCAAATCTCCCCATCCTTTTCCTGCTACACTCATTTGAGACTTCAATCCAGGTAACTTGTAATAAGATAACACACATATCTTTCTTCAGTCAAAACTGAATATTTCTACTACAAAAAGACTTAATTCCATTCAGGAACATTAGAAATCATAATGTGCAGAGACCACAAAGTTTAGCAAAATCTACTCTGCTATTTTATGATTTCATTTATATTGAATTATATTATTGGGGGGGGGAGAGAAGCCCTATAATTCCAAAGGTTCCAAAATGTCATTTAAAAATACTTCATAAATATAATTAGACCGTGAGATAGAATACTTACTGTTAACATTTCAATTTTTCACTTGATACAGTATTGTTTACTGTTCTGAACGTTGATGTTGAGAAAAGCTTTAATATTCTAATGCGCTCCTTGCTCAGTTACATGCCTTTAACTATGTCAAAAGTGAATTGTCTGAGATCATTGTATGTTACATTCTTTAGAACCAAGTCATTCTTTTGTAATTCAGTTTAATCGTGTTGTTTCCTTTCAGTCAATTATTTAGGTGGCTCCAGAAAACAATGTATTATTATAGCTCCTGAGTCATATAGATGCTGTCTTTGTAGGGTTACAGTCCATTACTCTTTTCTCTCTACAACTGGCATTTTGTGAAAAAAAACAAATACTGCCAGAACTTGCTTAAAAGTTTGCAACTACAAAGCAGCTATTTTTGTTTTAAACATAAGCTCTGATAAACATTGCTATAAATACATTTGCCACAGATCCCCATTTTATTCGACAGATATAATTTAATAGCTGTAAATTAAATTAGAATAGGATGCCAATACCTCAGGCAAAGTGGCGCGACATTTAATTTATACAATTAAACTCAAGGGTGGAGAAGCACAAAACAAACAATGCATACAGGAATCAAGTAGTACAATGTGTGTTTTCTTAATTTTCCAGCACCACCTTTAGCTTCTATCAGTTTAAATGCCAGGAGCTGAAGACCATTTAAAGCTTTTATTCACAGGCTACATAAACAGTTCCTGCAGTCTATAGTGAAGGAAGTCAAGTGGTAATTTGAGAGTCATACAAGGTGCTCGACACAGTACAACTATGGCTTCCAGGCAAATAAAAAAAAAGTAAAAGATTCACATTTTCAATAAAAGAATGGAGCCTGTATACTTCCTTCCATCCCAGCAGCTGAGAGAAGCTGTAAAATGCAGGTGAGCTCTTCAATGCCTTCCTTTCATAAAGATATCTTAGATTCCCTCTCAGATTATCACTGGTAGAAAGGAACCACTCATGCTACTATCAGCCTTTAAAATTACTTCTACTCTTGTTGCACTGTGTGTAATGGATGCATATGTGCGTGAATGAATTGAACACTTCACAATTTTTTCCCCAATATGGAATTGGGAAAAGAAGGCTGTTTTAGTGGGGAGAAGAAAGTAAGAATTAGGGAATCTTTTGCTGCTCAGGGAAGGTGTGAGGGACGGGTGTTGCTGAGATGATGCAAGCTGAACAATGAGCAATGTCAGCAATAGTGGTGAAACAAAAAGTTGATGGGATCTACAGTTCTGCAGCTGGTTTGGCAACCTAGTGCCAGACAGGAGCCTTAGGTGATACCTGGGACTAAAGTGCATACAATCTGGCTTATTAAACTACTAATAGGTGGTATAATAATAAGTGAGAAGGACCTTGAGAAACATGGTGAGGAGATGATGCCTAGGGAATGGTCAGATAAGAAGGGACATGGCCTACAGCAGCATAATAGGCAGAGAAAAAGGCTCAGAAGGGACTCTCTTTCACTTCTCAGACTATGAAGGAAACGGAAGATTTATACTTCAGGCTTGCAAGATTCAGTAGAATAAGCTCATTTGGACCTTATACAGTAAAGTAGAATAAGATCATTTGGAGTTGTGTTTCCTGACTGGTCAACCTGAGAAGGCTGACAGCTACCTTGCAAGTCTGAAAATACAGATCTCTGTTAGAAAAGAGCCTGGATTTTATGCTCTTGTTGAAATCATCTGCTTGATGGGTCTCAAACTGTTGTATGTGGATTGAGAGATTAAAGGATAACAGGATTAACTGCTGTTAGACTGGATGATCGGCAAAGTGATTGTTTCTTCTCAGGGTGAGACACAAAGGGACTGCACTTTATCTCTGGTAGATCACCTGCTGATCTGAAACTAGAGGGAAGATCATATGGCAGCATGGCACCAGGTACCATCACTTAGTTATGATATCAGCGACATATCCAACTGAACAGTGATGTCACAGAGATCCCATAGCTCAGACTCAAATCTAGCAAGACCAACTGGCTATGGATGCAAAAGATTTTCCAAAATCAATTCTCAGAAATGTTGCACTACTCTGGTGGAAGGTGTACAATTTGGGTTCTTCCTGGAGTCCCCTTTTGCTCAATGAACACATGACATCTATAGCAAAAAAAGTTTTGGTTCATATATATCTGACACCTTAATTATGCCATTTACTGGGTTGGGAAACTCTGCTCTTGGTCACTCATGTGGTTTATTGGATTGCTGTGATGTGTTCTTTATGAGGTTATCCTTGAACACACCCAGAAGCTATAAGTAGTCTAGGATGCTGCAGCATGAGAACCTATGGGACACCCCATTTTGCCCATGTCATGCACCTCCATTTCATAAGCTACACTGGTTATCATTTGGATTTGAAGCATACTTCAAAGTGCCATCTTCACATTAAGGCCCTAATTACCTATGGGATTGCCTTTTTCAATTGTTTCTGCCCACCTTGCAAGATCAAGCCAGGTAGGCATGCTCTGGATCCTTTAAGACCCACCTTTATTAGCTGGCCTTGGACAAAGTGTTTGTGACTCCACTTGTGATACTTCTTTTATGCTGTATAGTTGTTTGCTCTCCAACCTGAGTTGCTTGTTTTTCTTTCTTATTGTTGGATTGTGGTGTTGTTGCTAGATATCCATTATATCAATGTATGCTGCTTAGAGCTTCTTCAGCAATTGAGGCGGTCAATTAATTGATTAAACAAACAAGCAAACAAACATGCATACATACATATCCCCTAACACATGAAGCATGCATGTGTGAGAATAGGACTGTATGACCACACTAAGCTGACATTATTCCCTTTAAGGTCTGGCCCATTCTCTGCTTCTCTTAGTATGTTGATATAAGAATTCATCTCATAAACACAACACATAAGACTCACTACTTCAAGGAAGGAATGTATCTTTTGTGCTGCACAGACCACATAAAAATTTGACAGAGTGTACATGCACACACCCCAATCTATCCATCCATTTATGCGTAGTCATCTTATACACCATGCCCTTCTACATAAAAAATCTCACATGTATTCATAGTAGAAGACATACAGAATATGATGCTGTAGTAATACAATCCTTTCTGCAGGAATATATAATTAGGTTTGCTAATGAAAAACCGCCATACATATGGCTGTGAATCTGCTATGACTTACACTGATCATACTTCCTTCTAACTAAACTAAGAGACACATTTTATTATAACAGTTTAATGAAGTTTTTCTTGTTTACAAACTATTAGAAACTTTCAAGTTCACACAAATGACATAGTAACAACAGCTGTAAAGCCTACAAATGACATAGTAACTACAGCTGTAAATCCTTGCAGTTTAAGCATTCAAGTATGTAAGTATTCATTTCCACGTGCAAACTGCCTGGATAAACGGAGCTCACCATCAGAAAATCAGATTATGGCAGTACTTTTCTAACTAGCGAATATTAAAGGGCATTGCTTGCATAAATTGCAACTCATGAAACTTACCTGTTTTAGTAAACACTAGTTTAACAGAATTGCTACCTTTTTCATATTCCTCAATTTCTCCTGACCATGTCAGATTCAGAATTTTGAAATTCAATTAGACATGACTTTGGATATCCAATGACACAAGTCATTTCCAAAATTTACCTTTTGGTATAGGAAAAACTTGGCAATGATTCTCTATACATTAATACCATGTATATTTCACTACTATAATGCACTACACGAGGTCTACTCTTCAAACAACTACAAATACAGCAACTAAGCTTCTGACAATGAGGACCCAGATTTTGGGGGCAATATGCTATTTAGTATACTGTCGATTGTTGTAAGCCGCCCAGAGTCCTCGGACAGTGGGCGGCATAGAAATATGATTAATAAATAAAAATAATAAATAAATATAAATTACATCTAGATAAAGCGAACAGCTTCACTATCTGCCCAAGTACTTCTAATAGCAATTCATGATACTGGCAGGTTTAATATCATTTAAAATCTGTATGGGGCCAGACTAGGGGAACACTGTCACATATATGAATTTATGTTTACTATAAGATTGTCAATAGAAAGTTTCTTCCGAGCTGCCTCACAAGCTTAGAGAGAATAATACTCCTCTGTGCTGGAATGGTATTGTAGCACCATCTGATAATCTTAGTCCTTTTAGGACTAACTTCTGGCTTATGTTTGTTTTCCACTTTTCCTTGCTTTTAAATAAGTATGCTAATAAGTTTTATTGCTGCCATTTTATACTCTGGTTTTAATTGGAGCTCTATCCTTCAAATTATCATATTAGAACAGAAATTGCTGCAGGCTTTTAAAGCATTTTTGAGAGAGCTAAAGTAAATCTCTGTGGATGCTTTCTGGTTAAGAACAGATCCCAAAATCATTAAGCTTTCTAGTCACTACCATCATAAATTCCTCCTCCTTTGTCATACAACTTAAGAACTACAGCATTTTAATATTACTATTATTGTAAGTGGAGTTGTTTACTTTGTTATTGGCTAAGTTCCTCTACTTTTAGAAGAGCAGATAAGCAGAAATAAACCATGTGAATTTTTATTTATTTTTTTGCTCTTCACTTCTAATCCAGCTCAGGAAGAGATACACCTGTTAAATTCCCACTTAGCAAGCTGGTGTTAGAAATAAAGGCGTCAGCAATACTATAGTCTGAGAAAAAAAAAAAAACATATATTTATTGGTACAATACAACATGACCTGGGCAAACCTTTATCTGTAAATGTATAACTCAAGAAAGTCAATGTAAGATGTTGGTAGGATTGTTGGTAAAGCTTGGGGAGCTGCTTCAACGTATACTGTAACCATACTTGCAACCTCATATAGCGAAATGATGCGATTTATGCAATCCACTGCAAATGACTTTCTAATCTAAACAGGGTAACTAGTATATTACTCTCAGAAGTATAATTATAGTAAAAAGGCAGGTGCAACTACAAATTGTGCATATGGACGACTGGTACTATATGAAATTTGTGAGCCATATGGACAAGGTAGTACAGCAGGTGAAGACAGTACTGCTGAGATATAAGACCTGGAAGGATTTTGTATGATGGGATTTAAAATCACAACAGCCATTTCAAAACAGTGGCTGAACTTTTCCCACCTGGGCATATGTAAAATGGAAAGCAAGATTAAATAGCAGATATAGTCTTATCATGGCAGCGAACTTTTCTATTGATGAAAGCAAGGATGATTTGCAGAGAAAGCTTTAGAGAAGCCACATTTTCTACAGGAAAAACTAAATGGATGTTCACTGGATCATCGCCAACAATGCATGAAATATAACTAAGATTGTAAGACTAGCAAAACTCATCTGCAAAAATCTGATCACCCACTAGATGGTAGGACAAAGTTACAATGTTCTGTGTTACTTTGCTGCTACTGAACAAAGACCAGATATATTAGCTCTACGGAACATTTGCTATGCTGATTGTAATTAATGTGAATCGGAAGGCAAAACCTGCCATATAGTCCAATCTTAGATATTGGAAATAGCTTCCCAATAGATATTATTTCAAATATTGGTCAAACATGAAAGATGGTTTCCTATGTTGATACTGTTAGAAAAAGCTTACATATTTAGTTTTTTTAATCACGTGTCTGTCTCACTCTACTGTTAAGGAGCTCACCCAACCGATTTCAACTTCCATTACATCCTGCTAAATTATTTCAAAGTTATAACATGGCTTAATAGAAACTGTGTGCTATTCTACTGCACTAAATGCCATGTTTACACCACTACACTCTTTCTAGCATATAGGGAAACTTTAAGCTATTTATGTGCATTTCAGAGATAGTAGAATCAGCCGCCAATTGACTGTCTCATTTTCTGGGAAAAGAGATTTAAAATCTCTGACCTGCAAAGATCACAGAACTGACAACTGAAAGAAGGAAAATTAGTTCTGAAGAGTCCCTTCTCACTTGATAAACTTTATCATCTTCAGAAAAGTCTTCATTACCTCAAAGAGAAGTAGCAAGATAACTGTAAATATTCTTCTAAGTGAAAGATGCACATATGAATCAGTCATAAGACATAATGTTTTGCTTAGTCATTTACAAATAGGTTTTTTTTTCAGTACTACAGTACTAAATTCCCCAATTTTCCAGATTATGTTCCTTCTGTTTACAGGGAAGTTAAATGATATGAAATGAATTTTATCAGCCAGAGTTACAGCTGGCAAAAGACAATAGATTACCTGATGGATCCATGTGATTTCATTGTTTGAAGAAACAAAAGCACACATCAATATATTATTTTTCTACAATCCTGTAGCGTTATAAGGAAAATCTATAGAAATACGAGCTGATTTTATTATTTTGTTCATCTTTGTCATTCAGGTCATCTCTTTCTTGTGTCTTCTACATCCCAACTTGTTATTTAGTTGCTTGCATTTATTCTGAAAAATTATTAAGACATCTTAGTATGCTCTGTGGATTGTTAAGAACCACTCTCCATTGTTACAATCTTTTCAGAATGGTTGGTCTCGATCTCTGCATCAAGAGATACAGATGTGGCTGTTCTGTATAATCACCTTTGATCAGTGAAAAGGGAAGGAAGCAATGTTGGACTGGTTTGTTTCAAGAGAAAGATTCTGATATAGTAATAAGTTTAAAAATGGCACTTAGAAGAAAGCATCCCTGTTACATGTATATAAATGAAGTAAAAATTTAATTAAGTTAAATCATAACAAACCTTTTTAATGCTACCATAGCTAGAAATTAGCAATCCACTACATTCGGAAATTAAATAAGCTATAAACGATATTAACAAACTATATGATTATTTTCTCTGCAAGATGGATCTCCCATTATGAACATTTTTTACAAAAGGATTCAATGCTTTCAATAGTTTGGACTGAGTATTACTTAAAAGAATGGAACTATTTCCATTTTGTGCATCTGGAAAGGAAATTCACAATTCATTCCCTTTTCAGAAGGACCTTGGCAACAAAGTAGCAGTAGTTAACCAAGCCGACATCACACAATGACACAAACATGTAGCAGATGTAATAAATAAAATCAGCTATAAATCTCATAGATACAAATGTGTAACAGCTATTATCTCTTTTTAATACTCTGTTTTAACAAACCATTGTTACCATTAAGAAGATCTTGCCTTTGAACATAAAGTGGCAAATGAAATTAAATAGCAATGTATTCACTTATTAACATGTCTGCATGCTCTTTCTCTCTTCCCTATAATGAAAAACTTTTGCATGAACTTTTAAAGACTGTTAATAAATATTTTGGAGGTTGTTCTGTATATTAACATAATGGATTTTGGCAAAACATAATAATATCTTTGAACTAACAGACCACAAAACTCCATAGAACTTAATAGCAAGATTCATTCAGTAATTTATTGGCTAGCTGCATTCATTTCCTGAGCTGATTTTATCCTAACAGTTGAATGTTCGTGGACCTCTATTTTAAAGAAAATATTAAAAAGTAACTAAGAGACATTTGAACAAATGTATAGGTAATTTAAGCATTGGTTACCAAAAAAATAAAAGTTCCTGGCTTAAAAATAAACTGTGCAGAAATCTGTAAGATTTTCAAGAAACCCTATTGAACTAATTATATTGGCAAGTACAATTTCTTCCTGTTGTTATTTAAGAGAAATTTTTAAAAAAGTGAAATTAATCATCTCAAAATGGTCTCTCACACACACACAATTTATTCCTTGACAAAAATATCAAATATGTAAAATAAAACACCACAGAGTATTAAAAATAACACAATTATTTAATTTTTTTTTTTAAAAAATCTCCAATACATTGACAGCACTGGGTGTATTTTTATGTAATGGCTTTTTTTTTTAGAAAAAAAGAAAAAAAAATAGATGCCTCTGGAAGCATATAAAGTGAAAACTACAAATGACATAGTAACTACAGCTGTTAAATGCTGGCATTTGGTCTTTTTCTCCATTTAAAAAAAAACAAACAAACTCAAAAGAAGTTCCTAATCTGTTTCTTCAAACCGAAGAAATGTGGATAAAGGCCATCCTGCCAGTGGAAACATTCAAAATCAGAAAGCTCATGCTGAGGTTTGTTGCCGAGGCAGCGAACGGTCTAAAAAGGAACTTCTGCCAACTCAAATACTGTTTGCTTTCACACCCAAGAACAAACGGTGTGCGTGGCGGAGGCTTCCTCAGGGCTTAGTGCAGCTGGACCAGGCTGAATAAAGGTAACTAATGTCACAGCTACTGTAAATTTGTTCTCATTTTCCTATCAGTAAGTCAGATTCAATGGAAACTAGAGTATGCTTCTCAGAGCTTTCAACTTCCCAGAAAGACAGACGAGACCCTCTGTGGCTGCAAGCCCCCTTTTTTAAAGCAAGATTTTTTAAAGAAACAGTAATGAGCAATAGAGCTACCATCTATTCCTTCATGAGTTGAATTGCTCAGGAAGATCAAGCTAATTTCTAATGGATTTGGGTTTCCCAATCCGATGTGTGACTTTCTGAAGCTAGAAATTCTGAACAGAACTGCAGCCTTCATTATAACCTTACAAATTAAGAGATACCAAAACAGACATTATTATGGGGAGGGGTTCAGCTCTGTGAAAGAACTGGCTCCGTCTCCCATTGCCACCATTTTCTAGGGCACAGCAAATCTGAGCCAGAATAGTGAGTTTTACTCTGCTGAGTGATTAAAGTAAGGTGAAGGAGCTTGCTGCCACAAGAAAAGGCTGCCATGCATAGATATTTTAGAAGTGATTCCTATGCCTGTGAAAATAAACAATATTGAACTTAAGAAAATGTCACCCGTCTAAGGATTTAAGAAATAATACAGAGGCTATACCAGAAAAGCAAAATTAAGATATAAAATGTACCTGAATTATATTTTATTTACTGGAAGAGGAATAATTTTACAATTAAACTGTGGTCGCAATCCAATGTAATAGTAGCCTCATCTATTATTTCTCTTGGAAATCAAGACTTATTTGGAAACATAATATAGGCAGGAATGAATGAAAGAACCCTCCATCTAGAGGAAGAAGGAGGGGGGAATAAAACCCTTAAATGTTATCAAATCTTTTTTTCTAGCCAGCTGGCACATCCAGAATCAAACACAGTTAATCATTTTAAGGAAGAATCCTTTTTCAAAGCAGAAAATCACACTATTTATTCCAAAACTCCTACTCGATACTATTTTTTTTCAGAGTACGAGTGCCTAGCACAACATACTCAAATGGCATGAGACATAAATATATGTTTATAAAGGAAACCACAAATCTGCAGCAACGAGGAATTTTAATCTTTATCTGACTATCCCAGATATATGCTCAAACAAGGTTTCTATACATTTTAAAATACCACCTAGACTGATTACATATGCTCAAGTATAGCTTTGACATGTTAAACAACTACAGGCTTCCAAGCACTATTTTTTTTTTTAATTTACAGTTTACATAACCAGATTAAAGCATGTCAAACTAAACATTTAGCAATAATAATTTTTCCTTCTGAATCATAAAGAACTAGGGGGAAATCCCTATAGTTCTTTGAAAACTATAATTTAGTAATTTAGAAACAATGTTTTCTCCAGTGCTTCTCTAATAATTGTGCTGTGTTGTTTATTTCTTTCATCACTTCCTACCTTGTCTGGTTGCTGGTGAAAACCAGCCAGGAAGCACACACTTCAGCCTCTCGCTTTTTCAGGCCACAATTCTCCAATGTTAGGTTGCTGCCAATGTCCTTGCAAACCAATGTAAAACAGGCCACAAGGTTCACGTTAACTGCAGAGTGTTACTACACTGAACATCTGGTCATGAATGAATGGATTGCCCACTAACATTCTGTACTGGGAAGCTGATGAAAAATTCAACATTTTCCTTGTTGGCACAGTTGTTTTGGAGAATTCTCTAGAGCTTCCTGAATTATATGAAGAAAATTTCACTGCAGCAATCTATATCTGTGAGAACAGCTGGTGTTGAAAGGGATCTGCTGCTCTCTGCGTGCTGGGGGACCTCATGTTGGATCATGATACTTTTGCTACATTTGTCCTTGAAAACTTAGCCCTACCTTTGTGGTAGCAGTTAAACAAAATGACAGCAATGGTTCTTAACAGTTGCCTTCAGCACAGCAGGAAGGAGAATAAATAGTAGGAAAAAAAGATCGTGTACACTTGATGGTCAATTCAGAATTTTATAGGAGTTCCAAAACGGTAGAAAAATTCTCCTGGTAGAATTAAGATTTTTTTTTTTAAAAAAAAAAGTCCCCGTGATAAGTAGAACAGTGCATGTCACATCCTTCAAATATGGTTTTAGTCAGCGCTCTTTTTCCCTAATTTCAGTGCAAATATTCAGTCATCTTTATTCTATAAGTGAAAATCAGCTGCTCTTTTAAATACGTGAAGAATAGCAAGAAAAATATTGCACACCACCGAACATCAGAGCATCTTGAGTACAATCAATCTCTTTATTACATGGAATGCTTTATTAAGTTAAATCACTCAAAAGCTTTGAAAGCAGAACTATTAATTTCATCTGGAACGAATAACAAGCCACAAAACTGTATTTTAAAAAAGAATTGCTTTCTTCATAGGACAATAAATAAGCCATATACTCTCTCTCTCTCTCTCTCTCTCTCTCTCTCTCTCTTAAAGGAAGTGGTAAACTTAAGTCATGCTAAATTTAGGCTATTATCTATGCAGCATAAATTTCACTTCTGTGTATAAATGCTAACTTGCATATTTCTCCATGGTAACTAAACTATGATTAAAACAACAGTGAAACCAGCCTTCAAAACCACCTGTTTAAGTAGGAACAATCTAATTTACAAAAAAATAGAAAAAGTAAAATAAAAACCTAAATTTCAGACATGTTCTGGGAATTTAAATCTCATTTTCCCTAATTGAAAGCCTTCATTTCCATGACCTAATTGTAAAGTACATGGTTTGGGTTGGATTTATTCTTCTTTTAAAATCATGTAATTTCTTCACATATTGTTAACCTAACAGAAGTAGTATTTTAAGATTAGAAAGAATAAGACTTTAATAAGCCTTTCCAAAAAGGATATTATTTTGCTCCTTGAAAGGATTAATTTACCTAGAAAGTATCTATTTTTATAATATGGCAAAAATTAAAGAAATCAAAACCTTGTAACTAAAATTCTCATTAATTATGGTAAGACACCTTCAAAGCCTGTCTTTTTACTAAGATACCCTTGTTTTTTCTAATGGAGAAATTGATCGCTTTTAGGGATCATATTAAGTAAAGATAGCCAACATTCGATATGAACTAGTCTAATGTTCAAATGTTGAATATTTTAATAGAAACGCTAAATATATGTGTGTTTAATATCTAATACATGTAATAATAAAATATGTTATCTATGATCTGAAACACACAAATCAATTTATGCTGCATAACTGCAGACACCCAATACTAAATTTTACTGGAATTTAAAAACTTGCTATTTTTTTCTGGATCTCATTGTTATGCTTTCCATGTATCATTAAAAAGTTTAAAAGATTTAGCTGTATAACCGTATCATAAAGACTTACAAAATATAATTTAATGTTAAATTTCAAGGATTTATTTTCCTTCATTTACATCACACCATTTCTGCAACAATAATGTATATGGCTGTAATATTTATCCAGTCCATCTTTATAATAGCACTAGGAAATATTGTGGGTGAAACTAAGAAACTAATACAGTGCACTTCCTGGCAAGTGGGAACTTGAATGCTAAACTTGTAGGTCTTCCTTTGGTCTAGAAGAGTACACCAAAGTAGTTGTTGATAGATAGCATATGTGATAATATATCCTGAAAGTGGTGCACAGCTATTGTTTACACAAAATTATTTTATTATGCCATATATTACTTTAGATGATATACAATAAATCAATCAGTAGCTAGATTTTAATAAAGTCATGATTCCAGAAGGATATATGGATTATGTTTCCAAAATACCGAAACTTGAAACTATAACTTGCAACAATTTTCTAAGATCATGGATCTTTTGGGGCAGGCAGTAGAATGTCAATCACAATAACTGCCATGGAAGAAACCATGATCCACCACTCCTGGCCTTGTTTCTTCTGGGATTTTTGGAACAATTTAACATATTTAATTACTGTAGTCCCATTACCTTTGTAGTATTAGCCTCTGGGATCTGATACGTAAGCAGTATAAGTCAAAGTTCATTCTCTGACAATCTATCTGTCTCTTCATGGATGTTTGAAATTCCTTCGTTGCCATTGAATATTGTCAGAGCTGATTTATTTAGCATATGGCAAATAAGTCAGAGCTGTATGTGGATGCTACCTGGATATAAAGGGAGCCTAAGTAGACAAACACTATTAAAGTTTTGCTCTGATTTTATTTAGTTCATACAATCATTCAATGTGCCATTAGCTAGTGTGAAAAATAAACTCCCCTCCCTCACCAGTACAATTACAACAAGTAGTCCTTGACTTATAACCAGTTGCTTAAAGACCGTTAAAAATTACAATGGGGCCCAGAATAGGTACCTTATGCCAGTAAAGCATTTTTGGCTGTCAAGATGTACCATATCCATCACATGACCGCACTTTGGGTGATTGGTAACCGGCTCACTTTTATAACCAGTTGCAGCATTTCATGGTCACATGACTGCAACTGGCAACATTTGGAGGGGGTCTGGCATTTTTTGCCAATTTCCACAGAAAATTCTGGAGAATAAGAGAACACTTATGACCAGTGTTTTCATTTAACTTGAATGTGGTTTGACTGAATGACAATGATTCATTTAATGATCACCACATAAAAGGTAGTCAAATTAGATCCATTCACATGGGTGACTCAATTTATAACCATAGTATCTTATGACCAGCAATTCAGTCCTAATTATGGTCATAGGTCAAAGGCTATGACCACAACCAAACACTATCTGTTCTTGGTCACTAGTTTCAACTGATTATGTCAGGACTTAGTGCAACATTTCTATGGAGTTAAGTTAACTTCATAGAATTAAAGTTAAATCTTAACATTATGACTTGACTTGGGAATTCCTAAAATGTTAAATTTGTCCTTCATTTCATTCTGTTATATGTTTCAGCCCACTGATGTTTTACAGAATTCACTGTTAGAAACAGAGCTATTATTTCCTTCAATGATTAAGTTTTGCAGATCCTAAAACAAGAAACAATGTCTAAACAATGACAATATGAAGTTCTTGTTAGGTTTTTTTTTCCTGCTAGATATGGCAATAGCACTTAGATTTATAAAATGCTCCATAGTGCTTTAAAGCACTCTCTGAGTGCTTTACAATGTCAGCATATTACCCCCAACAATCTGGCTCTTTATTTTACCAAGAAGGTAAAATGAAAAGTGAATTACCTTTACTCAGAAGGATGGAAGGCTGAGTCAACCTTGAGCCGATCAGGATCGAACTCCTACCAGTGGGCAGAGATTGCCTGCAATACTGCCTTCTAACCACTGTGCCACCACAGTTCCTAATGCCTGATAAATTTCACTTTTTGACCTGTGGGCCTAAATACCATTTTTCTAAACATCCAGAAGGTGCTTTTCAGAAACATCATCAAGGTGCTTTTCAGAAAACCTAAGATGAACATGGACTTTTTGTGTGTGTGTGAACAATGGCTTCTTTCTACTGACACATGACATTCATTGCTTTTCTGATAATGCAGCCATAAACACTGAGTGCATTTGAAAGAGAATTGGAAATACGTAGATGCTGATCTGAAGTTCTTAGTGTCAAGTTTAACTTGCACTATAGTGCAAATCATTGAAAGATGCATATCTCTGTGGACTGATAAAATATCAGTTTTAGAAATGGTGGAATCATCTCTTATCGGCATCAATTACTTTTATTATAAGGCCTTCAGAAATTTCTTCTGAATTGGGGTTAGTGTGCTCCAGAATCTTCATTTATGTAATGTGGTGAAGGGAGCCTATGTTTGTCAGATTTATATAGGAAAAAGTTGGTTTAAGTCATGACTGATTGTCCAATCAAAGTTCTTCGGTTATCCATCCAATTGGTGCATTTGTACTGGTGGCAAGGAAGGCAGTATTTCAAGTTACATGTCAGACAACCTAGTTTATGAAATAAATGGAACAACTCCCAAACTTTACCATTATTGTTCACTTAGATTCCTTTTACATAATAGTTGCCCTACATAAAGCTGTCACAACAGTCAGCGGTAAACCTATGCAAAAAAGTAGAGCATTCAAAAGGGGGAAAACACTTTTACCATGGAACTGTATTATGCTCTCAATTACAGTGGTATAACTTTCTTGATTACCTAAAGTTACTATTATAAAATTGGAGAATCCCTACTATAAAATATCACACCCATATTAATTCTACCCTCATTACTGAAAATTAAGCATTTATTTGGGCTCATTATGATTAATATCTCTAAAATAATTGCCATGAAAATACACATCCTTCTTTCCTCCTGAGCCACATTTATATTTTAAAGTAAAATATACAAATACTTACAGTCACAGTGGGGTTTTAAGCATGAGAGGATCCAAGTTTAACCATGTAAACTGCATAGTAAAGATATGCAAGTTGAATCAAGTTGATCAACCTCGGTGTTTTTCTTCACCTATTTAAAATAAAAAGCAAGAACTGAATGTTGGTGCTACGAAATAATGTTGCTGATGTCATCAGATAGATCTACTTTTACTCACTTAATAAAAAATTCTATCCATCAGAAAAGAAAAAAATAAGCATTCAAACTCTGTCAGCCATTATTACATTCCCCCAGAGTATATTTCTTTTTAGTAGTTTTAAATAACTAAGAACTAGTAACTTTATTGTACAATCATTTTATGGTAATATTCTAAACATCTATTTTTTATGTAAATTTCTTAAACAGAATGGAACAGAATGTCTTAATCAAACAAATCATTATGCAAATAATATATATCAAAATTAGGTACTGCTGAAAACCACATTTCTTCTAAGAGTTAAACCAAAGTCAAAGATTTTTTTCATAGTGGTTTTATTTCTAATTTTGATCACAGGTCACTAGAAAATTATAGGGTGTAAAACTGGCCAATGTAAAAAGATCTATGAAAATCATAGCAATATAACCACTTCCTATTTGTTTCAATGGGGCAAATGAAAGAAAGCTTCCTCAAAAATTGTGCCCCTGGTTTAGTTCCAAGATCCCCCTTGTAATTGACATAACCACTTTGAAAAATCAATCACTTTGGAAGCAGATGCAACCCTGTTACACTAATTAAACTTTGTTTTGCACCAGAGTCATGCATTTGCAGTGTGTGTACAGTATGTAAATTATACAAATTACAAGAAAAGTTGATTAGCGTAATTCAAATCTCAGTGCAGTTACTAAATTTAACAATGAATACAAATTATACTCAATCAGCTCATTTCTATATGTTAACTGTACAGCATGTATCACCAGCTTCAGAGTAATATGAAATAAAACTAAAGAAGACTACTGTTAAGAGATGATTTAGAGGAATATGAAGATGGAGTCAGGAGCGTTTTTTTAAAAAAGAAAAAAATGGAACTCCTAATACATAGTCCTCAATTTACGACCAAAATTGGAACTGCAATTTCCATTGCTAAGCAGTACAATTGTTAAATGAGTCACATTCAATTTTATGATACTTTTTGCCACGGTCGTTAATTGAATCTAATTTCCCCCCCATTGACTTTGTTTGTCAGAAGTCTCCTACAAAGACAGCAAATGGAAATTACATGACCCTGAAATGCTGCAAACTGGTGCCCACAAGCACCCGAATTATGTGACTGCGGGATGCTGTGATGGTCGTAAGTGTAAGAATTTGTCATCAGTTACTTTTTCAGCAATATCACAACCTTGAACAGTTAAACAAATGATCATAAGTCCAGGATTACCTGTACTGTTATAATTAATTCTAATACCTTCAATAACTTTTATATAGAAGCCAATTCAAGAGTTCAGTTCCAAGACTATTCAAGTCCCTCACTGATACAACTCTAATGATAGTGAGCCGACACATTTTCTTCTGGAATAAAATCTGGAAAACTTTGGAAATTTATGACTTGTAAACTCTTTTCTGACACCTATAATAACGTAGTTTAAAAAAAAAAAACTATGAATCTATTACTTTAACACAGAGCCCTACATATTGTTGTCATACATTGTCAAACATTTACAAAGTAATGTATTTTTCTTAGAAATTGTTAGAAATACTACTTTTACACAGTAAACAGTGCTAGTACACTAGGAAGAAACAAAATGAAAGAAGCATATATCTAAACTCACCTTAATGTTTATTTGTTGATTATGTTAAGTTTAGTTGTATATATTCAATTATCTAACCAATGCAATAATAATTTTAAAACAATTGTAAATTCTATTTTTTTACTGTTTTTTTAATTTTCCACCCACAATGTCCTTCACATTTTCTTCTTTGTGTAGTCATTTATTTTCTTTAAATGTTCTACAATAAAGGTATAATTGTCATAAGAAATTGTTATTAAGAAAAATGCTGGATGTTGCTTCTAAACTGTCATTTGTGGTGACCTCCATTAATACCTGAATAAGTGTAACAGTGGCCACTGAATTGATGGCACCCGCCAGTTTAAATCAGGATGGCTGAATGGATCACAAATAAGGCTCAGTAATAAACTCAGTGGCCCAGTCTAAATAAATGAATTTTCACTCCCACCACAATCAATAGAACAAGTTAATTGTATGATCTTTGGCTTGTTAAAAAGAAAACAATAAATGATCTAATTTAGAGGGTGTTTGCAAGGTTAAGCCAAGAGAAAGAGAGTTAAGTATTCTGTAGAGGAAGATTGCTATTTCAATTGGGGAAAAAATAATACTAAATTAATTTTGACAGATTCCAAAGACCATATTAGCTTACTGTAGCATAAACAAAAAAATAAGAGCTTTTATATCTCATAGCCCATCCTTCGCAATCTTTTTCAGCTGTATTGGACTTCAATTCTTATTGTCCTCAGCCGGAATGACAGTCATCCTTGCTATGGCTTCAAATGATAGAGATATAATCAAAGACATCTGGAGAGCATCAAATTGGAAAAGGCTTTTATAAACTAACAAGCTTTCATAGACTAAAGGCTACTTCATCACACTCAACACCAGCAACTGATGTTCGATGAAGTGGAATATCTGACCTATAAAAATGAATATTGCAATAAATTGGTTACTTTTTAAGGTATCACTGAGTGCTAGTTTAAGATTAATGGAGTGGATACATAAAACTGCATAACCAAACACACAAATAAATCACAAACAAATAAATTTCAGGATCTGAATTTTTAATGACAGAATTGGGAACAGTAAAAGACTAGTCACAAAACCCTGTCAGACAACAAAAAGGTTTCAAAGCAATTTAACGTGAAATCGCATCTATTTCAAATTATAGTCAGAATGGTTAGGCAATTGCATATAAGGGAAAGAATGGTGTAAGAAAATGACCCCTGGCTATTGGCTAGGTTGTGAAAATAATGGGGTTAACCTCCAGGTTCATGCCCCAGTTCCCTTTCCTTAAAACACTGCCATTTTGTGGGTCCTTGGAAGTATGCCTTCTCCACTGCAACCTCTGTCCTATGGAACAGTCTATCCCGGAGATCCCACATATCCCCTCTGTTTTAGGTCCCAGAAGAGCTGCCCTTCCCCAACATGTTTGGATAGGGTAAAATTAGATTTGGAAAAGGATATTGGGATGTATTGGGGAAAGGTGGTTGTAGTGCCTGCCTTTTTTTAATTTTTATTTTACTGATTTTATTGCTTCTTTTGCTATATATATTTACCCAGTGGTGGGATTCCAATAATTTAACAACCGGTTCTCTGCCCTAATGATATCTTCTAACAACCAGTTCATCAAACTGCTCAGAAAGTTAACAACTGGTTCTCCCAAAGTGGTGCAAACTGGCTGAATCCCACCACTGTATTTACCTGTGGGTTGTAAACTGCCCAATCTTGGCTTTAAGAATGGTGGCTCTACAAGTGTTCTAAATAAATAAATAAAACTTTTGGGAAGCTCCAGATAGCTTGCCCCCAGTGTATACATCCTATTGCTTTCAGTCTTGGTATTTTTCTCTTCAAACAGCTGAAATATCCAACCACTGGAGAAGCAACTGAATAGTATACATTAAGGTGCTCATACAGACAAATGTAATTATCTGAAACCATGTAGGATTACAGAATGAGATCTTGTAGAACAATCATCCCAAAGGTGCTTTTTCAGGAGGCAACTGGACTTTCTTGTTTTTTCTTTGAAGAAGTTTTGCTTCTCATTCAAGAAGCTTCTTCAGCTCTGATAGGATAGTGGGGAATGTCCCCACTGTCAGAGCTGAAGAAGCTTCTTGGATGAGAAGCAAAACATCTTCAAAGAAAAAACAAGAAAGTCCAATTGCCTCCTGAAAAGCACCTTTGGGACAACCAGGACCTGGATGACTGAGAATCTCTACAGACTGTAGAACAATCAGTTCTTTGAATCAGGAGTTTCAAAAATCGAAGGGTATGCTTCCACAGCAATTGTGAGAAGAAGCTATAGTGTGTGATGTGAGTATAACCTAAACATACAACACACACAACTTCAACACTGTCCATTTTTCTGTTCTGGTACTTTGTATTGTATTGTATTCCATAACAGAAACTCAGTACATCACATTTAAAAATGTACTGGGTATTTTTTGACTTTTTTCTGCATTCTAACCACTGCGCCACCCCAGGTCAAAAAAAATCATTTTTTTTTCCAATTAGCAAACCAAGGATTCAAACAGTACCTGTATATTTCCAGGATATACTGAGGATATATTCCTCAGTTAAGGTTTAAACATCAAGAATGCTATACAAGTTTTAAAAAAACAAACAGCCTTATTCATTATGCAAACTGGATATGCAGCTCACTTTTTATAAACTTGACCTAAATTGGTCAAATTACATCTGTTAGAAGGAAAGGTTTTTGCACTTTCAGCTATACATGCATTGGCATTTCTTTAACCTAGGATGGTAAATTATCAGAATCAAGGCTTATCTGAAAACAAGTTTGTGTCAGCTAAATGTGCAATAGCCTAGAGATATTGGTGCCCAATACAATGATGTCTCAAGATGTTGACTATTATTTGAGCAAGGTTGGCAGTATCTGGGTTAATATACATATCAGTTGTGTGATATATTCAGAAAGCACAGTTCCTGAATGGGGCTAGAAACCATTAGTGAGCCAGATGGCAGACAACAAATATATGCTTAATACAAAAAAGTTATTGATCAATCAAAAGATCAAGGAATTTAATGTACTGTTTAAAAAATACTTTTAAGCATATTTAGAACCCTCAGAACTTGTTGAAATGAGTGGTGTATAAGAAATGCGAAAAATGGGATGGGATGGGACGGGACAGGACAGAATAAAAATTATGTCAACAGATTCATGTGTTTTCTTACTATTCCTCAATATCTCATTCATCCATTCATTCACACACACACACACACACACACACACACCGAGACAATTTCATATCACTAGTATAAAACGTGATTATACAGAACTGCTTTCTGTTTCAAATCTTTTGATATTGTAGTAAATCCAGAATGGTCTAGACTAGTAAATTGGGTAATAGCTAGAATTCTTTACCTAATGTAGGTAATTCCCTACCTAATGTAGGGAAAATTCAGAGTGCTGGTTATTTCTTAGAAAGTCATAATGACATAGGTCCAAACTATTTGAAAGACTGTGTTTTCTCATTAAAAAAATATTCAGTAAGATCTCAGAGAGAGGTTTTTCTGATTTTACCACAATCAGGGAAATATTTTGGTGAACCATGACACGATACTTTTTCTGAAGTTTTTCCAGGGATTCTGCAATTGAAGGTTCATTACCCTTGTACAACCAGAAAAACACATTCAGTTATACAACTGGCAATCCAAAAGTTGGTTTGTCTAATGGATCAGATCTTAATGACTGGCAAGCAAATACTGTTATATCTAAATAATCTTCAGAGTTATCATGTAAGATATACATATGCATGTCCAAGAAAAGGTTAGATAGCCATCTGTTGGGGATGCTTAATTTGAATTCCTGAACAGAATGAAAGGTTAGATTCAACGACCTTCGTGGCCTCTTTTGACTATGATTCCTAGCAATAACTGTGTCAGTGACAGGAAACTGGTGCCTATAATGTTCAGATACTTCATTCCTATTTCACATGACTCAATTAAGGGTTTTTTTTCTTGAGAAAAAAAGCTTTTAACAACCACATCTGTTCTTTAATAAATCACTGTACTTTGTCTTCCTGCCAAAACTCCTCCTTTATCTAACTTACATCTTCATGAGGAGATAGGAAATCACATATTACAGTGGTGACAAACAATTGTAATTATGTCATTAGTAGCCATTTAGACTACAAAAGTTCTCAAAAAGGAAATATAATGAACAATAAGAAATATAGGATAATACATTGATCACAGTTATAATCCGCTTTTTACTTCACAAGTGTAAAAAGCTGGCATAATTCATGGGCACAGCAGGCTATAATAGTATATCACTTTATGAACTATGCAGCTATTTTATTCCCCTAGCTACTTTAAAATAAAAAAGCTTTTAATAGCTTGATTTAGACATAAAAGTTATTTATGATGCTTCATTGATTATAATATTTACTTCTTGAACTTTCAATTGAAGCAATTCTTTCTGAGATACTAACACAAACCACATTATCAAAGACCTCTCAAGAAAGAACATTTATACTGCTAAAAATTGAAACAGAAATGTTAGTATAGCTTAGGAATTCAGGGTTTCTTTCAATGATAGAATCAGAAAATAAGGGACCATATGCAACCAATGGTTCCCAGTTTTTGAATCTCTCTTTTCAAAGAGACCTAACAAGCTGCTGAGACTGCATGACATAAAGTTTTATGGTCAGGACTTCAGAATACTTCAGGTAACTAGACCTTTCAGTTCTATTAGATTCAGTGAAGCCAGAACTGATCAAGTTTCTGAAAATAATATAGAAAAACATTCAACATAAAAAAAATCTAATTGTTTACCTTATACACGGACTTTCCTACAGCTACAGCAAGTGATCCTTTATTTTACTTTGTTTATTATCGTATCTCTCTATTGAATGCTTTACAAACTTTTAAAGAAATTACAGGAAAATTAACAGTATATTTTTGTCTTTGAAATCTTCTATTTCTTCAGAGGATTTCAGGCTGTATCGAGAGTGCTACTTAAAACTGAAAATGCATTAAAGGAGAATATAACTGATAGTTAAAATTGTATTAAAATCTGTACAAAAAGATAAAAGAGATATGTAATTCAAAGAATCAATATTCTTTACCTGAGAACTGTCAACAAGGCATTTTGACTTAAATGTGATATGTCAGAGAAATACAACTCAATATATTATTGTAAATTATGTAAGAATACAGACCATACATTTTCTTATGCATTCTTATGCAGTTTACATGTAAGAAGGCTTTTTTAGAAAAATTGTAATTTTTTTCTAAAAAAATTGTAAAATTGTAATTTTAGAGAAATTAAGGCTTTGTTTTATTTTAAAATACTCTGTTCCAATAATAAGATTCTGACTAGCGCACAAGAAAATTGTTTTTCTGTTCTATTTTCTATTCTATTTAATGTTATGACATATATGTATGCAAAATTTGTGCACTAACCATTCTAAAGAATTATTTCCAACTATAAAAGGGTGTCCACAAATGTAGTCACTTTTGTATAGTTGCAGCTACCACAAAAAGGCTGTGTGAAGGGTGTGACATGCAAGACTGGTGCAACCATATGCACTGAGAAACCGCAAAAAGCTAGTCTGTCACAAACATACTTAAAACGGATCCACTGTTATGTGGCACTTTGGAAATCAGATTCCCCTCAGTAACAATGAACACAAGTATATGTCTGAATCATATGCCACATATAACTTGTACAAATCAACTGTTTTTTATCTAGGTGTTCATCACAATTATATATGACATCATTTAAAACAACAATGTTTAATGAAAAGAATTTCCTGCCCTCACGTTTTGATCACTGATTTTCACTATGACATGTTTCATACGGAGTTAGCTGTCAAAAAAGGAGGGGGGAACGCTACATCAATTCAAATCCAATATTGTCCTTAGGAATTTCTCTTTCAAAATAAATACTGAATTGGCTAAATTGTATGTCTGTTCACGTGTAAGAATTTTCTGTTAGTTTGTTTCTCCTTTCTTTTTTAAACAAATCTATTTCCCGTGTTCTGAAAGATGAAAATTAATAACCTTCTAGCTTGGACCTCATCTGGTAACCTAGCAAATCACTATTTGTAGTTTCACCAAAAACAAATCAAGTTACTAATACAGCATTAAAGAGACCAAAATGAATCCCTCCCTTTCAACCCTATAATCTTAAATGTTACTGTGAAATCTGAAAACATTTGTCCCAAACCCCAAATGCCAGATACTTTATGTAATTATCTTTTCTATTTTTAGCTCCTAAAAATGATTTTTAAGGCTTAGGGAATCCTCTATAAAGGCTATATCACAGCCATTCTTAACCACATAACATTAATACTATTATTACATTCTGTTTTAAGAAATATGTGTGCCCCGATAACAGTGAAAGAGCATCTTACTTCTCAATAGAGTATTGGATGCAATGGCTCATTACTGATGTCATGCTATAAACAGCTATAAAAAGGAAGGCCACACTTGGATATTTCCCATTATCTTTGATGCGCTTTACTATCATTTAATGTGCAAGGCAAAAGGATCACAGTCATGTAAATATTCCTGTAAGAATTATCCTCTCACTGCAATTCAAATACTTTGTTAGATGCTTTTTAGAGCATTCTGTATATATCCATTCTTTACATTATTTAAAGGTTTCCTTTGAGGACCTCAGCTGGATCACAGTCCTTTTCTTCCTGTCAGGAAAAAGAGCAGTCAAGCAGTGATCTTGCTTTCTATTGCTGATTCGTTTCCCTGAGACAGCATTAGATGTTATTAGAATGGATCCCAGCAGAGTGTAGTTAGAAAGTCTGACAGTGTCCCCATTACAAAGCCATTTTTCTTAAAAAGGGTTTTGTAAACTGGCAAAGTTAATGACTTAATAAGGAAAAAATATACTTTACTATTAAGGAATTATACCTTCCTTCTTTTAAAAAAATATCTTCCCAACAAATAAATAAACCAAGAGAAATAATAATAATTATAAAAAACCTCAAGGTAAAGCTTAGGTTAGCAACTTATTTTTCCTTCATGTCGTTAAACAAAATCCATTCTCATCAGAACCCATCTATGGGGGTTTTTAAACAGTGATTTCCTCATTACATGTGACATTTAGTACCATATTCCTGAAGTTATTTATAAAAATTATAACAGTAGTGACCTAGAAAAGAATGGAAAGATATAAAGTAATTCCTGATAAGAGAACAAAGCACTTTTGTTTAATATAGAAACAGAAGAAAAATAGACATCTATTTTGAATTGTGATGATCAGAACTAGATACAATATTCCAAATGTGGCCTCACCTGTGTAGTGTAGAGTGGGACTGTTATTTCCCTGTTGATACTATCCGTCTGTTGATTCAGTCTCGGATGGTTTTACGACAACTTGCCATGGTCAACTCTTCGAGGGACAACTTGCTACGGGACAATGCAACGCTGTATTAGTCATTTCATTCAGTTACTTTTATTATTGGTGACCATGTTTTTGTCGAAATTATTGTAACTCTTGTATTTTTTAAAAACTTTTGTATTTGTTAAATTGTCCTGCAGTAAGTTGTCCCACGGTGAGTTGTCTGTGGCCAATTGGGCGCGGTTAGTTGTCCTTGGCAAGTTAGCTGTGACAAGTTGTCCCATTCTGGCTTATGACTGCATTGGCTTTTTTTTGACAGCTGCAGCACACTGCTGACCCATGCCTAAGCGATGGTCCACCAGAACAGAGAAATCCCTCTCACAGTTACTTCTGAGACAGGTGCTGCGTATCCTGTAACTGTGCATCTGGTTATTCCTGCACAAGTACTTTTCTTGACACTGAACTGCATCAGGTACTTTTCCCTCTCCCATTTTACATGAAACCAGTGAAGTTTTGATGTTCAGAATCATCAATTGGTTGGCGATAATCAGCTGTACTCTAGTTCTGACCTGGTGCCTGGAGGCGTGAAGGTCAGGATAGGAAAGAAGGAGGCCTAAACTGCATCTAAGTGAGATAGAGATACTCTGGGAATTTCTTTTTCTTAAGCTTCAAACAATTCAAAAGCATTTCATCTTTGCTTGGTGCTTTTCTGTTTGACATCCAATTTGTTGTTTCTCAAATCTCATTTTCTGTTTAAATTCCCTCCTGAATATATTGTCTCTACAATCTACAATCCCAAAGCTGAAGTTTTTATAATAGTTATTCCATCCTCATTTAACCTCATTGGGTCTCTATCAGATCTCTTCCATAATTACTATGTAGTGATCTTAACTGTAAATTTTCATATGGATTCTTTGATCTTTTTACAAAACTTATTCCTTTTCTTATTTTCCTCTATTCTTGATTGAGACATCTCTGTTTGCTCTTCCTTGCTTGATGTAGAAAATCTGTGTTCATTCACTGAATCTCATTCTTGTAGCTCAAGGCTTTTATATCCTATTGTCCTATGGCTAGCATCTTTTGCTAGATTTGAAATTTCAGGAATATTTTTTCTGCTCCAATGTTTGCTATGTCTTTTACTCTTCCAACAGCTTCTCAGGTAACTTGCTGAATCTATTACTTACACTGATCACTTGACTAAACATTGTTGGAACGTGTATTATCTCTAATTTTCTACAACAGAGCTTTATATTGGATACTAACAGTTCATGGTATGTTCACAACATACATCTGAAAGTTTCTGTCTGGTTAAACTGGAAGTCAGTTCTTCCATTATGTATCTGATACGTTTCTGATATTGTGCATCTGATAATATTGAGGTTTAGAGATTCCATTTATGTTGCCTGAAGCAAAATATGGCACTGAAATTCTGAAGCCTTCCTCTGCATTATTATATTTATCCACCGTAAATCTTTATTTCTCCAACTTCTATTGTAATTTGCATTGAATACCTCTATATTATCATAAGAGGATACTGTGAGCGTTTTAGGCATTAAATTTACATAATAACAAAGCAGTTTAACAGTTTAAGCTGTGTTGGCACAAAGTGGACGTTTAGAAATACTCCCCAAAAGATCTATTTTTAGAAATTCACAGCTATATATTTCATTTTTTTTTTCATTTCCAACTAAGAGTACTTCTTTGTAACCCTCTTTAGGATTACAAGTCTTCGTAATTTTATTCAGGGTTTACAGGGATATATGTTGGTGAAGGGAAGGCTAACTTCCCCCACTTTCCTGCAGTGCTACAAACATTTTAAACAGCAGATTCACATGGGTTTTCCTTTTGACAATTCCTTTTTTCCCATTTTTCTAAATTCCTCCAAATGGCTTTTAAACTCATCTATTAACTCTAATTTCTTCCTTAACAGTGCAATATATTGGGAAGGGAGGAGATATATATTCACCCTTACTCAGTGGTGGATTTCAAATTTTTTTACTACCGGTTCTGTGGGTGTGGCTTGGTGGGCGTGGCATGGCTTGGTGGGCGTGGCAGGGGAAAGATATTGTAAAATCTCCATTTCTACCCCTCTCCAGGGGAAGGATACTGCAAAATCCCCATTTCCTCCCGATCAACTGGGATTTGGGAGGCAGAGAATAGATGGGGGTGGGGCCAGTCAGAGGTGATATTTACCGGTTCTCTGAACTACTCAAAATTTCTGCTACCAGTTCTCCAGAATCCCACCTCTGCCCTTACTCCCACCTCTGCCCTTACTCCTCTTGAAATATATGCTTCTGAGCGGGTCTGTATAACTTTTATCTATTTTAACTCATTTCTGAGGCATTTTTAAGTTATGATACATCTACATTTGACTACAAAACAGCACCATTGCTGTAGCTTTTCTTTCTTTTAGCAATTAACTGAAATTTAGCTTTGTTATGGAAAATAAAATAGGCATACTATGCATTTTTTTCTCACTTTGCTCAAAGCAGTTAAGAGAATAACCAAGACCTATTCTGATCCCATTTAACTGCAACCTGAAATCATGAAGCTCATTTTCTAATTCTACATCTACTGAAATTTGATTTATTTTTATTTATTCATATCCTGTCTTTATTGTTTTTGCAAATAACTCATGGCAGTGAACATATTCAACACATCTTCCTCCTCCTATTTTCCCCACAACAACCCTGTGGAGTTTGGTGGAGCTGAGAGTCAGTGACTGGCCCAAGGTCACCCAGTTGCCTTTCATGGCTAAAATGGAAGTAGAACTCACAGACTCCCACTTTCCTGCCTGGTGCCCTAGACCAAACTCTCTCCTACTAATCTAGAAGATTAGAAACCTAGTAGATGTGAATATAGGAAAGAGGAAATAAGAAATAGGTAACAACAATGTACCAATAATTCAAAATGGCTACTATTTAATACCATTTAATCCCATGCTGGGAATCCTCTGGTGACCAGAGTTTAAGACTTTGGATAAGGGCTAAGTGCAACATTTCAATGCAGTGCTGAAAAATAATTAGAACTTAATGATGAATAGGCATGGGCTTCATAAAAAGAAGCAGAGTCATTTTAGGCATCAGGATAAAAAACAGAGCACTATGAATTTTCATCTCACATAAGACCCACAGTCAACTGGGTGACCTTGGGCCAGTAACTATCTCTCATCCCTAGGATGGAGGCAATGGCAAACCACTTCTGGAAAACCTTGCCAAGAAAACTCATTACTGAATTTGGAAGAACAAAAGGTTTAATAATTTCTTCTTCATTGTTGTAAGCTTTGTTGTATGCCATATAGAGTCACTTTTGATGAGCTGAGCAACTATACAAATTATATAAACAAACAAATGATAGATTATCAATATAAACTATATAAACTATACAATTTTAGCAAAGCAAGTCTCCTACATTCTGATTAGTCAACTATTTGAGTCTAGATGAGGTACATGCTTATTCTGTGGATCTACAATTCACTGGAAAGTTTAAAATGCTCATAATGGGTTTTCTATCCCAGTAGAGATAGATATATCAATTGGATGCTACAAGGTTCAGTTTGTTCATCATTATATTTTGATGTATACCTTCTGTTTATCAATATTTTTATTAAAGTCTTGGATGAAGAAATTGATAATATCTGCCAAATTTACAAATTATGAAATTCTGGATGGAACAAATAATACACTGAAATTACATACATTCAGAACAAACTTTATAGAGAAATGGGTTGAAAATTACAGAATTCTACTCCACAGAAACAAATGCTATGTTCTCTGTTGAGAGCAAAAGCAGGCACGGATGGGAAATACTTGGCTTGGTAATAGTACTTGTGATACAGATCTTGGAATAGTAGTTAATTGAAAATTGAATAGGGTTCAGCAATGTGAACTGGTTGCAAAAAAGGCAAATGCAATTTTAGGCTACATCAATATAAAACAGGAAAGAACAGTTCTTTTATTCAGTACTGGTAACATCCTATTTAAGCCCACTTTCCAGTTGAGCACTCCACTTTGAAAATAGTGTGAAAAAAATCCCAGTTTCAACTAAAGACAAGACCACAAAGACAGGACTATAAATTAAGTATGCTGAAGAAAGATGGACAAAGGAGAAAAGAATACGATTAAGACCAGTTATTATCCACAGGAAATAGAAAAATGGATTCATGTTACAGAAAGGCAGGTTCTAAGTCACTGTTAGATAAAGGTGTGCCACTATAAAAGAAGTTGGATCATGGAAACTTTTCCAGAAAGGTGATATGTGTTGTGGGATGTGTTCTGACAAAATCTAGAAAGCTTTCTGTTTGAGATAATTTAATTCTTGCACTAAACAAAGTGATGATCGTGATATCTAGATGATATTTTCCAACTCATAGGATTGTATGTGTTAGTCATTATTCCAAGTATTGATTTATGTTTTTTCTTTCTTTCTTTTTCTTTCTTTTTCTCTTTCTTTCTTTTGTTTTCTGTCTGTCTGCCTGTTTGTCATTATCTATCTACCTGCCTACTTATATATCTATATATCAATGAAACCTCTGTGCCATTTCAGTTACAAGAACTCTTAAATAGCATATGTTATAAATATTCATAATAAATATCTAATAATACAGCAATACTTTGTTACTTTAAAGGATTAAATGAACTTCCCATCATGGCTTACACAAATATAGCACACTTAAAAATGCAATTCCTCAACTGAAACCACAAGATAAAATTCTTATTTCCTTTCATATAAATTTATGCCTGAGGAGAGTAAAAGCTATAGTAAAAATTGTAAATCAGGAGTTAAGCAAGATTTGACTGAATTTTACCACATGGGACCTATAATTTATACCTGGTGTTCATAATGGAATAAATGTTCAATTAAATGAATTAAATGCCTATAGTTTCTTCATTTAAAAAAAACATTTTGCATTGATTGTCAGTCAATTTCTTCCCCTAGATAACAGGTTTCTAATAAAATTTCAAACAAAGTAATAGTACGGTTACATTTTTATACAATCCCCATTACATTTTATTGCTTTAATCTCTATTTTTTTTTAAAAAAAACTATTATTCGTAAGTACTACAGTAGTGCTTCTTTTCGAAAGGTAATGACTGATCCTTAAGAAATAAACTATATAGACACATTCAAATCTACATTCAAATACTAACTATAGGTAGTCCTCAACTTTCGACTGTCACTTAGCGACCATTCAAAGTTATGACTTACTTAAAAAGGAGAACTTAAGACTCCGATCCAAGGTTCTGACAGTTGCCCCCCACACCGACAGAGTCACACAACTGCATTTGAGATGCTCGGAAATATGGCTGCATTTATGCCTTTCACAGCGTCCTGTAATCATGGGACCACAACTTTTTTGCCGAAAATTAGTGCTTCCAGTTTTCAGCTAACTGAAGTGCATCAAACAATGGCTTTGCTTAACAACTATCACAAAAAAACATAAAACAAGCTGTATTACAGTCGTAACTTGAGGACTATCTGGATAATTCAATTTATTAATTTAATTAGTCTGAATATTAATAATAGGCTACTATTAAGACCTTATTGTTACTGTTATCAGCACTGTCAATGTCATCATCATTTATGATCTTCCACTGAAAGACTCAAGATAACTTACAATGGATCCTTAAAAATAGTACAATGCAACCACAGAGAAAGCGTAGAGCTACTCAGGTATAGCCACAGCCTTACACTCCTTAATGTCTCTCAAGAGCCTTGGTGGCGCAGCAGACTAAAAGTGCTGTTAAGTAACACCAGCTGTCTGCAATTAGGTTGACTCAGCCTTCTATCCTTTCGAGGTAGGTAAAATGAGGACCCGGATTGTGGGGGCAATAAGGTGACTTTGTATAAAAAAGAACACCACTTGGGGGGGCCGAAAGCCTTACTAAGCAGGTATATACAAAAGTATGAAGACTATTGCTTAACGCATTGTAAGCCACCCTGAGTCTCCGGAGAAGGGCGGCATATACATCGAACCAATAAATAAATAAATAAACAAACAAACAAACAAACAAATAAATAACTATCCAAGATTTCAGAGGAAGTTTCTTCAAACACTCACTTAAAGATGTCAGGGACTAAACCCAAGAATTTTTTCATAAACAGCAAATATTCTCCCATTGAACAGCTTTTATGGTGTCAAGCATGTGTGGCAGCAACCAGGTGAGGAGTACAAAGACAAGTGTGTCTTGCTTACAGTCAAGCATGGTGGTGGGAACGTCATGGTCTGGGGCTGCGTGATTGCTTCCGGCACTGCGGAGCTACAGTTCATTAAGGGAACTATGAATGCCAACATGTACTGTGACATATTGAAGCAGAGCATGATCCCCTCCCTTTGGAGACTAGGCCGCAGGGTAGTATTCCAACATGATAACTACCCCAAACACAGCTCCAAAACGACCACTGCTTTGCTAAAGAAGCTGAGAGTAAAGGTGATGGACTGGCCAAGCATGTCTCCAGACCTAAATCCTATTGAGCAGCTGTGGGGCATCCTGAAACGGAAGGTGTAGATGCACAAGGTCTCTAACATCCACCAGCTCCGTGACATCGTCATGGAGGAGTAGAAGAGGACTCCAGTGGCAACCTGTGAAGCTCTGGTGAAATCTATGCCCAAGAAGGTTAAGGCAGTGCTGGAAAATAATGGTGGCCACATAAAATATTGACACTTTGGACTGTATTTGGACATTATCACTTAGGGGTGTTCTCACTTTTGTTGCCAGCAGTTTAGACATTAATGGCTGTGTGTTGCATTATTTTGAGGGGACAGCACATTTACACTGTTATACAAGCTGTATACTCACTACTTTACATTGTAGCCATTGTAGTCATTTCTTCAGTGTTGTCACATGAAAAGATATACTTAAACATTTACAAAATGTGAGGGGGTGTACTCACTTCTGTGACATACTGTACCTATCTTACTTAGAAATCACCCATCTTCTTCATAGAGAGACAAATAGACATAAACTTTCTCTTTATTTTTGTAATGTGGCAAATTTTATTGCAGCAGAACCTGAGATCAAATTTTATATTTCCAAACTAACGACATGCTAACTGAAACCATGTAAAATCAACTCTTTGTTCCTGTATAATTCTTAATCTTTATTTAACTTTTTTATTTGATTGCTAACATTATTAAGAAAGTATAAACAGGCCATTATCAAATGAGCTATCATTCACTTGCAAACAACATTTCTTCACCAATTTTAACCAGCTTTTAAACAGGAACATCCTCATAATACCACTAGAAGTACTTTTTAAGTCACCTCTGTTATTAAAGTATTTGTTCAGACATGAAAATCTCATGCAGCTCTCCTAGCAACATCCTTGCAATGACAATCTATGGGAGAGCAACTGAATGCAATTTGCTCTTGGTAATCTAAATCTGAGCGAGATCACAAGACAACTGTGTGGTAAATGAGTATTTTTTTTTCCCTCACTTTTAGAACTACAGCTTTGCTACAACTTCAACCAAAAATCCATTCCTGAGCACGGGTTGAAAAAAAGATCCTCTCCTGTTTTATTATTTATACTTTAGAGCAAGCTTTTTCTACTAAAACAGAGCACAGTGTACATTCAACAGATGCCATTTAAACAGGGGCTTTCCTTGCCCCAAGGTACAGTTCAGCTTGTCCATTCTAATGTGCAATTATAGAATCAATAAAAAATCCCTTTGAAACTCCCAGGACTAGTGCCGACATGCCGACAGTAGTCACGCTAACAATTCTTTCCCTGCTTCCATTATTATCACTGTCAAGTGTTCTCTAAGAAGCAAGACATCAAACCAGGTTGCAGGCTGAAAGCAAAGGCACGTGCAACAAACTAAGGTTCTGTCCACCCAATGTAGTATCAATCACATTCTGCTGAAGTCACTTGAAAACAGAAATTCTACTCATCTTGTTTTTCTTTTAAGTTAACCAAGGGCACACTTTGAAATATGCTTTCTCCTTGGATCTTTTAAATGTGCTGGCAAAAGAACTGGATTATAAGAATAAGAGGTTTTAGTTTGTTGAAAAAGAAGCAAGGTAACATTATTATGCCTCTTTCGTGAGTGCAAAAGGACTACTTACTTATGCATTCTGGGGAAAGTGTATAACATTGAGAAAATGAAGTGTGCAACTTTCCATCATGTTGTTCTATTTGTCTTATTATCTTACCCATCTAAACCCACACATATGTTTCCCTGCAATGATGCAAATGAGGAAATATTTGATATTACAGCAGTACCAACTTCTGAACAAGAAAGTCTGGTCTGTTTTGCTGCAGATGGACATTTTACGGTGGAATATTGAGTGGCAGCTTGATCTCTTTCTTTCTATAACAAATAAACTGCTTCTAGGCCCATCCAGTCACTTCTGCTCCAACAAGGTAACTTTGCATGATATAATTTCATGCATTTCTAAAACGTATTACTATTCCAGTCAAGTACCGTGTTTTTCGGAGTATAAGACGCACCGGAGTATAAGACGCACCTACCTTTTTTGATTGTTTTTTTTAAGGTTTTTTTTTTATTATTTTTTAGACAAACACACATACAAACATACAATGTATTTTCTTTGAACAGAGTATTTGGCTGGTTCACAAATTTAAACAGTGGTTAGTCATTTCAATTAAATTTACAATTTCTGTATTTCCTTTTTGCCATATTTATTCCTCATCTATTTTTTTTAAAAAACCAATATTCTTCTCAGCTCTAATCTTAATCAAATTCAATTTTTCCCTTCTATTCTATATTATACCCCTTCCCATTGTCATCTATTTTTATATCCATCCTCACATTGGTTAATTATGTAATATTACAATTGTTTAATACAAATTCAACATTTTTATATAAATCAATTAGTTATATAACTATCTTTTTGTATATTAATCAATATGAACATGAATATTCCAATTATTTCCATGCAATCCAATTTCTTACAAATCAATTAATTATATTTATCAATAATAATAAACCAAATAATTTCCCCCATATATTCCTCCAAACCACAACTTAACCATTTCTACTTTCAACACAATATACAATTAATAGTATCTCAATTATTACAATTCCCTAGTTAAATAGAGCTTTGCCCTTATGTTACTCATTTTCACATCTTAAACTCTCCCAATAACCCAAAGTTTTGCCCATATAGAAAAATATTCCAAATATTATTCATTTCATTTTTACAATCATGATTTTCCATTTATTTCTTACTACTATTCATATTTCAATTCTAAATATTTATAACATCTTTCGCTTTCATTTCTTTTTCTTTTTCTCCCTTTCCATTTTTATTTTTGCCTTTTTTCTTTTGTGTTTTAAAATCTTGAACTCTCCTCTTTTGCCCTAAATATCCCATTGTTTGCACCTACCTTTTTTGGTGAGGAAAAAGAAAAAGAAATCTCCCTCTGCCTCATTTTGGCACATTGCAGCAAACAGCCTACTTTACTTTCAGTTTCGTTTTTCAGTATAGCTTGATTAGCACAAGGGGGAAAAAAATCTGCTCCAGCACTCTTTGCAGCAAGCAGCAGAGCCCTGCGCAAAACAGCTGAGAGCAAATCAGCTGAGAGTCGGGAGGCTGATCTAATCAACTTGTGGTAATTAGTCTATGCTGAAGCTGAAAGGAGCTTTTTTTTCTTGCTGTTTGCTTGCAAGGAGGTAACTGCTGCGAGGCACAGGCCAAAGGGTGGGGGCCAGTGGGTGGGCAGGGCTACATTTGGTGTATAAGAGGCACCTAAATTTTCACCCCCTTTTGGGGGGTAAAAAGGTGTGTCTTATATTCTGAAAAATACGGTAGTTCAATTTTAAGGTGGGAGGGGAAGAGAAAAACGTGCAGAATGAATAAAACGTCAGTGCTGAAAGTTGCATATCTACTTTTCTCTTGATTCACATTCAAGTACCACAACATCCAGTTTCCTATACTCACAAGTACATTCAATGGTAAAATATGTTTGAAAAGAGAAATGCAGAAGAAAGAGTGCAGAGAAGAGCAACAAAGATGATTAGGGGACTGGAGGCTAAAACATATGAAGAACGGTTCCAGGAACTGGGCATGTCTAGTTTAATGAAAAGAAAGACTAGGGGAGACATGATACCTGTGTTTCAATATCTCAGGGGTTGCCACAAACAAGGGGGAGTCAAACTATTCTCCAAAGCACCTGAGGGTAGAACAAGAAGCAATGGGTAGAAACTAATCAAGGAGACAAGCAACTTAGAACTAAGGAGAAATTTCCTGACACTTAGAACAATTAATAAATGGAACAACTTGCCTGCAGAAGTTGTGAATGCTCCAACACTGGAAATTTTTAAGAAGATGTTGGATAACCATTTGTCTGAAATGGTGTAGGGTTTCCTGCCTGGGCAGGGGGTTGGACTAGAAGACCTCCAAAGTCCCTTCCAACTCTGTTATTCTATTCTATTCTAAGATGAACATATTTTACCAATGTGTGATGTGATCACTTCCCCTATTTTTAGACTTTCGTAAACATGTGTATCCTTCAGATCCTAGTCTCTTCCAAATTACAATTTTTAAAGCTTCAAATTCTTCTATTTGAAGGAATGTCTACTATTTGATGGGCCTTGCTTTGTGGAGCAGTTCACTGAAACAGGCAAAGGGAGAACTATAGATGTGGACTATGAATGATCACTTGGATTTTTTTCTTCTCTTTAATCATGTCCTATTCTCATAGACATTTTGAACAAGTTCCTGTGGTTTTCTTAGCAAGGTTTTGGTTTACCTTTGCCTTCTTTCTAGACCTGAGAGTGACTGGTCCAAAGTCATACAGTTGACTTTGCACCTAAAGCAGGACTAGCACTCATGATCAGTTTCTAGCTTGATGCCTTAGTCGGTAGACAAAACTGGTCTACTGATCTCTACAGATTACCAGTATCAAAGTATTAAAATGGCTGAATATCTCGTCCGCTATCTAGTGGTTAAAGTTTTTGCTACCCAGATTTGGCAGCTTTAGGCAAAAGTCAAACTTGCTGATTGGGATCATAATATGCAATGAGATACACATTTTTTGTAACCCCCGCCCCGCCCCCCCAAAAAACCACCTACATGTTGAATAAGCCGCAATGATGTGTTAGGTCAAAATAAATTGTTAGAACTAATATGGCTTAGGACATACCAGTTCAACCCGGATACTTGGAATGTTGTAGCCACTTTCTTTTCCCTGCAAGTCTGCTAATTAATATTCTGTCCTTTATTTATCTTGGGAATAGCAATTTCTCCATACAATATTGCTGGAAATGATTTGATTCTTCTTCCTTCAATCAACTTGACCAGATGTCAAATACAGTGCAGGTAAATTAAGACATATCTGAAGAAAGAAACTAAATCTTGTACCATATTGCTTTCAAAGGCATTAATCTTAATCATACAACATATCTGGACTGGACTGGACTGGACTGGACTGGACTGGACTGGACTGGACTGGACTGGACTGGACTGAACTGGACTAGACAAGACTAGAATCGAACAGAACAGAACAGAACAGAACAGAACAGAACAGAACAGAACAGAACAGAACAGAACAGAACAGAACAGAACAGAATAGTTGACCAACTGTGATTGGACACACAAGGAATTTGGTGCATATGCTGTCAGTGTACATAAAAAGACAAGATACATTCGTCAAGAATCATAAGGTAGAACGCTTAATGATAGTCATAGGGTACAAATAAGCAATCAAATCATACTAGGAAAGATCAATATAAATCGTAAGGATACAAGCAACAAAGTTACAGTCATGCAGTCATAAGTGGGAGGAGATGGGTGATAGGAATGATGAGAAGATTAATAGTAATAGTAATCTATATCTACATAAGGAATACTCCACTGTCAATGCTTCATATAATCTGCTGTCCTTTAATTCTGTTGACATTTCAGCTTCCTTATTTCTCAGCAAGATTTTGGTGTAGGCTAAGTCAAGCGATCTTCACTATCCAAATGGGTATCCAAACTCATATTCTGTTCAAAGCCATGTAGGAAAGGTCCATCCTCTACCCTGAGTGCATGTTGGGAAATGTAAACTGTGAGCATTTCCCTTGAGTCTATGCCTTCTGAACAACAAGAACAAGTAAAATAGTTTCAAAAGGACACAAGGATTGTTATATTCCTTTAAGTGTTCTCCATGCGCATTTCATTATCAGAGCCAGATGTTAATTTTCCCCATCCAGTCCATTAATTCTGAAGTGTAATCATTCATTTCAAATTCTAAAACTCAGGCATGAGCATTCATCCCACATTATCTAGTTAGATTTCCAGTAAAAACATCTTGAAATCTTCTAAACTACTTCTATTGCACTTGAAAAACTATAAAGCTTGTCACCCTGGAAAATGAAGTCCCCTCTTTATTCATGAGCCAGGTACAACTTGGGAAGTGACACAGGAAGCTGTCTCAGACTGCCAGCTGCAATTCCAAACTGCAAAGACCACCATAGGAATAAGAATCCTTTCATAGCTCCTACCAGCTAACTCCCAAGTCTCTGTTAAAAGAGTATTAAAAACTATGCTGACCTACACAGACTGACTTCTTTTTACGAGAACTACTGCATTTCTTATTAAAGACCTGTTCAAAGGTCTTTTTCAAGTTAGAATTATATGATAAAATGACTTAATTAAGAGGATTCATTACAATATATTCCTGGAGC
The DNA here is from genome assembly GCF_029215685.1 of Pituophis catenifer annectens. NCBI lineage: Eukaryota > Metazoa > Chordata > Lepidosauria > Squamata > Colubridae > Pituophis > Pituophis catenifer. Next base: position 56,445,532 of record NW_027256882.1, read on the forward strand.
CTATTACTATTGAATTTTTTAATACATTTTATGAAAATTGTACATAATCTACGCCTAACAGTTATTAGAATTTCTATTTCCCCTACAATGTCTTCAATAGTACTTCTAAAAGTAAGGGAAATAAGGAATTAAAATAATTGGTTATTATCTCTTACCAAGGGTCTCAAAGTGATCATTAGCAATTCAAACCAATGAGTACAGGACTCCTTCTGGTTCTTACAGACCTTAGATTTTGAGGGCAGCCCTACCCTTTTCAGACCATGAGACTGACATAGCAGCCTTTGGAACCATCCTAAATGCACCAACTGCAATGGTCGATTTAAGAATCCACAGATGATTATCAGATCTGGCCAGTGCTTTCTGTATGAAAGCAAAGAGGTTATTCAGAGCATGTGGGAAACCCCTTAATGAAGCCGCATCTTTTCCCATAATTGGGCAGCTATTTTCCACAGCTGCTATTCAATTCCAAGAAAAGGCAAATTTGATTTTGTGACAGCAGATGCTACGCTCACCTTTCTGTCTTTAAATCTGAAGTGCTTCACACCACTAATCATTAATTAAATAACCAGAAGTAACTGTTCTTCTTTACGATATGATTCATATCAGTGGATGATTTTTCAAGATACAGAGCTGCAGGCAAGTGTTTAAGGTAAGTAAAGTAATGCAGTGGTATTTGGTGAAATACTTTCTCCTTCTGGGTACAATGGTCAATCTTATTGAATTATATGAACATGGAGAATTACACCATTCCATTATTCACCAGCTCTGCCAATGGAATGATTGTGAAAGGATTCACAGAGGGAGACATAGCTGTACTAAAATGCCTTTAATGAAAGACAAGTTTATTTGATATGTCATAGCAGAATAATAGACATAAGAAATCCAGAGTGATGCTGAGAAGACAAGGTAGTTCTTATAAAAAGTGAGATGCAGTGCAATGTAAACAGTACTGAGTTTGCTTGCTTTGCTGAAGCAAAGGCAATCCAGAAGGTCATCAAGACAAACCCTTTATCAAGATGAAGTATTGCTAAAACCAAGAATACACTCCAGGTTGAAATGAGAAGGGAAGCAGGTCAATACATATGGAGGCACTTGAACTAGAAGTCAAAAAAAAAAAAAAGAACAATTGTCCAAGTAAGGTTAGATTGTGGAAAAGTCTATGAAGTAAATATGTAGAGAAAAATGGGATAAGGTCTCATGATTCAACAAGAATGAAGGTGATACTATGCTTCATCAAAGACTAGACATAATGTTTTAGTTGCCTGTAATAAAGGAGTCCGGAATGTGGGGATTAATTCAGATAGAATCCTCGAGAGAGACAGTTTGGAATGGTGGTTAAGTCACCAGGCTAGAAACCAGAAGACAATGAATTCTAATCCTACCTCGGGCACAAAGTCAACTGGATAATCTTGGGCCAGTCACTCTCTCTTAGCCCTAGGAAGGAAGAATGATAAACCACTGCCAAAATGTTGCCAGGAAAATTACAGGTACTTAGCCAGGCAGTCACCAGGAATCAAGATTGACTCAAAGGGAATATATTTGTCCTCTACATGATACATTTTCTGAATGGTAGCATAGACTTTTTTTTATAGATATGGAGAATATTCATAAATTCAAGAGATCTAGACTTTTCCCTGGGAAAAAAGATTTTGAAGAGCGTAATGATGGTGAACCTATGGCATGCGTGTCACAGGTGGCATGCGGAGCCATATAGGTTGGCATGCGAGCTCAGCTCCACCAGCTGATTTTTGGGCCTTCTGGGCCCACCGGAAGTCGGCAAACAGGCCATTTCCGGCCTCCAGAGGGCCTCCAGGGGGGTGGGGAAGGCCGTTTTTGCCCTCCCCAGGCTCCTAGAAAGGCTCTGAGCCTGGGGAGAGCGAAAAATGGGGCTACCAGGCCCACCGGGCCATCACATGCCAAAAGCAGGGGAAGCGCAGGCGGGTCGTGTGCGCATGCATGGGAGGCAGGGCGCATAGAATTATGGGTGTGTGACACCCCCCCTGCACTCTCCCCGTTTTTGGCACGCAATGGCAAAAGAGGTTAGCCATCACTGTCCTAGGACATACAACACACTCCTCCATCCTAGCTTATCTCACCTGGCTGCTGTTTGACAGCTAGGCTTTGAGACAATACTTTAAATTCCATCACTGAATACCCCATTATATTTTACAATATGCCTATTCTTATTTATTATACTTCTCTGTCATCTTCCTACCAGAAATTAGCTAAATGATTGGCATGATGTGCACCTCCCTCCACTTAAAATTAAATTGGGAGTTTCTTAAATGCAGAAAACTGAACAGCTCTTCGTGTGCAGCTGGTTACAAATAAGATTTCCTTAATACTTATTAATCAAACAATGATGACATTAGGAAACAAAAATATCCTGGCCTGCTATAGCAGACATGGGCTCCGTTCCAAAGTATTTTTATACATTTCTGTTAGTGTAACAGGAAACTAGATGAGGTTTCTCAATATTTCTCATGGGAAACATCAATACTTACTAACTACAAGTGACCTAATGTAGCCAACACCCAGAGAGGAAATTGCAAATCAAATCTAAATGTCGTGTGGCAAACTGGGAATCATCATGATAGATCCAAAAGTAAGCTCTGGATGCTCGACTGCTGAGAGATTGCTTTTGCTTTAAAGGTATACTTTATGTCAATCAACATTAAATTTCCTCATCTCTACCAAGAAATCAGAAAAAAAGTCTACTTTAAGCCCAAGTAATGACATGTTCAAATCTGTTCTCTGTCTGGCATCAATGTGAGACCCAGAGGAGGCTGGTGAGTCTTTGAAAAATCACTAGCTGAACAGTGGAAAGAACTGTAAGCCAAAATAAGGATGAGAATTAAACATGTATATGTTGTACAAGCGGAATATAAAACAGGTGGAAGTAGTCTACTTTATTCCTCAATATGAAGAAGTCTCTACAACTTACAGGTAAACTTGATCACCTGTGACTATGGGTATTTCTTTGTGACTTGAATAAATGTTACTCATTCAAAGCACATATATAATTTAGAATTAAGGGCAACTATATATTACAATATAAATAATTGGTTGAATCTACTTCTAGATTTAGAAGTTCCATGGTCTAAATTCTAGTTTTAGTTTTATATGCTTTTACTGGCTTCTTATCTGTCATTTATTTCCATTGTTTTATACTTTAACATCTTAACTTGGGGAGAGGCAAGGTACAAACCATTTAATTATTGTGAAATATTCTACTTTATAAATTAATACATTTATACTGATTGTTTCCTAAAATTACAATCCATCCTATTAGCAAAGAATTATGTGCTAACTATAGTTTTCCACATACTGTACATAAAAATTTAAAGGTTTTTACTCAACTCAAAACAGTCAGAAATAATGTTCTTATTTTTGTAGATCTTTTTCTTGCTTCAGGTGAAATCTGAGACACAATACTGCTTTCTTCCTTTATATTTCATTATTTTATTAAGCATGCCCCATTCAATCTCTTTTCCCAATTCTAACCTCCTCAAAAAGTCACTCATGATTCAAGGTTACTGATATTTTCATTCTCAATGTATTATTTTTTTTAGTAGATTTGTTTTGTCTCTCCCTAGCTCTTAACTAAAGTCTATTTTCTACTTCAACAAGTACAGCTATTATCATGCTGGGAGAAACCCCAAAGAGTTTTTTATACACCTCCAGGATTCTCCTGAGCATGCTGATTTCTTCATCTTATCTGGCAGTACAGTTTTGCCTACCCAGCTGTCATAACTCAGCAACTGAGTTCATATTAATAGATACAAATGGGATCTATATTGAAATTTTGCAATATGGAATACACTCATTCATGGTTCCAGCTAGCATAGTTCTATGCTGTGATGACATATGAGATTCTTTCCACTCTCCTCAGGTTTCCCAGATACTCAGCACCCTATGACCATGAGTAGGCTCCTCCCTCCAACAGGTTGTAGAAACTTTGCACTTCTTCAGACTTATAATTCCTTGGATTGTCCATGGAACCTTTTCGCCAGCCTGTCATGAGATGATTTTATTTGATATAATTACTCAAAAGTATGATGTTGTTTGTTTCACAAAGCACTACTACATAAATTAATACAACTGGAATATTGATGTTTGATAGAGAGATTATTGGATCTCTATTCTAATGTGTTGCTTTCATCTTGCTTTTTGTGATTCCACCAAAGGTAGTTATTTCTTAACTGCAAGCTATTTACCATATTTTTTGGACTATAAGACGCTCCCAACTATAAGACACACCTACCTTTTTTGGTGAGGAAAACAAGAAAAAGAAAACTGTCTCTGCCTCCCAGCAATTTTGCCTCATTGCAGCAAACAGCAAATAGCCTGATTTACTTTCAGTTTCGTTTTCAGCATAGCTTGATTAGCACAAGAAAAAAAAAATCTGCTCCCAGCAATTTACCTCCTTGTAGCAAGCAGCAGCCTGCGCAAAACAGCTGAGACCAAAACAGCTGAGAGTCGGGAGTTCGATCCAATCAACTTGTGCTAATTAGGCTATGCTAAAGCTGAAACGAGCTGTTTCTTCTTGCTGCTTGCTGCATGGAGGTAAACTGCTGGGAGGCAGAGGCCAAAGGGTGGGGGCCAGTGGGTGGGCGGGGCTACATTTGGTGTATAAGACGCAACTAAATTTTTATTCCCTTTTAGGGGGGAAAAAGGTGCGTCTTATACTCTGAAAAATACAGTAATAAAAAGCACAGGTACACATAGACAGTACATAAACATATATTAAAAACATTCTAACAGAAGGGTCTGTCCATTTAGTTCAGTGCACTAGATTTGACTTAACTACAATGACAAACTCTGTTTGCACATTTCATATTGATGAATGACACAGAAATACGATCTGCACTTTCTTTTTCTTATGCCTTTTGCAGTTTTATAACGCCTGATCTTATTTTATATTCTATATTCTTATATGGACTAATAGTTAATCAATAAAAGCATTATTATTTATTATGTCTGGAAACACATTCCAGGATATAATAAAACACAAATAGAAAGCAATTACTTTGACTGCATAATGACTTCTTTAATTTAGAATGATAGCAATTTTGGTATAGTTAACTACTTAACTTGAACAAATTTAATTACTGAATAGCTGGGAGGTGCTAATTTGATCCAGGAAAGCACCACTGTACTACAAAGTACCTGCATCCTTATGAAGGAGCAAGTAATTAGTAATGCTCCTTGACCTCCTTTACAATTTGATTTTCAAATTGAAGCAGCAGAAAGAGCACATTTCACCTCTTGCTGCATTATCAGAAAGAAAATTTAATCTTGTGAATGTCAGCTATACTACAGCCATTTCTCATATGAGGAGGTAAAGTCTAAAGACTACATCTACCACAGCAAGTTGTCATCAAATTTATTAATGGGAACAGAAAAGAAAGATTCTAACCCACTTTCACTGTTAACTAGCATTCAGACTCCATTCAACAAAACAGTTTTAACATATAAAGCTTTATATGTGCTGGATTCTATATATCTATGTTACCTTCTTGCTTAAGTAAGCCACTGCTAGCAGTTCCATCTGTCCTACAAATCCCAAGATAAAACCTTCTGAAAACAGCATTTGTTACCATGAAATTACATGCCTCTTCTTCAGCTTTGTCTTCCAAGTTTCAAAATGTATTCTATTCATATACTGTTCTGTTTAGCATGATTCATTGGCTAGATTTTTTAAGGGAAAAATAAATTTTGTTTATCCTATGAAACACTACCATACTCGCCTAATTTTCAGCTTTCCTCCACCACCCCACTTAAAAAAGGAAAAACAATCTGTTCTGGAAGGAAACATTTTGAGAAGACTTAAGAGTTGGAAGTTGAAGAACTAAACAAGTTAAGGGGAAATCTGCAGATTAAAAAAAAAGTGCAGGCTTCGTATTTATAAAAGTTCTAATATAGCTAGATTTTTTAAAAAAGAAAGAAAGTCCTGATTTATCTAGATCAGGGGTGTCAAAATCGTGGCCCACGGGCCAGATGTGACAAGCACTGGCCACGCCCACCCCCAGTTTTGCAAAGGGGGAAAAAGTCGTGATACATCACGTGACGACAAACAGCGAGTTTGACACCCCTGATCTAGATATTGCTCTGGGCATGGTTTATGGTAGAGTGGAATTAACCAATAGTAGAAATAAATACAGTCAAGAACATGATTTGAAATGCACAACAATTAAGTTAATTACATGACCTTCTAACTACGGAGCCCTTCTAACTAGTATTATTCCCCAGAGATGAATTACCACTTAAATAAGTTAGGGTAAAGTTTTAAGCAAAAGATACAATCAACATTCTCAAGGTTGATTCCCAAATGCATGGCACCAGAAACAAATGCATTTTTACACTACAAATATTAACACCAAATCCACACCTTAGATTGTAGGTAAATCTAGCTAATCCTGTCGTATTTCCAAGAAAACCACATTCACAAGTTTTCAATGTTATACAGGATAAAAAATATCAGAACGCCTCATAAATGAACAATATAGAATCTTATCCCTAAAGGTTTGGAAAAAAGGCTGGTCAGAAAATTTCCAAAATCAACAATTAAGTTGGCCCTTGGAGTTTTTAGTGGGTACATAAGCGGGTAAGACATTTACTGTAGAACATTATGGCACACATAGGCAGAATTTTTAGTAAAAATAGTTGTTTCTTATAAAATGGCAGATAAAAATCCATTAGTGTGAAGTATATCCCAGTTTTTATCATTTATGGAGCTATTCCCAGCAACATTTATTCACGGAAGTGACTGAATGACTTACAATAAAAAATAAACAACAAAAAAGTAAGAGAGTATCTTTCTTTTATGATTTTTAACCTGCGTTTCAACAATAAATGAATCCTCTGAAGGACATTTTGCAAATCATGTTCATCTTTGTATACGTGTAACATAATCACTGTGTTACTCCTTTTTTTAGTCAAGTAATGTTACACAGGACAAAGGGAATAAGAAGTAAAGCAAAGAAATAAGGCACAAAGGAAGAAAAAGCTCAATCTTAGTGTTATGTCTAGCAGGGTTTAGTTATAGTTGTAGTGTTGTTATTGGATGAAACCGATGATGTCATCAGCACGGAAGATTCTTTTGTTAGCCATTGGCTAGAGCAGTTGAGCTATTCATATATAAGAGCTGTCAACTGCCATTTTCTAGCTGGAGCAGTTACAGTTACAGTTACATGGTGAAGCAATAAAGAGTTACAGTTACAATCGTGAGTGCCTCAATATATATTGCAACAATATAACACTGGCGACGAGGATGGGATGTTCCTGAGGCAAATTGAGAGCAGAATCAGCATTAAAAGAGTGTGAGTCACCCAATACACAAACCACCAATCCACGAAATGGCTTCTCCAACTTTCGCCCCATACAACGCTGCTGCTGAGACGTGGGATGCGTACGAAGAGAGGTTTGAATGTTTTTTAGAAGCCAATGATTTTACTGACCTCTCAAGCAGTAAGAAAAGGGCTCATTTTTTAAATGCTTGTGGCCCTGAGGTATTTGCTACTGCCCGAGCATTACTTGCTCCCCAGCCTGTGCATACTACTTCCTGGGAAGTTTTGAGGCAGAAATTGAGGGCTCACTACGCTCCAACTCCGTCTCGTATAGCCCGTAGGTTTAATTTAAGGCAAATACTACAAGAGGAAGGGGAGCCTGTCAACCATTATGTCGCCCGTCTGCGTACAGCCGCCATCGACTGCGAGTTCCAGGATTTAGAGGACGCTTTGGTCGAACAGTTGGTTTGTGGGGTACGCGACATAAACTTACAGAAGCGTTTGTTAGCGAAAAAAACCCTAGATCTTCAAACGGCCATGGAAGAGGCCCAGGCGGCGGCGATGTCAGATAAATCCGCTGCGGACATCCGTAAGTGCCATCCCTCTGCTAATCAAGCCACGGCTGTCCATAGTGAGGAGGTTGTTTCTGAAGACGATGAAGAAGAGCCGGAAGTCAGTCGTATTAAGACGTTTACTGAAAAAGGTGGGCGGACAACCGGGAAAAAACCTCCTCCATCCTCCTGCCTCAGCTGCGGCGATCAGCACCCCCGAACAACTTGCCGGTTCCGTTCAGTGACATGTCGACGTTGCGGCAAACTTGGCCACCTCGCACGTGTCTGCCGCTCGGGTCGCCAGAGGCAATCTACGTTTCGACCAAAAGGTGCTGCAGTCATCAGTGAAGACTGTTTTGCGATATTCCGCGGCCGGCGGGTCACTGAAATAACGACCCACCATGACTCCACTACACATTCAAACAAGCTTTTCCTGACTGTGAAGATCGAAGGTGTTCCTTGCAGGATGGAAGTCGACACCGGCTCATCTAAATCCATTGTCTCCTGGACCACCATCAAAGAAATGATGCCTAGCCTGCAGAAAAATCAGCTTCACCCCAGCCCTGTTAAGCTTAGAGATTATCAGGGAAACCGGATTCCAATTATTGGGCACGGTCATTTCCTAGTTGAATATGATAGTTTCACTGGCCGCCTCCCCTTAATCGTGGTGGATGGCTCCCTTCCTAGTCTGTTAGGCTTAGATTGGTTTGGATCCTTTGGCCTTGCCATCACAGGCATCCACTCAACATCATCAGAAAGCGATTTTGATATGTTGGCTAGCGAATTCAAAGATGTGTTCAACGATGCTCTGGGTAAATATGTGGGTTCCCCAATTTCACTGAACTTAGACCCGAACGTTGCCCCTATTAGGCTCAAACCCCGGAGAGTACCTTTGGCCCTCCGTCCAAAAGTAGAAGCCGAGTTAGATAAGTTGATTGCCCAGGGAGTTTTAGAACCCACTGACCATTCCCGGTGGGAAACCCCAATAGTCATTCCTATCAAGCCGGACGGGTCGGTCCGCATCTGCGCGGATTTTAAAAGTACGTTGAACCGGGCATTACAAGCTAACCCCTATCCTGTTCCAGTAGTCCAACACTTGCTCCACTCCCTGGGTTCAGGCTCCATTTTTGCTAAGCTTGATCTAGCTCAAGCGTATCAGCAGCTTCCGGTGGATGAGGCCTCAGCTGAAGCCCAAACGATTGTAACCCACCGGGGAGCTTTTAAGTGCAAACGGCTTCAATTCGGTATTAGCATAGCCCCGGGGTTATTTCAAAATTTAATGGAGCGCCTCCTACAAGGACTTCCCAGGGTAGTCCCATATTTTGATGACGTGCTCATCTCCGCGTCTTCGCGGGATGAGCTCATTGGCCGTGTTAGGGCCGTCCTTCTACGCTTCAGGAAGGCCGGCCTAAAATTGAAGAAATCTAAATGTTTTATTGGTGTGCCACAGGTTGAATTTTTGGGGTATTTAATTGATGCCACAGGTATCCACCCTACTCCCTCAAAGGTGGCAGCTATAAAAAACGCTGCTGTTCCAACATGCAAAGCTGACCTGCAAGCTTTTCTGGGGCTCCTCAATTTTTATAGCGTATTTTTACCCCATAAAGCCACCTTGGCGGAGCCTCTTCACCGTTTATTGGACAAAAATACGCCATGGTCCTGGGGCGAGGCTGAAAACCGTTCTTTCCGGGCTGTCCAAGACCTACTAACATCCTCTGCTGTCCTGGTACAATATAGTTCTCACCTTCCTCTGGTAATAACAGCGGATGCATCCCCTTTTGGCATCGGTGCCGTCCTTAGCCATAGGTTTCCAAATGGAATAGAAGCACCTATTGCCTATTATTCCCGTACTCTTTCCTCCACAGAACGCAAGTATAGTCAATTAGACAGGGAGGCCCTAGCCGCAGTGGCTTCTGTAAAGAAGTTCCACGATTATATTTATGGCCGCCATTTTGATTTGGTCACTGACCATAAGCCTCTTCTGGGGCTCTTAGCTGGGGACCGTCAGACTCCTTTGATACTTTCCCCCAGGATGTCCCGTTGGACTGAGTTTTTAGCGGCTTATAATTACACCTTAAGATACCGCCCGGGTAAGGAGATCGCGCATGCTGATGCGTTGAGCCGCTGCCCATTGCCCTTGCCCGTGGAGGACCCTGCACCGACCTCTTCTGTCCTCCTTGTAGAGGAGCTGCCCATTCCATTATCTGCAACCGATGTTGCCGCCCACTCGGCAGTTGACCCTTTGTTAGCGCAGGTGCTCGACTGGGTGGCAAGGGGGTGGCCATTGGGACAAGTGGCCGAGCAGTTCAAGCCGTTCCGGCTCAGGCAACACGAACTTTCTGTCCTCCGGGGTTGCCTGTTGTGGGGTCATAGGGTTGTTATTCCCCCAAAATTGCGTAACTCTATTTTGGAGTGTTTACACGAAGCCCATCCTGGTATAATCAGGATGAAGGGGCTTAGCCGAAGTTATGTGTGGTGGCCAGGGATCGACCAGGATATAACAGATTGGGTAGCCAAATGCCAAACTTGTCAGCTGTCGAGGCCAGCAGCACCATCTGTTCCTCCCAGGGAGTGGGAATTCCCGAGGGCTCCATGGTCGCGGGTCCATCTGGATTTTGCTGGCCCCTTTATGGGCCACCAGTTCCTTATTGTGGTGGACGCGTATTCAAGGTGGGTCGAGGTAGAAATAATGCCATCCATCACATCAGAGGCCGTCATACGTGTTTTAAATAAATTATTTGCTACACATGGCCTTCCGGATGTTCTAGTGTCCGATAATGGCCCACAACTGACATCCGCCCCATTTCAAATGTTCCTGGCCAGTTTAGGAATCCGCCATGCCCAGATTGCCCCTTATTGTCCCTCCAGTAATGGTTTGGCAGAAAGGGCTGTGAGGTCAACTAAAGAAGCGCTGGCAAGACTAGGACCACGGGGGTGGCAAGAAAGGGTTTCCACATATTTGCTTTCTCAGCACACAACACCTTGTTCAAGCACTAATCGAAGTCCTGCTGAGATGCTGATGGGCCGCCGATTACGAACAACACTTGACCGTCTGCATCCTTTATACAACTCAGACCGGCCTACAACAGGCAAATATTTGCCACCTAGGGTGTTTAAAGAGGGGGACCAGGTTTTTGCACGAAACTATGGGGGTGATCCCCGTTGGTTGCCAGGACAAATTATACAAGTAACGGGTCCCTGTTCTTACAGGGTCTTGCTCGTTGATGGCAGAACCTGGCGGAGACATGTGGACCAGTTACGGAAACGTGTGTTAGAAAAAAACCCGGCAGAGGCTGTGAGTCCGTCACCTACAACAACGCTAAGTTCCATGCCAGGTCCAACGTTAAGTTCACAAGCAAATGAAAACTTAACGTGGGGCGCCGCGAGGAGCCAGCAGTGGCTCAACTTACCTGAGGTAGAGTCCGAGGCTGGGAAGTCTGTTACAGGGAAAAATTCGTCAATTGTACCGTTCTCTTCTCCATCCATGTCGGAATCAGCTGCACCTGTTATCGAACCTGAACTACGACGGTCCGGACGAACACGCAGGCGCCCGGCGTACCTTAATGATTACACTTGCGTGATCCAGGAGGGGAGGGGTGTTATGTCTAGCAGGGTTTAGTTATAGTTGTAGTGTTGTTATTGGATGAAACCGATGATGTCATCAGCACGGAAGATTCTTTTGTTAGCCATTGGCTAGAGCAGTTGAGCTATTCATATATAAGAGCTGTCAACTGCCATTTTCTAGCTGGAGCAGTTACAGTTACAGTTACATGGTGAAGCAATAAAGAGTTACAGTTACAATCGTGAGTGCCTCAATATATATTGCAACAATATAACACTTAGCACAGGCAGTCTTTGCTTAATAATGGCAGTTACTAAGTGACATAGTTGTGAAGCATGACATTGCATGACTGTGTCATTTTGCAATGACACAGTTCCACCACTTCCTATTACTGTTGTTAAGCGAATTCCGCACTGTCGTTAATTGTGATGTCACGTGTTTGCTATTTGCAATCTCTGTCCAGCTTCCCCATTGATTTTGCTTGTGTGAAGCCAGCAGTAAAAGTCACAACTAGCAATCATGACCATGGGATACTGTGACCATCGTATGTACAAGAATCAATCATCAGTACTACTCATTCAGTGCTATTGTTAAGTTTGAATGGTCATTGAAAAAGTGTTTGTTAAGCAAAGGCCACCTGTGTATATCAACATTCATTATTCCATTCCATGTCTCTCTCTATCTTTCTATCTTTATACAACTTCCTTATTAATGCCTATCATGTGCAGTATCACTTTATACATTGCCCTTTGTTTTCTCCCTTTTTCAAGATATCAACTTAAATTCAACCACAACATCCTTGGTTTTTATCTTCTTTCCCATTCACCCCATCCTTGATATATTTGTTTTGTGATTTAATCCTTTTTTTTCCTTTTTGTTAGGATAAACAACCTCAAAATGTTTCTAGTATCTAGTCATTTTTGTCTCCAATTCAATTTAGTTCTATTCACTAAGCGCTCATTCATTCTTGAAGAGAGAGAGGGAGGGAGGGAGGGAGGGAGGGAGGGATAGATGGATAGATGGATGGATGGATGGATAGATAGATAGATAGATAGATAGACAGACAGACAGACAGACAGACAGACAGACAGACAGACAGACAGACAGACAGACAGACAGATAGAAGTATATATTCATGTTTCACTCCACAGATTCTTAACACCCCTTTCGTACTGCATTCAATTTCCTATTATTTTTCTTGCGGCATTGTCAATTCTCACTTCCATATAACAAAGTAAATATAAGCATGATTAATAAACAACCATTTTACTTTCTTTCAATAAACATTAATTCCTCATTATTGATTAACAATTAATTAACAATTAATGAGACCAGTATCTCCAAATGTTTCTGACCATCCCAATATCTGGGATGAATGAGCATGCTGCATAGGTACTACTGGTGAAATCCTATCATTTGAGAGGTCTCTCAATGTGTACCTGCCAAGTGGAGCAGTTTCACCTGAGATATGGAAAAGCCTTACCCTCTTGGCATTTCCAAGATTATGGAACAGCCAGGAATTTTGATGAATTTTTGCATGAGTACAGTTTGTCTGTTGAGCTGATAATGTGTTTTTTAAGGCCCTAAACTCAGTTTCTTTTTAATAGCTGGTTGCTTTTAATTTCTCTTTTCTATCCAGAACTGTTTAGGTAAATGGGTGGATAAATAAGTAAATTTAGTAATAAATGAACAAATAAACCCTTATACCAGGATTGATATTTCTCCATTGATTTTCCCATCATACAATCTAATATTTGCAACAAATAATTGTTATCTCAGTCAACAACTTAGCACTGTCTACATACAAAGGCACATATATTCACATGTCCACCAATACCTTTCTAAGGTATTGCAATAAAGTCTGTTTAGATACTATTTTTTACAGTTTTATGTTTTTGCCCTGATTAGTAATAAAGAAGCTTTAAGTAAACCCCTGTGGTTCTTGCTTAGTACGGATGTTATAACAGAACTCCTTTTTTCTCATTCTAAACAATTTCCACATCTTACTTTCTTTTTTGCCTATTTTTCACTATAGACAAAAATATCTGTATCTATATTGTCTCAATCTTTCATCATACATCATCAAATAAATTGTGTTGTTTAATTCATTGATGCTTCAATCGTGAAACTGAAATAGTTACCGTATTTTTCGGAGTATAAGAGGCACCGGAATATAAGACGCACCTTAGTTTTGGGGGAAGAAAATAAGAAAAAAGCTGATTAGCGGGTGGATCCGCCTCCCAATCAGCTGTTCCCAGAGATGAATTTTACCAACAGGTTCGTTGGTTGTGAGCTTTGTGCCTTGCTTTTTTTTTCAGCCTCTGAAACCTCTGTTCAGAGGCTTTTTTTTCTGCCTCTGAAACTTCTGAAACTCCGTTTCAGGAAAAACTTTTTTTTTCTGCCTCTGAAAGCCTCCGAAACAGAGCTTCAGAAAAAAAGCCTCTGCACTTCATTTCAGAGGCTTTTTTTCTGAAGCTTCTTTCAGAGGCTTTTTTTCAGAAGCTCTATTTGGAGGCTTTTTTTCTGAAGCTTCTTTCAGAGGCTTTTTTCAGCCTCTGAAATCTCCTTTTGAGAGGCTGGGCAGGACTACATTCGGAGTATAAGACACACCAAGATTTTCACTCTCTTTTTGGGAAGGAAAAAGGTGTGTCTTATACTCTGAAAAATATGGTATATAAAGAAAGATTCCAAAAACATTTAGAATGCATTAGATGAAAATATGTTATATTTACTTAAATAATAATAGCACCATTATGGCTGCAGGAAGCGGTCACGAGTAAAACTCTCTTGTAGTTTGCCACCAGTTGCGCTTCTCAAGGCAATGGCATATGTAAAAGCAGCACCACAGCCTTTCTGAAAGAGAAAACCATCCTTCAAATAGTTGGGGTCCTAAATACTAGTGTCCTAAGTCACTTAGAGTACTAAAAGCAATGTGTAGCAACTTGACTTGCACTTGGAAATGAACTGTTAGTGCACTTATCAAATATTTAGTGGCCACAGAATTCAAGCAATTTGGCTCAGCCAAAGAGCAGTATTCTCCATTAAGTTCACAAGTCATTCCCTAAAATATCATTCAGACAGTCCTTTCACGGATTAGTGGGCTTCGTACTAACAATTCAACATTTAATATCCATGACTTTATCCTCAACTTGTCTATGATTATAGACTTGGCCTTGGGAAAAAGAGGAAAGGAAAAAGGAAGAGGAAGAAGAGCACTAAAAGGGTACAGTCCAGTAATGGGTTCCACTTACCTTTGCTACCAGTTCGAAATCGGGAGCGTGCGCGGGGCGCTTCTGTGCATGCGCAGAACCTTCTGAGCATGCACAGAGCATCCTTGATGACACCAGGCGGGTGGGCAGAGCGTCCCGCCACCACCACTACCAGTTCGCCCGAAGCGAACCCACCACTGGTACTATTACTATCCTATAGTAACCTTGGTAACCATTATTTCCTTCCTGTAGCAGCCACTGGGATGTCAATCAAAGAGTCCTCTGTCAAGTTTAAGTTCTTACTGTAAATTTACCTAGGATTGTATTTTTTTTTCAAACCACTTATTTTGACAAATGTTTATTGAAACTAAGTAAATGGTGTTAGACTGAACTTTTCCAAACAAGGACTAAAGTGCTGAAAGGCAATGAAAATTGTCTGTAAGTCTAGCATTTTTTTCCAAAAGTGACTGATCTGCTACGCAAGCAGCTTGTAATTTCATGTTTTGCAAAATTAGCCAACACAGCATCTTCGTTAAGGCATCTGAATCTTTGAATACACTAAACATTGAATTAATTGCATTATAAATGTAAGCTAAGAGCACTGCAAATTATAATACAGGTAGTCCTCAATTTATGACCATTCACTTAGCACCATTTGAAGGAGCTGAAAAAAGTGAATTACTACCAGGCCTCACACTTACAGTTATCGCAGCATCCCCAAATCAAAATTCAAGTATTCGGCAGCCAGCATTATATTTACAATGCCTGCAGATTCCTGTGTCCATTTGCAACTTTCCCAGCTGACTTCCAAAAAGCAAACTCAATGGGGGAAGCCAGTTCACTTAACAATCATGCAATTCACTTAACGACCACAGTGATTTCACTCAGCTGCCACAGCAAAAAAGGGAATGAAATCGGGTGCAACTCACTTAAGGGCTGCCTTGCTTAATGAAGACCCAGTGCCAATTGTAGTCATAAGCCAAGGTCTATTTGTATCTACATTTAAACAGGCTGGTCCCGATGGTTTGATACTGATTTTTTATAAATATCAATTTTGACAGTCTGACCAATTAGAAACTAGAATTTAGAAACTATAGGCATATTAATTCTTATTAAGGAGTATACATATGTATGTATGTTTGTGCATATTTAGGATTCATGCTTGATCACTCACAAAGAATCAGTTCAAAATCACTAAGAACTTTACATTTTAGCCATAAAGGTATGCATTCCTAAAAAAGATTTATTTACTAAGACTAAATGTTACTACCTTAAAAAATATATTCATTCTAACTGTCAACCCTGAAGCTGGTCTGACTGAGGCCATTTTGAGACTTCAGGGTGGAGAAGAGGGACTGGGAGGAGGAGTAGAGATAGTCGGGGTGTTGTAGTCAAAACAAAATATTTTCTCTTGGAAACCAAGGACATTCCTGCAGGTGCTCGGAAGGAGGGGACTGGAGTCACCTAGCAACTGGACAATATCTTGATTGGACCATGTGACTGATTGTTTTGAGAAAGTAAAAAACTTTTACTTTTAATTAGGTGAAAACCGTGGGAATACTCAGTCAGTTTTCACCAGCTCGTGCCAATGTGACATATCCAATAAACTTATTCTTTGAGGAATCTCCCTGCCTCAGAGTTTTGTTTGCTACAAGTATGTTACTTGGAATTAGTGTTAGTGTTACTTGGAACACTAACGTAAACACAGCCAGTTAATGATCTAGTCCAAAAACCCTTCTGAAATTCCAGATTCATACTCACAAAGTAAAATTAACTTTTGCACACTTTGCAAGTTTGTACACCAAACATATTTGCAGAGGGAAAGGGAAATTACAAAACTGGGAATATTTCGGACAAATCTCTAACTGATCTACATCAGCTTTAATTTGTAAGATACATACTCAACCCACTTCCCCATTTTAGAGTCTGTTTGAATGCATCTGGAAGAGACTTTTATCTGGCAGTTACTAAGAACTCCCTATATTGACACATTAATTCAGGGTCCCAAGTATAGGTCTGTTACACAACATTTTTCTTAAGCATAACCAGTGGCCTCCAACAATCAAGAATGTTCTTTCTTTGTTTCCTTTCTTTTTCTTGTCTCTCTCTCTTTTTTTTTTTTTTTTTTTTTTTGCAGTGAAATGATCAAAACTTGGGGTGGGGGACAGAACATCCTGCGTAAAACCGCATCCTGAACAAGCATCACCACGATTCATTGTAAATAAATATTCTCTCCTTGCAGCACTTCCGTCAACTGTCATTGCCTTGGCTCCAATCACCTTTCAAGTCCAAACAGGATAGCAGAGAAAAGCGAGTGAGATGGCAGATATGAGGTTTAATTTGCTTTTTCCTGCAGCTTTCTTTGGCGGTGTGCTTCAATTCTTTGGGACTGCCAGCTGCCTGGAATCACTCCTGGACCCATTTTTTTCCTGTTAACCTTCATAATTGTATTATGATGGGCAATCCCACAAAGTGTGCTACAAAAGCTGTAAAAGAGCTTCTTCCTCCTTTCCTCCCTCTTCCTCTCTTAGATAAGCAACCAGATTTTTTTTTAAAAAAAATTGTTGTCGCTTGCAGACAGAAATGCCAAACTGCAAACTGCTGAAGTGGTTTGGTCACCTATCACTCCACATTTAAGATAATATGAGGCAGTGTTAAAAATAGAAAGGAAACATTAAGGTGAAAAGGGGAAAAAAAGATGATTAAAGTCTAAAATGAGAATTTAAGCAACTCTCAGGCAGATCAAAGATACCACATCGATAGTCCTATGCTGGAAACAAGTTATTACTAGACAAAGGGAGGCTTCTCTGGGCTTACAAAAAGTATTGCGGGCCTTTACATACTGTACTTTTTCAAATAAATAGTGAAAGTTGTGCATTGAAAGCTATGACATGTGTGCAAAAACGAGAGGAAAAAGCAGACAGTGTGTTGAAAGCAGGATGTTTGTTGTAGGTGAAATTTCTCATAAACATCATTCATGCAGGATGTTATAGCACAGTAGAGTCCCTGCCCTGGGGTGGTAAGAAACAGCCTTGGCAGACACATCCTAAAAGAGGGTGGGGTGTGGGTGGGGCACGCTCTGATGCACAGAGTCCCCTCCCAAGAGCTATATCCAAGCGCAGAAAGAGCAATTTAATTAATAAAAAGAAAATGATGCATTACACACATGGGAACCTATTATGAATAAGCTTAAGATGTCTTCAAGGCTTCTGTGAAATCATGTTCTCACAATTTGCTCTTAAGATATGACTTGATATCCTGGCAGCTACATCTTCTAAAAATGGCTCATTTTCTATGAGACTGGTTTGAAAAAGTGTGCTCTAAGACTTGTGGGTTTTTTTTGTTTTTGTTGTTGTTGGTTTTTGTTTTTGCCTTTTGGGAAAATATAGTGGAAGTTCCTAACAATTACAATCAGCAGATTTTCTGCTGAATCTCTCTCCCTTGATTTTAATCATTCAGCAAATCCTGTACAAGCTACTTTGAATCACTGTGATGTCTTCATCCTGGTAATCATCATCAGTATAATAAAAACATTAGAAGAAGCAAAGGGGTTGCTTTCATATACTCTTTCAACATGCGCTCTCTCTTTCTTTCTCTCTCTCCCTCGCTCCCTCCTGCACGCACACACACACACACATCTCGGATTCAATCTCTCATATGCAAGACACTTTGCTCCACTAACACTGTCCCTGTGTACAGTGAGTTATTCAGAAGTAGTGGCTTCCACCAAGCATTAGAGAATTTTCTCAGTACTGCTGCAACAATTCAGAAGTTAGGTTGTGTAGCAGTGAGTAGAAATTGTTTCAATTTATACAACAAGCTGCAGCCATGGTTTATCACCTGGGGGCAGCAATGAAGTACAATGATTTAAAGCAACTCCTACATAAGCCTGTTGCTCTCCTTGATGTGTTAATCTTCAATTCCTATCAACTTCAGCCAACATAGGCAAGGGCTAACTTGGAGACTTTAGAAACTGAAGCCCAATAAACACATCTTGAACGCATTGTGCTATAGTGAATTCTTGCACAAAGTTGTGATACATGGAAATTAGAATATTTATTTATTTATTTATTTATTTTTTAAATTTTTATACCGTCCCCTCTCCCGAAGGACTCGGGGCGGTGAACAGCCAAAATTAAAAACACACAATATAAGAGGTGGCTGAGCTTATTACATAACATTTCATTTATTTATTTATTTGATTTATATAGCTCATATTTATGACTCTTGACAGCTCACATAAAATAATTAAAATAACACACACAAACAAGGAAACAGTAAACAAGACTGCTTATTTCCTTCTGGATAATCCATTGTATTCCACTTTCTATTTTTCCAGTTCAGACTTAAACTATTAGTTCAATAGATGTGACAGCAATAGCAATATCACTTAGACTTATATACTGCTTTATAGTGTTCTACAGACCTCTCTAAGCAGTCTACAGAGTCAGCATATTGCCCTCAACAATCTGGGTTCTCATTTTACCGACCTCAGAAGGATGGAAGGTTGAGTATGAGCCAATCAGAGTTGAACTCCTGGCAGAGGCAGAGTTAGCCTGTACTATTGCATTCTAACCACTGTGCCACCATGGCTCACAGATAGATTATGTTTCAACTATAAAAGTTTGGAGGATCATTAGATATCAGCAAAAAGATATAGAAAATTCTAATTCTTTGCTTCTGTTCAGTGGTCCTCCAGATCCTTACAGCCAAAAAATGTTATATACCGTACTTTTCGGAGTATAAGACACACTTCCCCCCCACCATAAAAAAGGGTGGAAATGTTGGTACATCTTATACACCGAATACAGCCATTTTTGGCCTCCCGAAGCCGCCCCACGCATCCCGTTTTTGCGAAAAACAGGCCCATTTTTCGCAAAAACAGGGCGCACAGAGACTTTGGGAGGCTGCAGAGAGCTCCTGGGGGCTGGGGAGGGCAAAAACTTTTCTTTTCTTGCTTACCTCTTCGAAATCTTGTTGCATCTTATACACCATTGTGTCTTATAGTTTGAAAAATATGGTATATTTTTAAAAACCTTAGAGTAAGGATGTGAGACCATAAGTTAAGAAAAGGTTTTCTACACCTTTGCTGGGAAGAGTTGACTCTTTTCTCCCGATAAACTGTGATTCAAGAATTTCAAGGCTGTCTATACACTAAAGGTTTATCTTAAAATATAGTTTTCTTTCGGCTGAGCATTCATCAAACATGAAGGAAGGAAGGACAACCAAGCAGACATTTGTTTGTTTTAAACTTTGCAGACATCCAACTTCCTCCTAGCATGAGGATACCTCAATCTAGTTTTTCACTTACTCTGTTATGTCTTCAGAACTTGTTATCTTTATTAGTAGTAGCCTTGAGGCAATAGTGGATGAAAGCTTGAGTTATCACGAGCTAGTCCTATAGCTAGATTAAAACAGATATTAATTCATTATTATTACAGCTAGACTAAAACAAATATTAATTCATAATAATGAGTCACATAAAGCTAAAAGTTAAGAAATATAATCTGCCCAGGATTGGAACGGTCACCGCTCACCATACCTGTCCATAGTTTTAAACTACAAAAGACCACTGATCAACACCTGTAGTAAAGGTATTTTTTTTAGAAAAGTAATAAAAAGATGTATGTGCTCAAAGCAGCTTGCAACAATTTGGCAGAACATCAATCCCTAAGGAATTCAGTTTCTCTCCTCCTCTGTCATATGTGCACCTACTAAAGACTTTTCCCTTTTTTCTTTACTTATTCTTTTGTCTGAAGCAAAAAAATTCTGACAAGGGCAATTGAAAAAGGAGGAATTATCAACATCAGAAATAACTGATATGAAATACCCTCATGTGGCTATACTTGAATCTCCCTTAACTTGTTAGAACCGTTTTATAAAGCAGGAAGTAATAAAAGAGAAAAGAAATGGCATAGTATGAAATAAAAAGGGAACAACAAAAGGAAGCAACGCCTGGAACCTGAAGCCCAACAAATCTTGATTGCAAAAATCTGAATGAATAGCAGATGGCAGCAAAGAGGCCAATTTTTTGCCATCTAGTGGTTGTCTAAATTCTATACATTTTTGCAGCCGCCATCTGTTAAGACATAGAAATAGTGAGAAAGAGACTTTTGTTGCATTAAAATACTGGCTTACTCTCTTTTTACTTCCAAATATACCAATAATAACTATCAATCAATGAACTAATACTAACAAAGACAAACCAAGTATAACAACCACACAATGTGTTTCTATATGACAAAGCAAATATAAATCCATAATAAGCTAAAATGGTATCAACCTTATCTATCAATAAGAGTAGAATAAATAAACTGGGCCTGCATTAAACCACTAATTTTATATAAAAGTTCTTTAAACCTCTATAAAGTACACCAAACTTTCACAGAGAGAAGAAGCTGAATCCAGCTTTATCAATCAGAAATGAATATGCATAGTTTAGTATTACTGTTAATGGGTAATCATGACTGGAAAAAATTACTATAAACTGTTAAGTAATGGTTCTCAGACAAAATAAACCAAGTTCAGAAATCAGTTTAAACAGATTTAAAGCCACTTGAGAAATTTTACTCGTACAGCGCTTATATGGTAAACATAAGTACCAGTGGTTTTAGAAATGACTTTTTATACACTGAATTAATTCAACTGAAGATTTTATTTTAACCAAGCAGATGTTTCCATTGGGTTAAATTATAGCTACATTATACTTTCTGGTGAAGATTATTTTTCCCAGAGCATTAAACATGTTACATGATGCAGAACTTCACATGTGCATATTGCCTCATGATCTTCAGAGCTCTTACCCAGAAATTGTTCAAACACATCCTCTCAAAAACCTAAGTTTTCACTGCACTTAGTCCAACAGCATTGAACATTTTCAATAACACAATTGGGTTGAAGAACGTAACAAAACTATGTTATGCCCTAATAACACAGCTATCATCTACAGTATAGTTCCATTTATTATTGTTCAGGCTAGCCTTACCAAATGTGGTGCCCTCCAGACATCTTGAGACTGCTTAGCGTAGAGAATGCAGATGTTCCTAACCATCATGCTAACAGGAACCACAAAACAGCAGTTCCAATATATCTTCAACTCTTTCTTGAATAAAAGGAATTCATACATACATATCTCATTGGCTATTCTACTGTATATTTTGGAGAGGTTAAATAATGTTCTTATTATCATTTCAGAAGAGATTTAACTTGGAATTTGGGATAGATATTTTATAAAATCAAGTATTTACAAACTGGATTATAGGTTGTGAATGGAATGATGACATAACCAGAGCTGATTATTGATCATTATTAATTACTGACAATAGTACACATTTATGTTAACTTTTAGATAGTTATTTCTGTCACAAAACATCTTATTTCCATTAAAAATTGCTCCTTCAAGTATTACACTAACAGATATTGAACATTTTATCCCTTCCCATTACTTTACTGGACAAAGTATCATGAGAAATATGTTGTATTCCCAAAACACATAGCTAGGATATATGAACTAAGAACGTGGGTCTTAGGACCCAGGACAGTAATTGTGAATCTATGACACGCCAGCATGCACAAACTCCTGACAATTATTTTCAAAAGCATGCCCCATTCCGATGTGATTTTTGGAGGTTAAAAAAACCTTGCAGGAATGGAGTGTACTTTTGCATGGCTTCTGGAAGTCACAGGGCTGCGACGATCTAAAAATTGCATGAGAACGGATTTTACTTTCCAGCAAATTTTGGAGGCTGTAGAGAACTGCAGAACAACATTCTCTGAAACCAATTCAAGAGTGAATGACTTATGTGACCCGGAGCAGCCTCAGGTATGCCTCTGGGACCCATCAACAAAAAAGAGAACATCGCCCAAATGTAAGTGGCACACAGCAGATCCTGAGAGTGCTGGGCTGTGGAAACAATTGTGCCATCCCTAGGACTGACGTCAAGGCCTGGACCTCTACTTCAGGCACAGCCTCACCACTGTCACTGAGTGCTGCAGTCAGTATGACTTAGGGCAAGGGTGTCAAACTTGATCACACCGCAGGCCGTATCCTGACATATCAGGATTGTGTTTTGTCCTTGAGGAGCTGGGGTGGGCGTGGCCTACATGGGCTATATATGGCCTGTGGGCTGCGTGTTTGACACCCCTGACCTAGGGGTGGGTGGAAATAGAGAATTATTTATCTTTTGTTTGGGGGAGGGGTGGGCGGTGACACACTAGCAGAGTAAAATTAGGATTTTCCAATGTTTTGACATGCCAAGCCCAGAAGGTTCACCATCCCTAACTTAAGATATGTGCACCAAGGACCGATTATCCATTTCTGTTCAGCCACGAAGGAACACACAACAACGCTAGAAGCATAAGGATACTTTGTCTAGAACAATAGTGAATTTCCTGTTGCTGGAGTTTTCATATAGGCAATAGAAAGCATATGTTAGAGATATTTAAATGGATTCCCAGTTAAGCAGGGAACTTGGATTAAAATGTCACTTCCAACCCATATATCCTATGATATTTAGCAGATAATACCGAAATTGGGAATAACAGTAAGGCCCAACAAACAAATAATCACATATAATGAAACACAAACAGAAAAAAAGCAGTTATTCTAGTATGTTATAAATAAAAAAGTTTTATAAAACCTCACAGGGTTCTCTCACTCAAACAGAATTTTTTTTTCCCTCCCTGGATTCACAAACCATGATTTTTCAACTTCACATTGATAATCATTGTTATCATTGATAACGATGATAATTAAACCCATGTAGTGAATAATGCATCTTTTGGGTATTTCTTTTTCAATCACCAACAACTACTACAAATAAATAAAAGCTAAATATATTCACACTTCATCACACATAATATAGCATGGCAATCTATGTTATTAATTTTGAAGGCAATAAATGTTGGCTGTGCTATATGTTAAACAAAGACATAATTTAATTGTTTTCAGATTTGCTATTTCTATGAGGAAGAAAGAATAGACTGAGTCCGTGTCTTAAAGCAACAGAGCAATTGCACATATCCCAATTATGAGCTAAATGTTTCTTAAAGAATGAAATAAAACATGAAAGGTAGATATGTCTGCACAATCTGTTCATTTTGTATGCTTTAATCAAATACATTTTATAGATACACTTCTTACCATTAAGTGCACCTTTTCATATTCATTCACATACACATCTGCCCCACAATCTTTTGCACTACAGGTAGTCCACCACTTACAAGCACAACTGAGCCCAAAATTTCAATTGCTAAGCAAGATAGATGTTAAGTGAGTTTTGCCCCATTTTACGACCTTTCTTGCACAGTTGATAAGTGAATCACTGCAGATGGTAAACTAGTAACACACTTGTTAAGTGAACAATGGCTTCCCTCGCATCCTGGACATAAACTGTTTCAACTCCTACCCTCAAAACGATGCTATAGAGCACTGCACACCAGAACAACTAGACACAAGAACAATTTTTTCCCAAATGCCATCACTCTGCTAAACAAATAATTCCCTCAACACTGTCGAACTATTTACTAAGTCTGCACTACTATTAATCTTTTCATCATTCCCACCACCCATCTCCTTCCACTTATGACTGTATGACTGTAATTTTGTTGCTTGTATCATTTGTGCCCTACGACTATCATTAAGTGTTGTACCTTATGATTCTTGATGAACATATCTTTTATGTACACTGAGAGCATACACACCAATCACACTTGTGTGTCCAATCACACTTGGCCAATAAAAAATTCTATTCTATTCCACTGACTCTGCTTGTCAAAAGGTCGCAAAAGGGGAATACATGACATAAATACATAGTCACGTGACCATAGGGCTGCTGCAAGAGTTGTTTGAAAAACTTTCACTTTCACTTTTATTTGATTTCTATACCGCCCTACTCCCAAAGGACTCAGGGTGGTGCACAGCCAACAATAAAATACATACATACAAAATTTAAAAAGCAGAATTAAAATCAAATTAAATAATTTTGGCCCAGACAATTAAAACCCCAATCAATTTAAAACCAATTATAAAATTTGAATATATAAAATACTAAAAATTTAAAATTAAAATTCTTTTATAAAAGAGGGAGAAAATTAGGCCAGGCCCAAAAACAGTCATAATTCACTTTTCTCATTGCCACTATAACTTTGAAAGTTCAGTAAAGGAATGCTATAGTTGAAGATTACCTGTACCTTGTTTATTGCAAGGAGACGAAGCTATCTCTAATACTGAACAAAATGTGGAACACTAGTTGTGCTATGCAAATTTATCTCTAATTATGTCTGCATTACTGAGCTATGAAATAAGACACTGTATTATGGCATATAAAGGCATATTCAGCTCTTTTCTTTTTTCTTTTCTTAATGTAATGTTTTTTTACTGTCTGATAAACATATACTTCCTGTGTTTTTTTTAAAAAAAAAACGAGAAATTATATTCAAATAGAGCTCTCAAAATATTATTGATAACACTTTTGTTTCTAAAGGCAGAATCCTAAGAGAATGCTTACGGTGGAGAAAAATTCTCTGTGAATTATAGTGTTGGCTAACAAACAATTGTCCAAAGTATTCCCCTCCCCACTTTTACACAAGCTAATATGCAGTAAAGCAAGTATTATTACCCATCTAGCCTCATTTTTAAGTTAGGGACACTTCTATTTCATGTCCCATGACACCTTTTCAAAGAATCCACCTATTTTATATTGGAAAGCTTCACATGAATAAAACTTTATGGCGCTACAGGCATTTAGTCTTCCAGTGACATTCCTGGCCGTTGAGTTCTGCAATTCAATCAAAACCAAATCTCAAAATCCTCTTGTCACCAAGCACTGCTTTCATATGCTCGAGCCTGGCGTAAGGATAACTGCATCCACTCTTTCCCCCAAGCAATGCTTATATTGTTTTATTACAGTTCAATGAGTGAAGTTCAAAATTGCATATTGCTGCTTAGAACTGTGGGTTGTCTGTATTACGCATGGACACAACTATTGCCCACCAGGCTTAAAATCACTCGCTGCCTGCTCTGGCAAGGAAAAGTGTGAGCATTCATGGTATGGGAGAACATCCTGCCTCCCAGATCCAAAGAGGATGATGTTAACAGACCAGCCCCTTAAAAAAGGATTTGTGAAAGCTCTGTGAAACACAACTCAGATGTGCTCAATGTTAAAGCATGTGGCCATTGGACATAAAAAGAAAGAAAACCGCAACTCACACTTTACGGTCTCAGAAAAACCTTGCAAGGGAAAGATAAATTGTTTTTAAAAATAATCTCATGGAATTTTTATATCTGTTTAAATAAAAAAAAAAAGTTCAATTTAAGCAGAAGCTTTTTTTTTAAAAAAAAAAAAAACTCATTCCCTCTGTATAATCTTTTCCTGAAACAAAAGGACTAAACACAAAGCTAATTAAATACAATTTAATCAGATGAACAATGGGCAATTCAAAATCCAGCAGTTTAAAACTGTTACCCAGCACTAGATAGTAGGTAAGAGAGATAGCATCAATAGGGAGAGTATTTTTATCTGACACTTATAGGGGTCTTGAATTAAAGAATGTGTCAAGAGGCTCCCCCTCCCTATGCTAAAATCACAATTGTGAGAAAGCAATATGCATCAGCATGGGGGAAATAGGTTAATAACTCATTATATTAAATAGCAATATGTTATATAAGTATTAGATATTCTACGTAAAGCTAATGCACACACACAGGCATATATTTTACACATATATTTTAGCAAAGTAGACTGAGCATCCAAACATAAATGCTATGGAATACTTCTGATTTGAAAAGGAAAAAGTAATTTGGGTGCACCTGGGTACTCTTAAACCCAATGTGTTACAGGTAGTCCTCAACATATGACCACAATTCAGCCCAAAATTTATCTTGGAAAATTTGTTAAATGAGTTTTGGCCCACTTTATGACTTTTCTTGCCATATTTGTTAAGTGAATCACTGCAGTTGTTAAATTAATAACATGGTTGTTAAGTGAATCTGATTTCCCCATTGACTTTGCTTGTCAAGGGGCCTACATGACCCCGGGACACCGCAACCGTCATAAATTTGAGTCAGTTGTCAACCATCCCCAAATTTGGATCACGTGACTATGGAGAAGCTACAACGGTCATAAGTGTGAAAAATGATCATAAGTCACTTTTTTTCAGTGCCGTTGTAACTTTGAACAGTTACTAAGCAAACTATTATAAATCGAGGACTACCTGTATTTTCTCTGTATTGCTCTGCTGCATGATCCTGGGAAAATGCAGCTATTTAAAGAGGTTTCACAAGTCTTGCAGAAGTCCCCACATTTATCTCTGGATTTCCCTTTAAATCCAAAATTCTGCACAATATAACCTGCTAAATTCCCCTAGCAAGAACTAGTGTACACATGGATGCTGACGTTTAAATTCAATGCCACTAAGCGAAGTTGATGCTCCTTAAACGATCACCACCCCAGGCTTTGGCAGCACATCTGACCTTTTCTATGAACAAACATGCACTAAATGACAGCAGGCCAGGTAAAAGCAAATAAGCAAAATAGCCCTTGGCTTCCTTAGAGTGGATAGAAATTCCACAGTCCTACACAATGGATTGTATTTTTTTTTTCTTCCCCAAATCGCCCCCAACCTTTCAGCGACTCCCTTGCTAATTGGGTCAAATCTGCCATATAAACTTTCCGTGTCCCAAATTCCAAGCCCTTCTGTCATCCTCAGCCAGAAAAGTGAACACTTTTCTTCTGCCTTCTAGCAACCACCATCTGGAAATATTAACTGGGATTGGATTGGCTGACTCAGACAAAATGCCTATCTAAGCTAGCATTCTATCTTCGTACATATAAACTATGGGAAGTTGATAAGCATGCGGTGGCTGAAATCAACATTCAAGAACACTGGTCACTGCATTTCTACAATTCTCCTTTAAAACTGTCCAGTTATACACATATCTACATTCCATGGAAATAAACTGCATAGTTCCAATATAACTTGTGTGATTACCCCGCCCCCCCCCCCCACATCAATTCTGAATCCCCGAACATTCATCTATATTAGATTTTTCTAATATTACAAGAAAGAATGAAAAACAGTTTCACATCTGTCTACTTGTACATCGTTTTGAATTCTTGATTTATGTCTTTCTACATACTTGCTTCAACCCCTTTTAGATTTCCAGTTGCCCTTTTTTTTTTTTTTTTTTCATTTAATGACTCACAAATTGTTATTTACCACAGTTCTCTTTAGGTGTTTATCTAAATCCATGGAGAGCCTGAGAATGGATAGAGAGCAGGGCTGTGCATGCCCTTCCACTAAGTTTCTGGCATATAGCCAATAGGTCTGAAAGCGAGCTGTACTCACATCTGTTTAAGCATAAATTCAGTTCTCTGTGCAGTATGAGATCCTAATAAATCCCAGATTATGCAGAGAACAGTAATTGCGTACAGTATTAGCAATTGCATGCACAACTGCCCATCAGATTTCCCAGTTGAATGCTTAGAGATTGTGAGGAAAAAGTAGTGAGATATAATACATGCCCCATTTTCTAACTTTTTGGAAGCTCCCATACATTCCTCGGACTGCCTGAAGTGAGTTTAGAAAACCAGGTCCAAATTAAAAGTGCCAATGCTCTATGTGCTCTAAAGCAGGCATGCAATCGTTTGTTTAACTAAGAGCTGCAGTCTTCATCTGAGTAGTGTACCAGAAGGCACATCGCAACAGTTGAATAAGACACAAGAACAAGAATTAGGTAGAACCAGGACAAATCCCAAATTTGATTGGAATTTAATTTTAATTTGAATAAAATTGAATTAATTGACTGTAGCTAATATAATTACCCATCAATTATTTAAGAATTTCCCTTCTCTGTCACATTAAAATTGCCAACCAGCAATATATGGAAGAGTTTTGATGGAGGGGGAAGGAGGGAAGTCAATAACATATCTAATATAATCAAGTGACTATATAGATGGCTAGAACCTCAGTTCTTAACTGAGGTTCATCGCTAAATGACCTTTATCGCTCATTTGAAAGTGTTTGCTCAAAATATTTTATAGACGTATCTTGCATGTGCCTATTGTGTTGCCATTTATACAGATAGCCTTCGACTTACAGGAGTTCACTTAGTGATCATTCAAAGTTATAACAGCACTGAATAAAGTGACCTATGACCATTTTTCAGTTACAACTTTTGCAGCATCCCCTTGGTCACGTGATTAAAATTCAGATGCTCAGCACCTGGTTTATATTTATGATGGTTGCAGTGTCCTGTGGTCATGTGATCCCCTTTTGTGATCTTCTCACAAGCCAAGTCAATGGGGAAACCAGATTCACTTAACAACCAGGTAACTAACTTAATAACTGCAGTGATTCAGTTAACAACTGTGGCAAGAAATATTGTAAAATGGAGCAAAATTCGCTTAACAAATGTCTCACTTAACCACAGAAATTTGGGGCTCAAGTGTGGTTGTAACTTGATCACTATCTATATAGGTAGTGTAGAGTGGTACACGGGTATAGTGTATAGTGAACCTATAGATATAGGATGACTCTGAATTGTGCTGAGTTAGGTTATCATTTGTATATTTAACTCTTCCTAAAACAAAAATAATGTCTAGGTTGAAAACCGGCACTATAAAATCTATTTCTATTAGATTTTTTTTTAAAAAAAAAATGTAAGTATTGCAGACAAAAACAGTAAATTATTAAACAGCTGCTCATAATCCAATGTTCTAACTTTAGGATATTTCACTCAGAACATTTCACTAAGAACATTTGCAGAAAACAGGCTGGACAAGGTTGACACGTTTATAAACTTGGCCTATATAATCCTATTATGATGTGCATAATTGCAAGCATTTCATATTTTTCTGAAAATGTTGGATAACATTAAGCCTCAATAAGTCCTCAATTCTGACTTTCTTGTTTCCTTTGGCCAGTGCTAGACTTTATACTCTGGACTCCTTGCAATTCGGACCTCTTTTAATGTTGAAACCATATAAAGTTTCATGTGCAATGATGTCACTATAAGAATAAAAGTGAATTGCCTTAGTTAAGTAAAGAATAAAAATAATGTCAACCTTTCAAAAAACATAAAAGTTTTTTTTTTCCTTTAAAAACATTCATTTTCTTGCTGACCATTTTGTAAACAGTAGTTTAAGGAAAGGAAAGATCACAAGGTTTCTTAGTCATCTCATTTGCCCCTAGGAAGGTGCTATGGTTAGACAATGGATTGGGACACCAAAGATTATAGTTTAATTTCTAGCCACAGACAGATTATCTCACAATTACATGTCACAATTCTCCCAAGTTTATGATGGGCACAAGTGTTCCAAACCCACAGATGTTGTGAATTGCTCAAATATTGCAATGCTACTGAAATGCTGACAAATAAAATGAATACATTATTTTATTTCCCACATAATTTATGGTTGACATATTTGCTCAGCAGGAGCTCTGGCAATATCAGCTAAAGATTTAGGTTTGGAGGAGATGCTGCTATGTAAACCATGTTTTTCCTATACACAAACAATTAGGAAGCCTTTCCATTTGCTTATCAAATACTGTTTCTAGCATGGATAAATAAAAGAATTTTTTTTTTTTAAAAAAAAGAAAGCCATAAACCAAGATAACCACACATCAAAAATGATGTATTTAATGATACTGTGTTTCCCCGAAAATAAGACCCTATTTTTTTTGAACCCCAAAATAAGCGCTTGGCCTTATTTTCGGGGAGGTATTATTTTGGGGCGCGTGGAGCAAGATGGGGCTCCTCTTGCCATCTTACCTGATTTCCAGCTCTGTGTTTAAATATTTTTGGGGAGGGCTTATTTTTGGAGAAACAGGGTGGAAACTAAAGTGCCCTTATCACTAATCATAAACATATAAATGATTATATGTAACAGCAAATACAAGGAAGGCCAAAGTAGTATAATTAAATAAATATTACCTAGGACTATGGGAAACAAGGACCAAATCTCTACTCAGTCATATTGCTTACTCATTAACTCATGGTATCCAAATACAAGACTAAAAATGGATAAGTTCCATGTGCTGAAATTTTAATGGTACTCTGGAACTGAAATAACATTAATTGATAAAAATTATTATACACAAGTTTGAGGAGAAGACACAAACATCTAAAGTGGAAAACTGAACATGGCTCCTGGTATTTCGTCTTGAGGGAAGAAAAATGATCCCAGAGTAAACAAAATAAAAAATAAATCTTCATACTAGTGTTTTCCCACAGGAGTGGAGTCTGCGTTTTGGATCAAGCTATGCCATTTCATGTGATCAAATGCAGCAGCTGGGTCCAATTGTATGATTTTTCATGTCTGGGTTAACTGTGTCCTGCCACCTTTGTTTTGCTCTTCATACACGCATTTGCCATCAAGGTTAAAATGGTAGGCGGTCCAGGCAATGGTGTGGGACATGCTCAATGGTGTGATGTTTCTGCACTTTCTGTTACTAGTGCAATGTCCATCTCTTGCCCGACTGCATCCTTTCTGACATGGTCAAGAAAGGAAATGCCTAATGAACAACACAGCATATGCATCTCCATAGGTAAGCACTTTTGGCAAGCATTCAGAGCTATATGATGCTACTTGGTAAACTATTATATTATTTATTTTTCCTTCCCTTCAATCATGTCCAATTTGTAGAGACTTCCTGGACATATCCCTGCAGTTTTCTCAGCAAGCTTTCCAGAAGTGGTTTAAAAGACATTCATTCATTCATTCATTCATTCGTGTGTGTGTGTGTGTATGTGTGTGTGTGTTTCTTTTAGCCAGGTTTTTCCTACGTAACCAAGATTTTTCTACAGCCCTAGCTCAGTGGAGTCACATCTACTCGATTCTGGGCTTTTTTTTCTTCTGGCAGCCAGCAGGCCCTATGCTGCCCTATGCTGCTTAGTGAGAGACTTATATAGATCTATTTCTGGCTCGTTAGCCATCATCAGTAAGCCACACACACATCTCACGTATCCTCCCTGTAAAGGTACAATATCTATTTTCTTACTTTTTCGTAGGTTTTATGTGTGTTTTTCTTTTAGCCAGGTTTTTCCTACGTAACCAAGATTTTTCTATAGCCCTAGCTGAGTGGAGTCACATCCACTCGATTCTGGGCTTTTTTTTTTTCTTCTGGCAGCCAGCAGGCCCTATGCTGCCCTATGCTGCTTGGTGAGAGACTTATATAGATCTATTTCTGGGTCGTTAGCCATCATCAGTAAGCCACACCCACATCTCATGTATCCTCCCTGTAAAGGTACAATATCTATTTTCTTACTTTTTTGTAGGTTTTTATGTGTGTTTTTCTTTTGGTTACGTAGGAAAAACCTGGCTAAAAGAAAAACACACATAAAACCTACGAAAAAGATATTGTACCTTTACAGATATTGTACCTTTTCCTCCTAGACCGCATCAACAAAGATCTCCTCACACTTCACCTCAAACTCAGCAACAAGATCCACCCTGCACTTTGGGACAAATCCAAACAACTCGCTGTCTGGAGAGCCGAAACACAGACCACCCTCAAGACAGACACACACATTAACAAACTCCGAAGAATACAAGAACGCCAGAAACAAACCCCTCCCCCCTCACAGCCACACATGAAACAAACAGTGCATAACATCTCAGATAGGATCCTCACCAAAGCCGAAACCAATGTCCTTTCCAAAGGATTCAACTTTGCAGTCGCTCCCAAACACATCCCCACTGAAACCATTATATGCAGAGTTGAAACCAGCCTGACAAAGTCAACCCCGACGACGCTAACAGAATCAGACTCGAAATCACCAACATCCTCTGCACCAGCAAGCCACCCAAAAGCAATTTACCCAAAGAGGAACAGACAGCACTACTTAACCTGAAAGAAGACACTAGCATAATAATCCTACCAGCAGACAAGGGAAACGCCACGGTGATTATGAACACATCTGACTACCAAACCAAATTAACCAACCTACTCCAAGACTCCACATACAAATCCCTAAACACAGATCCCACCACCTACCTGGAAAAAACCACTAGATCCAAAATAAAAGCCTCCCCCATCAGCGAAGAGATCCAGCAAAGAATCATTCCCAGAGAGAAATCATCCAGATGCCCTAAGCTCTATGGTCTCCCCAAGATACACAAAGAAGGAACCCCACTTAGACCCATAGTCAGCTCCATAGGCTCACCTCTACAAAACCTAGCCAAATTTCTCGCCAAACAACTACAGCCCTATGCAGAATCCATCAACTCACATGTAAAAAACTCATTCCAGTTCATAGAGATCATAAAGAAACAAAATTTACAACCCAGCGACCTACTCGTGAGCTTCGATGTCATATCCCTCTTCACTCAAGTGCCAATCAAAGAAGCCTTGACAGCTATCCAAAACAAATATAACCCCCCCAAGCACATCCTAGATCTGACCAACCACTGCCTATCCAACACATACTTCATCTATAACGGACAAAAATACAAACAAATAGAAGGAGCACCGATGGGATCACCCCTCTCTCCTGTCATTGCTAACCTCTACATGGAACACTTTGAAACCCAAGCTCTAGAAAAATCTGATCACAAACCCAAACTCTGGCTCAGATACGTAGACGACACCTTCATAATCTGGCCACATGGGAAAGAAAAACTGGACAACTTCCTCACACACTTCAACAGCCTACACCCCAAAATACAGTTCACCATGGAAACAGAAGCGAACAACCAACTTCCCTTCCTGGATTTCTTAGTCTACAAAAAATCCAATGGCTCCCTAGGACACACCATCTACCAGAAGAAAACACACACAAACCGCTATCTGCACGCACTCTCACACCACCACCCAGCACAGATCAACTCCATAGCTAAGACACTCATCTCCAGAACAAAACGTTTAGCTGATGAACAACACTTAAAAACCGAACTACACACTTTCACTAACGTACTAACATCCAATGGATTCCAAAGAAATAAGATTACCAACCTAATCCAAAAAGAAACCCCCACTAAAATCCAAGACAGAGAACAAGAAAACGGCAAAGCCCTCCTCCCATACATAAAAGGCACCACAGACAAAATCAGCAAGATCCTCCACAAACACAACATTCTGCAGAAACCGAAAAATATCCACCATCCTAAGAAACCCCAAAGACAAAATTGAGTTAGAAAATCAAGGAGTATATGAAATCCCATGCACCCCCTACCCCACCACATACATCGGACAAACCAACAGAAGAATAAGTGCACGCATTGAAGAACACAAGAACTCAGTCAGAAAAGAGGAACCAACTTCTTCCCTGGTCCAACACCTCAAAGCCACAGGACATGATATTGACTTTAAAAAGACCAGAACTATCGCCAAAACTGAACACTTTAACAACAGAATAATCAGAGAAGCCATCGAGATAGAAAAACGTCATGAATAAACGAGATGATACCTCCCACCTACCAGCCATTTGGAAACCCGCCCTTATTGACAAACGAGTCCCTAACACAAAGGGACACCAGACCCACACTCACGAGAGCCACACAGGATGCAACCACCACACATCCATGCAGAGCACAGCCAAACCCCCAACCAATCAGAACACATCTCCGCCCAATCAGAACACAGCCAAGCTCCCACCCAATCAGTTCACACCACCACTGGCAGTTAAAAGGAAGAAACAGCTGTGATCACACACATTGCTCCTAGAAGCACGAAGCCGAGAACACCAGCCTGAAGATGACGAACGAGACTTCATCGAAACGTTGCCAAGAAACCTCCAATTTTACGCGGGAGAAAACCCGAATAACCAAAGACCTACATACAAACACCCGTGAAAACCTCAGAAAACATATATATATATTTTGTTACTGCAAAAGACTGCTGACATAAGCCTGATGATGGCAGATGGGATTCTGTCAAAACGTCGCTTCTACCCTTTTAGGGATATATCCACAATTACACGGGAAGAAACCCAAAATATTAACTATACACATATATATATACACACACAAACTGAGGTTTTTGCGGGTGTTTGTATGTAGATCTTTGGTTATTCGGGTTTTCTCCCGCGTAAAATTGGAAGTGTCTTGGCGACGTTTTGACGAAGTCTCGTTCGTCATCTTCAGGCTGGTGTTTTCGGCTTCATGCTTCTAGGAGCAATGTGTGATTGCAGCTGTTTCTTCCTTTTAACTGCTAGTGGGGGTGGGAGCTGATTGGGTGGAGGTGTGTTCTAATTGGTTGGGGGCCTCCACCCAATCAGAACACATATATTATTAGGACATATTATTAACACATATATATTAGAACAGGCACTGTAGGCATGCTGGTGCACTTATGCACACTCCTTACAGACCTCTTAGGAATGGGGTGAGGTCAACAGTAGACAGTTTAAGGTTAAAGTTTTGGGGGTTTGGGGAAGAAACTACAGAGTCAGGTAGTGCATTCCAGACATTGACCACTATGTTGCTGAAGTCATATTTTCTCAATTTTCTGCAATTGAGTTTGGAGAAGTTTACCTTGAGTTTGTATCTATTATTTGCTCATGTATTGTTGTGGTTGAAGCTGAAGTAGTCATTGACAGGTAGGACATTGTGGCAGATAATTTTATGTACTATGCTTAGGTCAGACTAAAGTTGGCGTAATTCTAAGTTGTCTAAGCCCAAAATTTGGAGTCTGGTGGCATAAGGTATTTTATTACGGGTAGAGGAATGGGAGGACTCTTCTCGTAAAATATCTCTGGACTCTCTCGATTGTATTTATGTCCAATATGCAGTGTGGGTTCCAGACAGATTTACTGTTTACTGTAAATTTACTGTTCCAAAACCCCAGTCCACTTCATTAAGACCAACTGGTTCAAATTCTTCTCATATAACTAGGCAGGATCACATTTTGGATATCTCCATTGGATCTTTACAGACCTCCACAGAATCTGTACAGCTTGATTCCCACTCTGAGCAAATTAAAGCACCTTTATCTGAGAAATAGAATAAGCATCACTATAGTCCTGTAAACACTGCATTACTTTAAACAGGGCTACTGAGTGGTTCTCTGCAGAATCATTACATAGTCACAAACCAAGTCCACATATACTCTTGATTGCTGTTCCCCTTATCTAACTATAACCAGGTGCTGACCATTAGTTTAGAAGGCTACTGTACGTAGACCTCTGACAATAAATCAGTTAAATTGAACCTTCTCATGTTTACAAGCCCACAGATCTGGTCTTTCACACCTGACGGTAGGTGGAAAAATATCTAAGTTTTGTCCCAGAGGTGCTTTTTCAAAAGGCAACTGGACTTTCTTTGAAGACATTTAGCTTCTCATCCAAGAAGCTTCTTCAGTTCTTTGCTTCTTGGATGAGAAGCGAAACGTCTTCAAGCAAAGTCCAGTTGCCTTTTGAAAAAGCACCTCTGGGACAAACATGACCCATTGACTGAGAATCTCCATAGATATCTATGTTTTGCCATCAATATTGCCACACAGTTACAGTAAGAAAGGCTCTGACCTCCCTTTGGTCCTGTTCACTCTTCATTTCCCTTCAGGCATCTCTTATGCCATTTCCTCCCAAAGTTTTAGGAGCTGAGAGTACAGAGAATTCATACCAAACATGTTTCACTCCAAGGCCACTGGCATTCCTTCATTCCAAGTGAACAATTAAGGCTTCAGTTGAATCTTGTATCACAACCCCAAGTTCCCTCTGGAGACCCAACAGGTTCCATCAGTCACTTGCGGT
Source organism: Pituophis catenifer annectens (assembly GCF_029215685.1). Lineage (NCBI taxonomy): Eukaryota > Metazoa > Chordata > Lepidosauria > Squamata > Colubridae > Pituophis > Pituophis catenifer. The sequence goes on from NW_027256882.1 coordinate 56,481,834, forward strand.
GAATCAACCAAATGGGATCTAGTTCCTCTCAGCAAGGAGCAGCTTCAGAAAATTCCAAGACCAATAGGGAAGGATGTGCCATGACAAGGGATTGGTGATAACGTCCCCTAACCCCAGAGTACCCTGCTAATTCCCAGAGATCGAAATTAAGTCCATTGTGAGTCAGGCAGGATATAAATTTACCAGATTCAGGGTTGCCGTGGTGGCCATGAACTCCCAAGCAGCCCCGAGTCTGCACCCAAAGTCAGCAGATTTTGGGGAACAACATGGGGAACAGAGTGGCAGATGCCACTGGCCATCAGCTACAGACTCTAGAATATCAGGCAGAGAAGCTGTTATGCAGCAAGAAGGCTGGTATATTAGTAACAATCCTTCTGATCTCTTCAGCACATCTTCACAAACGGTTTTGCAGAATAGCATCCTTAGAAGCCATAAGAGTTTTTTGGATAGAAATAACTATACCCCCATTTCAGCCCTAGATTTGCAGCTGGTGCATAAACTAGGAAACAACTCATGAAACTCAGAGTTTTGGTAATACAAATAATGTCAGCCCTCTCATTGGAATTTAAACTGGATGAGGAAGATAGAAAGGAGTTGTTGGCCACTTGTTGGCCGCTGGCCCCTCCAGCAGCTAAATCAGAGGAGGAGGAGGAGGAGGAGGAGGAGGAGGAGGAGGAGGAGGAGGAGGAGGAGGAGGAGGAGGAGGCGGCATGGGAGTCAGGGTCAACATCAAGGCAACCTGAGATCTCCAAGGGGAAAGAGGGAGTGGACCTTGCAGAGGCAGAGCCTTGGCATCACCCCTCAAATGGAAAGTCAACAACCCTAGGTCTGGAGGTGGTTGATGAAGAAGAGGAGGAACAGCTGGGTCCAGTGCCTGACGCGCTGCTGTGCAGAAGGCAGAGAAGAGGAGAACAGTGGAAAACCATGGGCCGATCCTGGGAAGGAAGAGCCACCGCTGCTAGCAAAGCCCCACCCTAGCTCTGGGGATAAAAGGCAGGGGGCGGAGATGAATAGATGTGGCAGACAACTATTCATCTTCCGGTCAAAGGGACTGGTTAGCCTATGAGAGAAACTTTCTGCCAGGGCTGCCGGTGCTCCTAATAAAGGAATCTTTTGAGTTCATGCCAGAGGGTTTGTCGTGTTTGGAGAGCTGGGTCAGAACAGGAGTACTATAACATCTATCAGCTTTAAATGTTTAAAAATTATGCTACCATAATACTACATTTTATATGAATCATCTATAATATTCTATGATCAAAATATTATATACCACAATGAAATATACAGAAAAGAACTAAGTTAGATCTTTTGGAAGAAAGGATTCTCAAATTTTTGAGAAAGAGGATAGAAACAGTTAATCTGTGGAAATATATTTGGAGGATTTGTTTTCAAGGCTACAATTCTTTCATCTTTTTTTTTTCTCTTTTCCTTCTGTCCTTTTTCAATTCTAAAAGATTGTTGTGTGCTAACTCAACATTAATAGAAAGAAGGCAACTATCGTGGTATCTGTTTCCTTGTAGCAGATCCCAAGTAGCATTGGCTATGAATCCAACACTGTAAGCCAATTTCAACAAGAGGGTGGGGGGAAAGAAATAAGATTAACCCATTCATTTTCTTTCCAGAATTCTTGGTTAGAGATAGATGAAAGACTGAAAGAACAGTTCTCCTGCAATTTGTTTTGTTACATGTAATGCCTTAGTAAAGGACTATTATAATGGTATCTCATTTCATGCAAGATACAATCAACATACAATGCATTAATAGGCAGATGCAGAAGAAACTTTCTCAAGAAAAGCCGCATAGTATGCGTTATTTAATTGGGACCCTTGCACAACATTTTAAGATCCACTGATAAGGCAAAATATGACTTCTGCTCCTAAGGCAGATCTTCTGTGTCATGGCACTAGATATAAACCGTTCTAACTTCTGGTCACATTCCAAGAATTACTGAATTCTTACTATTCCTAAGCTTTTCGAAATACAATAACTTTTCAAGAGTCCTTGATTACATTACATTTTATTCAATACCTCTGGAACTCTTTTGATGAATCTCAGGTCAGAATCTCTGAAGTGCTAAAAAAAGGAAAATCCTTTACCTTTAAACTGCAGTATACCTGACCTAAATATCCACATACAATTACATACACAGTGTGAACTGGAATGCAACAACCTTTGCCTTCTCTTGTTTCTGCAAATAATATGAAAAGCTAATCACATATCTTTATTTAAATGTAATTTTGAATACTTTTTGTAACACTGTTTCTTTTTCTTTCAGCCTGCCGAAAACCCCACCTCATAATAATACAGCTTTAAAGCAATCTGTTCCGACGGACCATTTTACTTATTCTCCAATTTTTTACCCAAATTACACAGGTATAATTATTTTGACACTGTAATGAAAAGAAAATGGGATTTGGGCACTGTGGGTTTATCTAATAACACTATTTCTTGCCAGACTTCACAGCGCTGACAGTCACAAAGAGTCCTGTCCATTCCAATAGGAAATATTTGATTTTACGGTAGGAACATTATTTATTTTCACCAAGTTGCTATTATCAGAAAGGATATGATAGCTGAATAATAAAAATGAAATCAAGAAATTCTGGTGTTTCAAGGCTTTATTTTTTTCCTGCTCTCACTTTTGACATTTTCTTCCCCTGGAGAGACAAGATAAAGTGCTGTCATAAATGGGTGACTTTTCTTGTCAAATGACAGATTTGATTCTCCATGGCAACCACAAATCAAGGTGCTAGTCTGAATTAAAGCTTCTCTTAAAAGGCGTCTTTATGTTTATAAAATGAATTTAAATTAAATGGGTATTAGGTACAGGGCTTTCCCCCACCAACCTCAATTTATTTATTGACTAAGGAGCTCTCTGCAGTATGTAGCATATTTGCATTTTAAGGAAAGGAAACATATTGTCTTGGCAGATGTACCAACAAAGAAAGTTACAAGGTCATGCTACATATACTAGTTTATAGTGCTATGAATGGTACACAGATGGACAGTAAGCAGTTAAGAGGCACTTAAATACTAGAAAAAGCACAAAAATTACCTATGGAGTAACAGATGAAGGAAATCTCTTCTCATCCTGTAACATGCTTTCTTCCAGAGAGAGTTAATAAAGACTCATGTAATTGTCATAAACAGAATGCCAAAAGGAAAAAAAAAACATAATTAATCAGATGCCTCATTCTGAGTCCTTATGCAATTTTGTTATAGATCACAAAACCTCGACGACAATTAGCTTTATTCTGATTTCTAAAGCAGTACCAGTTATTTTTGTTTAACAAGAATTAAATAGCAAGTTTCTGTTTTACACTAAAAAGCTTTTTTTTCATTGCTCAAGCGATATGCACATATATAGGCATTAAAGCTAAAAAAAGTGAACAAATCATTATTTAGACAGATACTTCACAGTCCTATATATAAAAAAGTAAAATAATTTTTAAAAATGAATGACAGCTCTTGTTCTAATATACAGTCTTTAAAATTTGCCAAGGATTCTTGAGAACTGCTTTTATACCTATATATGTGATACATGCACATGTACACACACGCACGCGCACACAGAACAAAGTACACACTAGAGAGGAGGGAGCACAGAGAGGGATTGACATTATAAATTGTCAAAACCATATAGTGGAATTCACTATAATAACACCAAAGAAAATTTGTCTAATACATTCCAAGCATGTGTCAGAAGTCCACCAGACATATGACATAATTCAAATCAAAAAGAGTTTTTCTACTTGTTATCCTCGTGGTTACTATGAACATCATCTTTATATACTCTGCCAAATTTGAATTTAAGCTTACTGAACTTAAATTGGCTTTTTCTAGTATTAACAGAAGATCTCACTTTTTTCCCTGACATTACATATCCTTTTATCCAAAAATACAGTTTTCAGCAGCAGGAAAAGCTCTGTTCCAGCATGATGAAGAAAAGGGGATATGGCTCCTGTCAAGTCTATGTTAAATTCAAAATTGGCATACTGTTTTGACGAGACTGTTATCCACGGATGTTAAAAATTTTATTCTCCACTTCTGAAAAACTGTGCATTAGCAGTCTTATAGAAAAAGGATAAACAAGAGATCATTTTTTTAAATTTTCTTTTTCCCCCATATCTTTAAATGCCGTATTGAGATATTACAATCCTTCGCTTCAAATGCATTGGGATTTGACAGGCAGATAGATAATATCTAAATATATCATTTTTCTTTTGAGAAAAAAAGTATCTTCTTTAGCAATCCATTTGTGTATGCGTCCCATTAAAGTGCCATGACTGAAGCAAAACAGGTTCAGAGCAAGAGCTAAACTCTAATCTCTGTGGGATTCTAGTAGTGGAGTGTTTAAACTAAGCTTTAACCAAATCACATACTGTACTGTTCAAATAAAAAAGCATTTTTGACTTGTTATAGTAAATTACTATAACAGTATGTAAATATTTGCTGCTATAACTCATTCTTCCAATATCTTGAAATAAATCAGCATATAACTTTTTGCTTGTAAATAAATATTTTCAATAGAGAATGATCCCTGGCCTGACTGCAAAAGTCTATTTAAAATTGCCGATATAAACTGAATATACATGAATAAAAATTAGTCACATGCATATTAATGAGGTAATATACAATCCTAAAATGATGGTGATGAAAACACAGGCACCACCTGAGCAGCTGTAGATGAGGCAATGTAAGGCTGCCCAGCTTCCGCACACAGTGAGTAGAGCGAAGACAATCTATGAAGCTCCTTGCCAAGCAAAGATATAAATCCCTTAATTAAAGGCAACTGATTGCAGCATAGTTTAAGAGACAGTCATGACCCATGAGTCCTCAATGAAATCAACTATCTGATCTTTGGCTCTTGGGTGATGTTTGTGTGGATTTTTATTGTGAAATTCTGACCATTGGACTGATAACCCTAATCTTGGTCTTAGAAATCTTAACTGGATTTTGACTATTCTTCTATATGCTCCTGTTAAAACCAAAACCGCTCATCAGACAACTTTCTTTCAGAAAGTTTGCATTCCTTGTCTGCTGTTATTTCCTCAACTTTGAGAAAACTGTTAATTTCCCTAGCAATTGTGTGAGTGTATAATTTAAACTAGAAGCCCAACAATTAATTAAGGTTGTTGATTTGTTTTTGTTTTTTACCAAACATAAGTTTGGAAGTCTTTGATTACTCTAAAAAATAATTTTAAAATTTAGGATTCTTTGCATTCACACTGGAATAGAGGCAAGCACACAAGCCCAAGTGGGAAACTAGATTCATGAGTGACCATGAGTATGGCACTCCAATCCAAGAAGAGTCACATCTGACACATGACGGATTTATACAAACTGTCTGAGCTAGAGCAGTAAATTTAGGAGAACACAAATTGCACACTGGGTCTTCCTGGGGTAGTGCAAGCCCATCAAGAATCAAAGATGGAAATGTCCTCCTTTCATTCAGATACCATGAAATCCATAGACGCTTCATCTTCCTAGGATTAAGTCTAAGCCGGTTCTCCTCCATCCAGATCCTTACAGCCTTCAACATTTGGGACAGACTGTCAATGACAGTGGTCAACCAAGAGCTGATATCTATTACTGGGTTTTGCAACCTATCTAATTTAGATATCACCCATCTGACTCTCAAGTGTAAACACTGATACCAACCATGAAGGAAGGAGCAAATAGTGCCTTCAACTCCAAAATCCCTGGCCCAGTCCAGAAAGATATCCTAATCCAGGGGTGTCAAATTCAATTTCATTGAGGGCTGCATCAGGGTTGTGTTTGACCTCAGGGGCGGGGGGGGGGCAGGACGGCATGGCCAGGGTGGGCATGGCCAGCTTGACATTACTTGTGTCAAGGGCACCTGTGGGCACCCGAGCGCTCTGCCAGAGAAAGCAGACTCCCAAACTCAGTTTTCAGCTACAATGGCCTCCTGCAACCCTCTGCCAGTGAAAAGGAAGCTCAGCCCTCCCAAGCTCCGTTTTCTCTAGCAGAGGGTCCGCAGCAGGGGTGGGTTCTAAAAATTTTTACTACTGGTTCTGTGGGTGTGGCTTATTTTGTGAGCATGACTTGGTGGGGGGTAATGTGACTGGGTGGGTGTGGCCAACTTTTTTTTTTAAACTTTTAAAAGCATTTTTTCTACAACCTTAAGAGGTTGCAGAAAAAAATGCTTTTAAAAGCCTCTGATGATCAGCTGGGATCGCCAGAGGCTTTTAAAGGCATATTTTTTCCTACAACCACTTCAGCCGAAGAGGTTGCAGAAAAAAATGCTTTCAGGAGCCTCTGACGATCCCAGCTGAGCCACGCGATCATCAGAGGCTTTTTTTTTTTTTACTTTTAAAAGCATTTTTTCGGCCAAAGAGGTTGTAGAAAAAATGCTTTTAAAAGTAAAAAAAAGGCCTCTGAGGTGGGTGGGATAAGTGAGCGGTGACCGGGCCGGGGACCGGTTCGGGGGCGTGGCCAGCCAATGTTATTACCAGTTCTCCAAACTACTATAAATTTTTACTACCGGTTCTTGCGAACCGGTGCAAACTGGGAGCAACCCACCACTGGTCCGCAGACCAGATCTAAGCACCCCCGGGCCAGATTTGGCCCAGGGGCCTTGAGTTTGACCCTGCTCTAATCAATTATATCAAAAGCTTTCAAAGATCAAGGAGGCTCTTTCATCCACCATAGGTCAACAGCAAGCACAATTAATGCTGTCTCAGTTGTTTGCTCAAGCATGAAACTCTGCTGAAAGATATGTAGTAAAATAATTCAAGACAGATGGGCTAGTTGGAGTTCCATATTCTCTCTTGTTGTAAGATGTAACCTATTTTTCCAGCAATTACATTCTATTACTATTTCCTAGCAGAAATGTAAGAGCCTTCTATCTGTGTAATGCAATGTATCATCAGCATCAACCATCTTTGGTTAATACTTGTTGACTGAATATTGAATTTTAAGAGTTTTTGTGACAGCAAAAATAACAGAAGTTCTTTCAAAACCACAATGTAAACCTTTGCTATATAAAAATCAGGGACACTTTGCTAATGTAGCATGGTAAATGTAAAATGTTCATTAAAATAAGCCAAGTGCATAAAAGAAATGTGAATTTTATTAGCTAGGCAGCTGAATTTTTTAGTTTTATTGTGTAAAAGAGAGAGGCGAAGACCAAGGAAAAAATGAACTCTACCTATTTTAATCATGTTGTAACCTGATTTCAATGTTTAGATGTATCCATCAGAGAAGCTACATAAAATATGCTTCAAGTAGTGCTTGATAAAATAAAAAATGGTTAGTATCAAACAACACTTTACTGAAAATTCCTAGTTCTTCCATATACACAGCTCTCTCTACACTGCAGACATTTTTTCAATCCAAATTCTACACCTTTTGTAGAAAGACCACATGTGGATAAAAGTAAATAAATGCATTCCAACTTTAAGAGTTTGATAAGTAAGTTATAAACAGCTAAAACATCTCACAGTGATTGCTGAAAAAGAAACATAAAGAATCTTTGTATATACTACATAATATGAATTTTATTTAGCAATAGAATTTGAAACAATTCAATAGTAAATCAGCTCATTTAGATGTTGAGAAAATTTTCCACCAGGTTTTGGAATCTGAAGGGAAAGGAAGTAAAAGAGTGAAGCTTAAAAAGTAAACTCTGATAATAATCCAATAAACTGACATGTTTGAAGAGTGAAGCTAGCTAGATGGAAAGTAACAAGCCCCAGATCAGACAGGACGGTCCTCTCCTCAATCCAGAGGCAAAAAGGGTAGGAGAAAGAAATTTAGGATTAAAGCCCTAAAAATTAATACATATAACTGTTGGTCCTATGGGCCAACAAATCTTTTCAGTCAGGTTTGAAAGAATGAGATACAGGATTATGTTGTTAAGATGATTTCCTCTTTGCAGAAAAGTCTCAAGAAGTTGATGCTCAAAGATACCTGTTCAATTTCTTGACTATTGTTTTGTCAAAGTTTGTAGGATTCTAATTTATCACTCATATCTTATATTCATACATTTCACACCTTATGAAACCACAAGAGAATGACAGAAGGGTGACATTCAATGTCACCAATGTAAATTATCTCCAATTTTATGTTGCCTTTCCATTTTGGATCTTAAAAGTTACAGAGGTCCTTAACGGTTGCCTAGAAATGGTAATGTATTGAATATGAATTAAAAATGGAAACTGAATATAGGTAAGAGGTGCTCCTGATCCAAATAGCTGACTCATAAACCTAGAGTTAAGCTGTGTTAATTACAGTAGCACTTGGAAAAAAACACCTTCATGGTTCAGAGACTTTTCTAGATATGATTTGATCCTATACTTTCAGACCAACCAGTGGTGGCCAGTAGAGGTTGATATTATTTATATCTATTCTTAGAAAACATCTGGACAGAATAACGGTTTTCTAAATTTTAATGTAAGTCAATCATTGCACAGTGTTCCACATAAAGCTATCATAACATAATATTTGAAACCTATAGCTGGAACAGAATGTAGGAATTATATAAATGAAGTTGTGATTTCACAAACAGAAGCATTCACAAACCAGTTTCCAATTTGTGTGATCCTTGGTGCTATCTGAGCTTGGCTGTTTTCTTGCAGATGTTTCATTACCAAATTAGGTAATATCATAACTGCCTGATGATGCTGCCTAGTGTGGTAGTGAAACATCTGCAAGAAAAGGGGCATTGGTCTTACCTGATACGCTCCTTCTCATTGGGTGGAGACAGCATCCAGGAATGGGTTGTCCTTGTCTGTTCAGTTGATTGGACTGAGTCTGTCAAAGTTGTTAAGCCATGCCTTTATTGCTAGGGCTTCCCAGCTTTTGACGAATACGAAGTGATGGACTCAATGTCTCAGTATTGCAAATCCGTCGTGGTGGTCGATGACCAGACAGCTAAAGAGTGGGGCTGGATGCTGTCTCCACCCAATGAGAAGGAGTGTATCAAATAAGACCAACGCCCCTTCAACAGGTCCATACGGACAGAGAGGTCTCTGCCCAGACTGTAGCTCACCCATAACACAAGGGAGAGTCAGCTTTGGTATGTCCATTCCTTGATGCTGTCTCCACCACTTTGAAGAAGGGGCGTGGCTTAACTAATTCATCCTGAAGAAAGTCCAGGATCTGAGCTATCAAGATTCCAAGTGGAGAGATACCTGACTTGCTACACCAGCTACAAAAGGTCCTCCAAGTGGCGGAGTAGATATGCTCGATGGAAGGTCGTCGAGAGGCCTGAATAGTCCTGATGACCCGAGAGGAAAAATTGTCCCCCCTCAGAGCGCGCCACTCAAGTGCCTGGTGGTCAGTTGGAGCCACTGTGGGTCCGGGTGGACCAATGCCCCCTGGCTGAGCGAGACCATGCCCTGAGGGATCCTCCAGGGTGGGGTCACCAAAAGGGTCATGAGATCGGCGAACCGAGACCTCCTGGGCCAATGTGGAGCCAGAAGCAGGACTTCCGCCCTCTCCTCCAGAACCTTCTGAATGACTCTTGGAAGAAGGGGAAGAGGAGGGAAGGCGTAAAGGAGCCCTGGTGGCCACGGGTTGCGGAAAGCATCGACTCCCTCCACCCCTCGAGTTGGGAATCTGAGAAAGAATCTCAAGAGCTGTGAATTCTCTGGGGTGGCAAACAAGTCCACCTCCAGGATGCCAAAACAGTCCGCCAGTTCCCAGACGAGGGACGGGTGCAGGCGCCACTCCATATGATCTATGACTGTCTGGCTGAGCCAATTCGCCTGCACATTGGACACCCCAGAGATGTGCTCCGCTGTTATGGATCGGAGATGCCATTCTGCCCAAAGACACAGCCTCCTGGCCTCCAACATTAGAGATTTGGATCTGGTATCCCCGATGGCTTATGTGCACCTTTGTGGCCACATTGTCAGTCAGCACCAGAAGGGGCGTTGTCTTACCTGAACGCCCTTTCTGAGAGTGGAGAGGCCAGTGGTTATGCGTGGTAATACCACTGCGATCCAATCAGATCGAGTCTGTCAGTTGAAAAGTCCTCCTCCTTCTGCTGACTCCCAGCTTTCGGACGAGATGTGGACAGACGGAAGACGCTCTCACTGAACTGAAATGAAAGAAAGGAAGGATAACCCCCAGCGAAACGGCCCGGCGGAAAGGGTGGGGATAACCACTGGCCTCTCCACTCTCAGAAAGGGCGTTCAGGTAAGACAACGCCCCTTCTAAGCGAGGGAGAGGCCAGTGGTTATGCGTGGGACATGCCAAAGCCCACCACTCATAGGGAGGGACCCGCCCGGGACGTGGAGCCATCCCCCGCACATACTTGTTGGAGAACTCGACGACCGAATGCCGCCTCCGCCGAAGCGAAGCTGTCGATTTTATAATGGCGGATGAAAGGGGTCGGGGACGTCCAAGTGGCGGCCCGACAGACCTCTAGAAGAGGGGCCTGGGTAGCCCAGGCCGCCGAGGAAGCCGGACTCCTGGTAGAGTGGGCCGTCAGGCGGCGAGGAACTGGCAAGGCTTGAGCCCCATAAACCGTCGTAATTGTAGCCCTTATCCAGCGACCCACCGTTTGTGAAGAAACCTTAAGCCCCAGGGTAGCCGGTTGGAAGGAAACAAAGAGCCCCTCCGACCGACGGAAGGAAGAAGTTCGTCGGAGGTAAATACGAAGGGCCCTACGGACATCCAGGGAATGCCAGGAACGTTCCCGAGGGTGGGAAGGGTTAGGGCAAAAATTGGGCAGGATTAGCTCCTGAGTCCGATGGAAGAGGGTGTTTACTTTAGGGAGAAATGTGGGGTCCAGGCGGAGTACCACCCGGTCGGAGTGGAATATACAGAGATCAGCCCGGGCTGATAGAGCGGCCAACTCTGAAATCCGCCTGGCGGAGGTGATGGCAACTAAAAAGGACACCTTGTACGAGAGGAAGCATAAGGGCACTGTCCTAAGGGGCTCGAATGGACCTTGTGTGAGGGCTGATAGGACCTTGGGCAGATCCCAGGACGGATATCGATGAATGGGAGGCGGGCGGAGGTTGGTAGCGCCCCGGAGAAATAAGCGGATAAGGGGGCGGTCCGCCAATGAGTTCCGGGCGCCAAAGCATAAAATGGAAGAAAGGGCGGCCACCTGTCTCCTCAGAGTATTAGGGGCCAACCCAGCATCCAACCCCTCCTGAAGAAAAAGCAATACCTGTTTTGTAGACGCCAAACCTGGATCCTGGTTCCTCCTCGAGCACCAGAGTGCGAATGTCCGCCAAGTGGCTCCATAGATGCGCCTCGTTGCCAGCCGGCGTGCGGCTAGAATGGTACTGATGAGTTGGTCTGGCAAGTGCGATGCCCTCAGGAGGCGCCGCTCAACCTCCAGGCGGTCAAGTGAAGCCAGTGAACGTCCGGGTGTAGAAGAGGACCCTGACGAAGGATGACCTGCTCCGGAGGGAGACGCCACGGTGGACGGGTGGACAGCATCTGGAGGTCGGCGAACCACGGGCGGCGAGGCCAGTGGGGCGCGATCAGGATCAGTTCGGCTTCCTCCTCCAAGAGCTTCCTGAGTACTTTGGGAAGAAGAGGGAGGGGAGGGAAAGCGTAGAGGAGACCCGAGGGCCACCTGCAGTGCAGTGCGTCCGTCGCCTCTGCTCTTGGGTCGTAAAACCTGGAGACAAATCGAATGGTCTGCCGATTGGCGTGAGTCGCAAACAGATCCACTGTCGGATGACCGAAGTGATCTGCGATCCGCAGGAACAGGGCTGGGTCGAGCTGCCACTCGCCCTGATCGACGACGGACCGGCTGAGCCAGTCGGCTTGTGTGTTGGATTGTCCCGATATGTGAGATGCTCGAAGAGACCTCAGGTGAGTCTCCGCCCAGGCTCCCAATCTCCCGGCTTCCTCCATGAGGACGCGAGAGCGGGTCCCCCCTAGGCGGTTCACATGGGCCTTGGAGGCCACGTTGTCCGTCCGGATGACGACATGGCGATCCTGGACCTGGTTCTGAAAGACGCGGAGAGCCAAATGGATGGCTCGGAGCTCCAGCCAATTGATGTTGTGGCCCAGGTCCTCCTGGGTCCAGAGACCTTGGGCCATGGTGGAGTGGAGATGAGCCCCCCAGCCGCGGAGGCTGGCATCCGTAGTAACCACAAGGGGGTTGGGTTCCCGAAACTCCCTCCCCTTGAGAAGAGCAGGTGATAGCCACCACCTCAGGGCTAATCAGACTTTGGAGGGAAGGACAACCATCCGGCAGGAGGCCGATAGGCGGCACTTCTGATACGGGAGGAGAAACCACTGCAGGTCCCTGCAGTGGAGACGGGTCCAAGGAACGATTCCTATACAGGAAACCATCTTTCCCAGAAGTTGGGAGAGAGTCGCCAGAGAGACAGAGTGACTCCGGGCGACTGACCTGACCAGAGACCGCAAACTGGTCAGGCGCTCCTGGGAAAGGAAGACCCTGCACTCGACCGTATCGATGACAGCTCCCAGATGTTGTATGCGGGTCGAGGGTACCAGGTGGCTCTTGTCTAGGTTGATGGAGAAGCCGTGAGCCGACAGGACCTGAAGGGTGGAGTTCAGGTCCCGTTGCGCCGAGGTCTCCGAACTCGACTGGATCAGGAGATCGTCCAGGTAGCATTGGATCCTGACCGGAAGAGCCCGGAGGTGAGCCGCAAGGGCAGCCATCAGTTTTGTGAACACTCGGGGGGCCGAGGACAGGCCGAAAGGGAGTGCGCGATACTGGTAATGTTGGCCCGCATAACAAAACCTCAGAAACTTGGAATATGCCGGATGGATGGGAACGTGTAAGTAAGCCTCTGTCAGATCTATAGACGAGAGGAGGTCCCCAACCCGAATACCATCCAGGATGGATAGTAAGGACTGCATTTTGAACCGCCGGTAGAGGACCCAGCGGTTCAAAGTCTTGAGGTCCAGAATTGCCCTCCAGCCCCCGGACGATTTCTGGACGATGAACAGACGTGAATAGTAGCCTTGTCCGAGCTGCTCCTGGGGTACCGGTTCGATGGCCTGAATTTCTAATAAATGATGGATGGCCGATACCACCAGAAACCGCTTCGACCGATCCCTCGAGAGAGGACATCGGAGAAATCTGTCCGGGGGGGTGGAGAGGAATTCCAGGGAGAGGTCCCACCTGACCGTCTCCCTGACCCAAGAGTCCGATGTTGTGGCCTCCCATTGGCTGGCAAAGAGCGCCAGGCGGCCTCCAATGGGAGAAGAAGACCTGCAGTCAGCGGGACCTACGGGAAGGGCGCCCCCGGCCCCCTCTGAAGGAGCGCCTATATTGGCCCCTCTGGAATTGGGGACCTTGACGATCTGGTGGACGTGAACGTGTTGGAAAGAATCTTTGGTATCTCGGGCCCGAGAAACCTGATTCAGTGTTACGAAAGGGACGAAAGGGGGCAGTCGGACGGGGCTCCGACCGCCGGGAGACGTTGGGCAAGATACGTCTCTTGTCCCTGGTTTCGATTAGGAGGGGCTCGAGGGGAGCCCCAAAAAGGGAAGGGCCCGCGAAGGGGGATGAAGCGAGGCGCCATTTAGACTTGGCGTCGGCCTGCCATTGGCGGAGCCAAAGCAGGCGGCGGGAGGTCACTGAGGCCCCTATTGACTTGGCAGCGAAACGCGACGAGTTCAAAGTCGCGTCCGCGGAGAATTCTAGGGCTGCTAGGACTTTATTCAGGTCCTGATGGGACCGAGCGTCCGATAAGGGAAGGCGATCCTTCAATTGGCGGAGCCACAAGATGCAGGCTCTATTAAAGAAAGAAGACGCCATGGCAGCTTTTGCCGCCCAGGCAGAGGCCATGTGTGCCTTGACAAGAGAATTGTCAAGGCGTTTTTCCTCGGGACGAAGGGCCTCCTCAGGGGGGGCGGCCATGTTGGAATGGCTCGAAAGGGCTACCACGGGTGGGTCTACTGTTGGAATTTGCAGTAAGGAAGCAATGTCAGGCGCCAAGTTGTACAAGCGCCTGTCCAGAGAATTGGGGTTAGGCCCCGAGACTGGGTTGGACCATTGACGTTGAAGAACGTCTTTGAAAAGTTTGGGCCCTGGAATCTCTTCTACCTCCGAAATAGGCTCCTCAAAGAGAGGAACTGGTGTTTCAGATGGTTCCCCTGCAGGGGGAGTGGGCTTTACAATGCCCAATCCAGTGGTGAGCTTTGCTTTGTGGAGGAGGGATCTAAATAGCTGTGGTTTGAATAAGCCCACAAATGAAGGCTGATCAGGGGCCAGGTCCTCATCCTCCGATAGGTCCTGTTCCCTAGTCTCCATATCCAGTAGCGAATGGGGTTCTGAGGCAGCCGAAGGGGCCGCGACCCCAGTAGGATTAGCTGGCTCCTCATATTGAGAACCCTCGATATCCCCAAGGGAGGAGGCTGAGGCATCCACCCAAGAGGCAGTACGCCTCTGGAGCTCCAGTTGAACCCCCTTCTGGATGGCCTGATGGAGGAATGATGCTACCTCCGGGGTTAGGAGGGAAGCAGTCTGTGCCCCTGTAGATGCCACGGGGGGTTGGGAGGGAACCATAGTAGGGGATTGAGAAGTTCCCTTTTGAGGCTGGTCCGAAGAAGGCCCGAATAGGGCCTCTTGGATCTCAGGTTGAACGGTAGGTTCAGCCATAGTGTCATCAGGGGACAGTTGGGGAATGGGAGATCCTGGAAGGGCCCTCTCCCTAGAGGGGGTGGATGAAGAGGGGGGAAGGGGCGCAGGAGTCACAGGATGAGGTTCAGGATGTGATGGGGCCTCCCTAAGAGATGCCTCCTTGAGAGCCTTTTGAATGGAGCGCTCAATTGCTTCATGAAGACGAAGCTCCTCTTTGGCCTTGGCTGCCTGGCGTTTTGCCTCCTTAGAGGCCTGAGTCCCTTTGGACTTCTTTTGAGGCACAGCTGAGGAAGGCCCTGGCAAGGCCTCCTCTCCTGCCCCTCTCTTGGTCGCCTTGGTGGAACGCGAAGCCATCAGAACCTGTAAAATGCAGTAATTTCTAATTAATTATTAAATAAGGTTCAGTAATTTTCAAAACAAAATGGCGGCCGCTAGCCTCGTGGAGGCTTATGCCTTTAGAAAATGGCGGCCGCCGACAAGAAAGGCTCAGGAGAAGGCCTTGAGATCCAGTAATTTCTGGAGAGCCAGGAACTGGCCAAGTCTGGTAAGATCTGAATTAGTAGTAATTACAGGCAGCTGATTTGTTTAACAGTGCTTTAGTCAGCTTCACCACCAGGCTCTAAGGGCAAGAAATTCCTCTCTCCTTCTCCCCCCCCCCACCGGGGATCACGATTGCTCTGCCTTGCCTGAATGCCATTTGAAATTGTGTCCCTCGAAGCTCTATGCAGCAGCAGGAGGCAGGAAGGCAGAAGCGTGTGGGGAAGAAAGCCCCAGGGACGCCAAATTAGCGCTGCGCTGAAGCGCAAACGCTGCTGCTCCGTCTGGGAAGGAGAGGGCGGCTGAAGCTCAACCCTCCGGAGATCGCTGAGGCCGTCAGCTGGGAGGCGCAGAATGTGTATTGCGCCGAAGGAGAGAGGCAGCCAGCAAGAAATCGGGCGGCTAGCTCCGTTTGGTGAAGCCTGCTACCAGCAAAGCTGGGAGGCTTCGCAACGTTACTAAACGTGAGCCTTTCACGCTGCTGAAGGGGAGAGCCTGAAGGAATAGGCTCAATCCCCTGATAAAACTGAGCGGCCTCCAAAGCGCAGGGCGCGAAGCCCTAAAGGCTGAGTAATCTGCTCAAGATCTTAACGAGCAGAAGGAGGCAAAGCTAGCAAAATCAAGTTATAACAATTTGAGAGAGAGACTCAGTGGAGCGTCAGACCTGATTCAGATCGAGTCTGAAAGCTGGGAGTCAGCAGAAGGAGGAGGACTTTTCAACTGACAGACTCGATCTGATTGGATCACAGTGGTATTACCACGCATAACCACTGGCCTCTCCCTCGCTTAGAACGTGCCTGTCCAAGACCGACTTTTGGAAATGAACGAGGGCCAGATAGACAGCCCGCAGTTCCAGCCAGTTGATGTTCTGCTTTAGATCCAGGTCGCCTCACCTGCCCTGGGCTACTTGCAATAAAATAACGAAGTTCAGTGAACACCAAGGACCCCACAGTTCAACCCTGCACTACAATTATTCTCTTACATTACTGGTTTCCAATGTTTCCAAGCACAATCCTAAAGATTACATCAAAACGACACATACAACAAACCTGTTTCTCTATGCTAATTGATGACATGGACTACATTCAAAGCTGTATGACTGGAGGACGAAGCCAGAAGACCTTCAGGCAAGCTGAAGGATTGGATAATGGTAAAGGCATCAACTTCAAAACATTTCTTAAATTTATCTACAGACTTATGAAAATAATAACCTCATGCAGAATGGCTGTTTCCAAGTTGTTCAAAATGTCCATAAAGCCTGAATCATTCTCCAGTGGGACTGTGAATACCTGCTATCAATAAAAGATTTTTTTTTCCTCCAAGTTTGAAAAGCAAAACAGATAAAACTAAATTGAACTGATTCAGAGCTTATTTTTAGCTGGTATTTCAAGCACATCATTCACATTTCTCTATAAATGTTAAAATAAGAAGTGTGAATTGCTGACCTCTGTATCTCAACTGCTGTCAGATGTGTATTTCAAGAAGAGATCCATGGGATCAAATGCTCCTTGAATCTACAATATGTATCACAACGCAAAGGAAGAAAATGACCTTGAATAAGACAAATTTCATAAACATCACTGAGGTAATTTTTAAAAAATAAATTGTTCAAACAGATGTGAAAAATGTTTTAAATGTCTTTAGCATTTGCAGTTCATCTATTAATTCAAAGCTACAGTGTTTATTTTGTTGAGACACTGGCTAGATTCACACATCACATAAAACTGAAGTATTTTTAGTTTTGTGTATATAATCCTGAGCCATAATGGATGGGTTCACACATTGACCTAAGGCAAAAATAACCAACCACATAGTGCTATGTACAAATCAGATCTGTATCACCGTTCTACCTTTCCACCAAATGAAGACAAATTGTTGCCTTCTTTCTTTAGTATATGAAGTATAATTTATTGCAGTGCTTGAATCATCATAGCCATTGGGACTATTAACCATAATTTTCTGAATTAAAAAATAATCTCAGCCTTTGGTTTGATAAGGTAAAATTGGCTAGGTAGAGTCATTTTGCTAATTCAACCAGAGAGAATTCCAAATCCATAGACTAGAAATAGTCAGTAGTATAAGCAATAAGCCCATCAATTTGCTGTTCTCATTCCCTAAGCAAATTGGGATCTTTGATCAGTAATGGATCAGAGACTAGAAATTTTGCTATCCTAGGTGGGAATCAAAGTTTTTATAGTCTCCTTTACTGGTCAAGGGGATTTTTTTACTACCTTAACTGATATATTAGCGTCACTGATGCCCTGAAGACTTTACTGTGACGTTACTTGCACTGTGCACTGATGATGTTACCTGATTTGGTAAAGAAACGTCTGCAAGGAAACAACCAAGCTCAGAAAGCACCAAGGACCCCACAGATCAACCCTGAGCTGGAAATATTCCCTTCCCTTTAGATTAACTCAGTCCAAGATATGCCATAATTAATTACTGCATAATTAACAAATCATAATTCCTCCAAAGAAAATAAAACACTTGGAATGCCCAGAAAAGAGAAAAAAAAATAAATCATGAAAATTCTTAAGTCCTGATAAGATACCTGGCCTCAATCTAAATTGGTCCATTAACTCCATAAAAGATACAAAGAAGAAAAATGCAACACTGCAATTTTAGTTCCACCTTACTGCATAACAAAGTGAATACAAAATGTAAAGCATTGCATTTTAAAAATAAATGTCCTCAAGAAATAACATTTAATGCAAAAAATAATTAAAGCTAGCAATATATTTTGGAGGACCTCTAACATGGACCATATGGTGCTATGCCACATATAAATAAAAATATGTTACAGCAGGTGGGCTGGTTTGAATTTTATTTCACGGGTTAAATGTGGCCTGCTAAACTACAGAGAAACATTTGTTCTGAGTATATTGTTAAGCAATTAACATAAGCCCAAAGACATGGATTTCAATGATTTCATACCCTCTTGTTTTAACCTCCATTCAGAAGCTTTTACTTCAAACTTTACAGAATGCAATTTTGCAAAAAAAAAATAAATCAAAAATTAAAAATAGTCAAGGCGTTGCATCCGTTCTGGATTCCTTCTAATTTAGGTGGCCTTATCATTTCCTTCTCTGAGTTATTACATCTGATTAATTTTCCTGCTATTGGACTATGGCAGCATAACCAAAACCAATTTTTGATTTTCTTTAGAGGAGAAAAGTTTGGCTAATATTTCAACTTAATTCACTTCTTCAATTAATGGATGGATGGACAGATGGGCAATGTGTCCGTCTTCCCCTAACAAATCCTATAGTGTCCTCAATGAATTAACACCATATAAGCAATATTATAGATGCTAAAGATAACAGAACAATAGCAAAACACATCCAATTCATCAGTGAGAAAGAAATGAAAAGGACACACCAGATTGCTAGAGGAAATTATTCTATATCCAAGTTGTTTCAAACTGTATTCAGCACAGTATTCCTTTTGGATGTAACATTAAGACAGAATTATTTATCCTTATCAGGAATACTGGTACGTGAATCTCAAATGGCTCCTTTTTCATCGGAAGCAGTTAAATAAACTAATAAACATCACATAAAATTTATTTAATGTTATGGCTACACTGTAATTCCTGCTTTTTTCTTCATCTAATGGAAGCATCAGAAATCAACAATGAATTGAGCCTTATTATTCTGGCTTGCTAAGAGAAGAACCAATTGAGACACTCCACTCCAGATGTAATTTAAATTTATTGACAGTAGAACCATGATGTACTTCTTTCACTCTCTCTGAAAGAAGAAAACATGATCAGATAGCACACAACAATACAGGTAATAATTGATTAATGACCAAAATGGGACCAGTAACTTAGAACTTAAGTGAAATGGTCACAGTGAAATAGCAACTGTGCTTCTGGTCTTACTTCAGTTTTCTTTTGCTTTAGACTTCAAAGGTTGTAAATACAAGGATTGGTTTCAACACCATAATAACTGTAAAAAGTTGCTAAATGAAGCAGTCACTAAATGAGGATTTTCTATATGCCTTTATAATCCTGAGAAAACCAGATCTGTGATGAAGTCTAGATAAACCCAACATCTGAACCCAGGTAACGTTACTTGCAAAAGAATATGTGAAAATATTATCCTTAGAATTATAATGAAGATACCAAACATCTATCAAGCAAAGATTCCCATAAGGCAAAATTTAAGATTTAGGAAAGTAAGATAAGAGGATTAGGATGATGATATAAAGCGGATGAAAGACTGAAATAAAATGATTAACAAACAAAAAGAGAGAAAAGATGTTTTATACTATGCCATTTAAACTTTAGATAACTTATAGAACTACCGAAAGAGGCAATGGCCTCAGTGAGCCATTGTATATATGCAAGTATAGTAATTTCCTCTAGTGACAAAATAAGAACTACTAGACACAGCATTACTTTACAATGCCCATATGGAAAATAGAGTATTTGAGAACAGAATGGGACAACTTGTTGCAGCCAACTCACCATGGCCAATTCACTGTGGAACAGCTTTCCACAGCCAATTTGCTATGAGACAACTTGCCATAGGACAATTAAACAATTCAAGTATTTAAAATAAATTTAAAATTATTTTAATTTTTCTCTTTTACATTTCATTTTCCATCCTTTCTTTTAATGATTCTATTCCACCATTTCTTTGATATTAGTGTAATTCTTGTCCCGCAGCGAATTGTCCAATGATAACTTGGCCGTGGTTATTGTCCCACAGCGAGTTGGCCGCAGCTAGTTGGCCTTGGCAATTTGGCTTCTGAGTTATAATAAATAGGGCCAAGCATGGATTTTAACAATAAAGCTAAAGACTCTCAATAAATAACTAGAGAATAATTAAACCAAGTATTCCAGTTCCACAATTATTTGTCTCTTATCTACTTAAAGCTGCAATCCTAAACACAACTGTGTCAAGATGGAACTGCTTTTGAAACTTTTGAGTCTTATCACTATTCAACTTGCTAAAGAACGGGGGGAGTGAAGGGTGAGAAAGAATGCACATGATCCAAGAATAAACCATAAGAGCCAAGAACCCATCAAGGTCACTGATGCAGGTGTCCAACAAAGAACTGAACTCTTATCAAAACAAAAGGATAATTCATAATTGGACAACAACAATACATGAGCAAATAATAGATATAAACTCAAGGTAAACCGCTCCAAACTCAATTGCAGAAAATATGACTTCAGCAACAGAGTTGTCAATGCCTGGAATGCACTACCTGACTCTGTGGTTTCTTCCCAAAATCCCCAAAACTTTAACCTTAGATTGTCTACTGTAGACCTCACCCCATTCCTAAGCGGTCTGTAAAGGGGCGTGCATAAACGCACCAGCGTGCCTACCATCCCTGTTCTAATGTTTTATTTTATTTGTATCCTTTTCATGTATTTATAATTATATTTATACTTGTATCTGTCATAAACTACATGCTTGATGAAAATAAATTAAGTAAATTTAAAAAAGCTGGTTTTGATTCTTCAGTGCCAAAATGGTGTATCTAATAGTTATGCTTTTGGGATTACAAAGTTTCTGAGAGTGCCTGCTTCTTTTGGGTTCACTAGTCGGACCATTGACAAACTGTTTGAATTTTTGCCACACTAAACTTAATGAGACCAAGATGACAGATTTAGAATTACAGTGCAACTCTCAGTCATCAATGTGTGTTAAAATCATCACTCTGAATATACGTAAAACACGAACTGAAGAAACAGAAACCTCACTTCCAGAGAAGAAATGGGGAAGTGAAGATGAATGGCAAACTGAATGACTACAGCATAATGGAGAGGCAGTGAATAGATTAGCTGTTGGCATCTGTGAAAGGATGCAAAATTCATATATTTCCTTTTCTAATCATTTTCTGAAGTTACTTGTTAACTGCTTTTCAGGTATTAAGTAATTTTGCATTGAGCAGTTTTATAGAACTTCAATCCTTAGAAAAAAAAGTTTTAAATAAAAAATTAAGGACTTTATTTAAAAAAAAAATAAACATCAAAAAGATGATTAAAACTTTGATTTCAGAAAGTTACAAATGGACTAAGAATCAAGATAAATTTGAAATAAGATTTTGGAATTAATTATAAAGAATCTTTCCCATGGAAATAACTTTTGTTCTGAATTCTTTTAAAAAAACATAAGACTTTAAATTGAACACTAGAGGGAACCAGAAGGAACCAAAGATTACAATTAAAGTAGAAGAATACTCAAATTTGATTTACAAATACAGAAAGAAGCAAAATATTTTAACATTGGAACCACTGAATAATATTTCTGAACAATCGACCCAGGAGTTAATTTTAAGAATGTCTGCCTCTATAAATAGACTGTGTTTAAAAGAGGCTATGAAAGAGGAACAAGTATTTCCTGACATAATTGTGGTTGATTTGAAAGTGAATTCAAAAATCACAGGCTATAAAAATATCATGGGGGAAAATTATACACTGGACATACGAAAGAATATGACTGATATCTTAATAATTAAAAGGGATGTCATGTCCAGATAACAAGTCAAGAGAATGACTTGCATAATTTTCAAAATTGGATTTATAATGGAGGCTTGGTAAAGCTTTGAAGAATTGTATAAGTGACTTAAATAATTTTTTTATGTTGGATTGATAAAAGAGGCTGTTAAAGCTTTGAAGAATTTTATAGGAAAGGACAAAGAAAAAAATGACTAGAAGTAGAGTTCTGCAACATTATTTGAGGAGACTTAAGATCAACATTGTTGGAAGTAAAGGGAAAAAATATAAAGTTAGATTATTTGATCAAGGTTAAAATAGTATGTTGCTGTCTCTGGTAACCCTTAATAGATTTTTGCTGGCATCAGGACTGAAATGATGAGGTTATATGGATTTGTCTGTAGATAGTGTAGTGTAGTGTAGTGTAGCGTAGCGTAGCGTAGCGTAGCATAGTATAGTATTAGTGTAGCATTAGCATTAGCATAGCATAGTATTCGCTAGCAGAGCGCTCGGGCTGCCACAGGCACCACAACACGAGTGATGTCAAGCTGGCCATACTCACCCTGGCCATGCCTACCCGGCCACCTGAGGTCAAACACAACCTTGATGTGACCCTCAATGAAATCGAGTTTGACACCCCTGACATAGAGTCTCCGGAATCAGAGATCTATACTTTTTTAAATAATTATAGAAATATACATCATGGTTATTATTACAATTTTCTTTCTAATATCACATGCAAATTTTGTACTACTATCTTGATACAGTACTTAATATTTAACTCTAAAATAGATATGAGGAAAGAGTTTAAACTATATTTAAAACTTCAATCTCATTTCTGCACTCCACTACAAAATCTTATAAGCAATTTAATCCAGTACAAATTATTAGATGAACACAAACACGTTCAGAGCAAATATGTCCTTTAAAGTCACAAAGTAAACTCTGCCTACTACATATTTGCACGTAACTTTGCAAATGTCATACAGGGTCAGGATTTCTGTTGTGACACATGTTTTATCATTCCCCCCCCACCTTTTGTATATTCCTATAGCCAACAATACACTCTGGGTTCTTATGGACCCTGACGCTTCACCAAAGATAAATGAACTGTTATGGTTGGGGTAAGTCCTAAGACCTTTTACTGGTGTAATCCTAATTTTCAAGATAAATTAACTAAAATTCAATCTATTTTTTCTTTTAAACGTTTAAATTCAAAAAGAACAACACTCGTTCCAGCATCAGCAGTGATTTGGCTTTGCAACAGCATGGTGCTGTTTCTAAGATGGAATGATTCAGTGAGAACAGCACTATTAGATAATATGAAGAAGCACAAAAGAAAGAAAGAGTTACATAAATACAAGGTATTGTTATTCCAGGTCATGAACATAATGTTGAAATGGGAACAATGGCTGAACGCTCTAAGATATCAAACTGAATAAAGATGGAACAAGCACAAATCATGTCCATAGACAGATAATTTTGAGATTACTATGTTCTTTTATAAAGTGTTACCAGAACTAGATTTATACAGCAGCATTGTAACTATACTGACAGATTGTCAATATTAACAAGCTAGTCTAATGTATTATCAATGATAATCCAATTTTACTTCTTTCCTGGACTCTAAACATTACTTGACAATAGAAGAGCAAAAATAAGCTAATCATAAAAATGGCTGCAAAGTACTGAATGGCAATGATACTTCAATGTTAATAATAGAAAGAAACCTCTGGATTGGTTTTTCATTATGATACTGGCAATTTCAAGAGCCTTTTTTTTTTTACATCTTCTTTTCTTATATACTTTCTTGAATATTTATTATTTAAAAAAAACAACATATGCCAACCCTTTTGGGTTGGCACATTTGAAAATGTAATGGTACATATTTGCTGAATTTAAGACTTCAGAATTTTATTTCAGGTATGGCTCTATAAAACCGCAGCCCTGTGCTTCAATCATACCTCCCCTTTTCTGGGAATAGTATCACTAAATCCAGCAGGACTTTTTATTACAAGAAATACCAAAATACTTTTAAATATCCTTTTATCAGGTCGGTTTGGTGAGGTATTCCCAAAGCATTGGCAAATGAACCTTTACAATGTCTGTCTGCAAGAGCAAGATGTAACTCATAGTATGGAGAGTTAATAATTTATTTACTGCAATGTATGTATATGTGTGGAGAAAGCTCAGGACCATATTGGTTGGAAACATGCTGAAGAGGCCTTCATCCTGCAATGGATAGACAATGGCTAAAATGATGGTGATGATGTATGTGTGGATTCAACAAGAGATATCCCACCTCCAGCAAAGCAAAGAAATAATGCTACCCTTGCAATTCCAGACATCCTCTCAGAAAAAAAAGTTTACGGTTGCGAGATGAAAGAAAAGTTCATGGAATACTTCAATCAGGAGAGCGGTTTAAGAGCAACTATGGAGAGTAGAGCATGATTAACACATTAACACAACTAAAACAGAGGATTTGATGTAAGTGCAGCAGGTAAATTCCACTGCTACATTGATGCCAACAGATAGGTGAAAGCAATGCCTTCATTCACAACAAAACTTAAATGGAGGTTTTTTTCAGGTATCCTAGAAGTGGACTGAAGAGGTTGTGATCCAATCCTGACTTCTTAAAACAGGGGGTAGTCTACCCTTGTGCTGGCTCAAGTGGTAGGGGGGAATCAGCCCAAAACAAGAGGAACACTAATAAAGTGGGATTCTAACATTTGACAGTGTTGTGGTAGTCAGACTCTTGTACCTGATCGAAAATTTACCCAACAGTATATTAGAGATGTACAGTATTCAGATCCTATGCAGGAAAAGTTACTTTGGATCCCATGTGAAGATGTTGAGAGAAACCCAAACCTGAAGGCAGATCCTGAAATATTTAATGTCTTTTTCTAGAGTCACCTAGTAACCAGGAAGACTAGGGATGAAATCCACTTACCTTCCCTATCGGTTCGGAAGTGCACGTGCCATGCACGCATTTCATTCATGCGTGCGCGCATCATATGCATGCGTGGACCCTCTGCGCATGCGCAAACCCTTCTGCACATGTGCAGAGGGTAAAATACAGGTTACATCCTGGTTAAAGCCAGGTTGTAACGACGACCAGGTGGGTGGGTGGAGCCTCAGGCTGCCGTCGCTACCGGTTCTCTGAACCGGTCCGAACCGGTAGCATTTCAACCCTGAGGCAGACAGGGAAATGCTCAGGAGTTCTTATAAAGGCAGTGCCAGGGTATAATTGTGTGTTGCTACCCTGCTGCCAACTGCTTAACTTCTTCGAAAGACTAATTTAAGACAAATACTGTGTATTAACTGCAGTTGAAACACAGTATAAAAGTATAAAAGGAAGACTATAAATAAGGATGAAGATTAAATTAAATCATTTGGCTTAGTAATAGAAAATGAGAACTGAGAAACAAGAGAACTAGAAGATATAAATGGAAACAAACTAGAAAATCCAGTGTTGTGACTTATTTTCTTAGTGACAGATAGATATTTAGTAAAAGAAAATGGCAGAATGTCAAACACAATGTCTTCTACTATGTCTTCCTCAGAATAATTCCCAGTTTCAATAAGCAAAATGTTTTATTTATCCTTCACGCATGAATTCTAGTAGCATAGCACCTCCTGTCTCTATTCTTTCTTTTAGCAATCCGATCAAGAATATCCACTCTGCTTCATCTCCACATCAAACCATACACAAGCTATTTTCATTAAAACTTCCTTTCCTTAAAACAGCTCTATGTTTTGACACCAACCATATCTAGTATTATCTGTTCTGGATCTCAAAATCATAATGCAGTTTTAGTTATAATTTTAAATTCCACTTTTAATTTCAAGTCAAAAAGTACATTTACTACAGGCACACATCTTCCTTCCTTAGCGAAATGCATGGATGCTTCAGACTTAGCTAACTTGTACTTCACACCACTGAAGATGTTGTAAATGAACCCTCTTTGGAAATCTGACATTAAACGAATACTTCTCCTTGTAAGGTATTTTTCATACAGGGCTGGAAATGTAATTACATTTAATTTTTATAATAAAGTTGTACAATTACAGGATGTGGTGTTAAAAGGTACTTTTTATTGTTTTCCATCATGTAAGTATGTGCTTCATTGCTTTTTTATTCAGTTTTTCTTATTGTGGGAGGCATTATAACATTGGATAAACCACGCATCTAGGGATAAAAATGGGATGTTCCATTATAATGTACATTACCCTGTAAAAAGCCACTCTTCCTTCTTTCCTAGCCATACTTGCAAAGTGATCCAAGTGATCCATTTACTTGTGGTAAATAGATTATAACAGTGACTTGAATCAAACCTATACAATTGTGTTCTCAATTCCTTATGTGAAATGTGTAGTTTTCTATTTCTGAATCCCAGTCTCTTCTTGATTATAAAAATTTATTTTTACCTCTATTTGAAAACAATCACACATATTATTTGATATGATTATCTGTAAATAGAACCACCAGGTAGCTGATCCAAAAAGGCCACTAATGGAAAGGGCGGAAGCCTTTCCATAAAAGATAAAAGTTCATATTTATTTATTTATCATATTTATTTATTTAGAAAAGTATTTATTTGTTTGTTTGTTTATTATGAAATTTATTTGCCGCCCATCTCGTATCCAATGTCTCTGGGTGGCTTACAGCATAAAAAAATTAACACATTAAAAATATTAATATAAACAATCATAAAGATACCGCAGATAAAATTATTAACAAATGCATAATTAACACCAGATGGAAAAGGAGGGAGACAGAAAAACAGGGGGTAGGGTGGTGGGATTAGACTTTAATTAGCCAACCACCTCCAGTATGAAGTTCCCCCATTGGGTCCCCAAGCCATCAGGATTGTCCTTGTTGAGGGAAAGAAGTGATGCTACTCCTCTCTACACCACTTTGAAGATTAATCCAGAAAACCCACTAGCTGACAAGGGTTGCCAAATATACAGGGGTTCTACACAAAGTCTTTTTCTGCTAACAGGGTTTCTGGAAAAGCAAACAGAGCAGCCAAAAGGAAGAGTTTGCATCTGCTTTTAAAAGTGAGGGGAGACAGTCCTGCTTGGTAAAGCAGATTCAAAAGGGTATTTTGCTCAAATGAACATCAAAGGGAAACACCTCTTCTAAATTTTGCACAGGCCTCTCCTACAGACTTTCAGAGTAAGATGCCAAAATCGGAAACAGCTATTATAAGAACACTGGTAACTGAATATTAGCATCTTGCTCTCCTTTATATTCCAGAAATACATTTTAACATAAACCATTATTACCAAAGGCTATGATATTTTTATGTTATTTATTCCAATAAACTGGAGCGTGGGGAGAGGTGAGAAGCACAATTACTCCATCAGATATTTAATTTCCATCAACCATCTTCTGGAGGAAACCACAGGGTGCAGGAGAAAAGTGAGATGGAAAGCAAGAACAGCAGGTTGAGGTACCACATACTTTAGCCTCCTACTTTATTCTATTCTAACTAATCATCGCAGCCTGATTTTCCTCCTCCCTTACTCTTTCCTATAATATTTTTAAAGCATATTTCTGCTAAAATGGATTTTCTTGTTACCTAGCTTTTGGAGCCTTTCTGGAAAAAAATGTTCTAAATCAGGAGTAGAAACTGATGACTTTTTGGATGTGGTTGAACTACAATTCTCAGCAGCTCCAACCAATGTGACTTCTCTTGTCCAGCTAAAATCAAATGAGTCTACTTGGCTAACAAGCCAGCACCATCTTTATACTTAGACCAATGGCAACATCCCAATAGTCAAGAAGAAGCTCATTTTAATTTTATTAACTTAAACAGTAAATCCTACTTTTAAGTTAGGGAGATGAAACTTCAATGCACCTCATCCTATTCATATGCTTTCCTATCAGCATGAGAGCTGCCTTTTAATATTTAAGAACTGCCAAGGAGAAGATGGGATCGATGTATTCTCCAAAGCACCAGAGAGCAGGACAAGAAGTTGATGGAAGCTTATCAAAGAGAGATCCAACCTAGAATTAAGGAGAAATTTCCTGTCAGTGAGAAAAATTAATCAGTGGAACGGCTTACCTCTAGAAGTTATAAGTACTCCATCACTGGGGGATTTCAAGAAGAGATTAGACAGCCATGTGTCTGGAATGGTATAGAGTCTCCTGCTTCAGGAAAAGGTTGAAATGGAAGACCTCCAAGGTCCTCTTCAATTCTTATTATTCTGTATTATGCATTCATCCTTATATCACTTTACTATCAAACTACTGAGTCCTTTGTCTGCATAATTCTAGCTGGAATTCAGTTTGCACCAATATGCTACTATGTCCCAAGGAATCCAATTGGCTATCTGTGGGCTACAGGGGAGCTGTTTCACTAGAGGAACAGGGAGACCAAAGGCAATGATTTCCTTCTCTTTCCCCTTGAGTGAAATCAAAGTTTTTTCATTTTCCTTTCCCCTTAGCAGAGAGGAAGGAATTTGTTGCCTTTCTGTTGCTAATGACAGCAGAAAGTCAACTGTTTTCTTCTCTTTTGTGTCCAAGTGTGGGGAGAGATGCTTCATTGACATTTCTCTTCCCCCAGTGAAGAAAATGAAGACTGCCAAGTATAAGGATGGGAGATTCTTAGGCACAGAGAGAAGTTGTACATCAATCAAAGAAGATGGGGGTGGTGGGGAGAACAAGGGCAAAAATCTTACAAGGCAATTCTCATGAATCGAAACCATAAGGATAAGCAATTTATTTATCCAATACTTCTATAATCTCTTAATATTTATAACAATCAACATAGCTTTTGCATTTATTTATTTATTTATTTATTTATTTATTTATTTTGTCATGTTTATGTTTATGTAGTGTATATTGGAAGTGGTGACGCTTTGAGAGCTGTATGCAATGAAATTTCATTTTAATGTATGCCGATTAGTGTACATTCAAAGTGACAATAAAAGTTATTATTCTATTCTATACTATTTCATTTGTTCGAAACAAGTTCGGCAATGAATTAAAACATCATAACATGAGTGTTTATGGGCCTCAATGACATATCTAACTATATCTATGGTATTTTTTTAAGAAATTCATTTTAAAACACCTTGCTAATAATATATTTACAATACAGGGTTAAAAAATAGAAATATAGGATACAATTAAAAAAGTATTTTTACAGAATTACATACAAGCCAATGTTTGTTAGTGAAACTTCTTTAATCGTTAAGAGTGTTAAAGATAGCACATCAAATTAATCTTAACACATTAGTCATGTTAGTAAGAAAATAGTGTACTATACTTATGTATAATTAAAACCCTAGTATGGTAACTGATTTAATACACAAATAGATTAAAAGCAATTTAAGATAAAGTGTTTCAAATGAAGAACTTAAATTATAATCCAAAAGCAAATGAACGCTACTTTAGAGAAGTTCAGAGTCTAAAACAAGGTTATTTAAATTTTGTTTAAATTTGAAACATAAAAGACTCAATAAAAGTGAGCCAAAATTTAAACTTAATATACAAAATTAAAATTCAATTAAGAAGTTCAATGTATACTTTCAAATCACTAAATTTTGTACCATTGTATAATTGGTTTCATTGTATAATTGGTTATATAATTATAAAACCATCTATATAAAGATGGTTATATAATTAACCATTTTAGCACAATTAGGCAATGACGTGTGCTATGTGTACAGGTTAAATTGTACTCACAGTCTAGTTTGTTTTTATTTTTATTCATTCTGTAAAGAGATGAAGATAATTAGTCTATGCTAATCTAATTTATATAAACATATGCATTGTCGGGAATGAACTGAAACTATCTATCAGTTGTTCTGATAAAATTACAAAGGGCTCAGGTTATGGTACCATTTATTATAAATACATCCTACATGATGCAGTCTCTCAGATTTGAACAGATCATTTTTTATTTTTAAAAAGAGAACAGTTGCCACTGAAACTATTTCAAGCCTTATTTTCTCTTTTGAATAGGCATTACAATTTTAACATCAATTAGAAAACTGTTTTCATTATGCAGCTCAGCAAAAATCTAAGAAGTATTACAGAAAATGTTATATATGTGTATTGTCTTATTTTATCAGTATATACTGTACAGCAGAAAGCATATACACCCCAAATTTCTAAAATGCTAAAAGTTCAAGAACTTTTAGATTGGGGATTCACTGTCAGGAGTTTTCAAATAAATTCTGTTAAACTATATAGAGCTACAGTATATCATATATTTTTACATCTATCTATCTATCTATCTATCTATCTATCTATCTATCTATCTATCTATCTATCTATCTATCTAAAAATCTGTCATCCCGAAGTTTATTTTTTTTAAAAAAAAAATGTGTTATCTTCAAGTTTTGATAGCTTTATATGAAGATATCCCAAGAAACCCTCATAAACAAAGGTCCTCAGCCTACATTACATATTAAACAATTATGAATAACAATGACAGAAACAAAGTTAATGTTTTGGCCGCAGGTTACTGATAAGCATGATGTGTAGTATAAAAAGTATACAGTCAATCTATATAAGGGGCAGCTACCAAAAGACCATGCTGCCAACACAAACCAGGAGGCTCAGAAATCAAATCTCCAACATGTGGTGTAGAATGTTGTGTTGCCATGGTAAATATTCATGTTTCAAGAGAAGTGTTAAATCTTGTATCAGAAGTCAAACTGGCTGCCAAGACACATTTTCACAAGTAAGGGAATTTTTGTCTTTTCAGAATGGAACTATTTTTCAATTGACACTGAATTTTCCCTAAAATAAATTCTTCGTAACTAAGCCAATCACACTTGAGTCAGTCCAAAAAATGAATTACTCTGTTCCACTACAGAATTGTCAACAGTTTCTGTGTGTGCATGCAAATGCTTAAAACTTATTTAGAAAACCTAATACTCTTAACAAATATTTAAAGTTACCTCAAAAAAAAACCCACCCTTAATTTCAGCCCCTAAAAATCATTCGGTTCTAGAAAAAGGAGACAGAATTTGA
This sequence comes from Pituophis catenifer annectens, assembly GCF_029215685.1. NCBI lineage: Eukaryota > Metazoa > Chordata > Lepidosauria > Squamata > Colubridae > Pituophis > Pituophis catenifer. Next base: position 56,512,368 of record NW_027256882.1, read on the forward strand.
CTTTTTCTGGTATTTTTTTTTACAATTGTATATTTAATTTTAAAATACCAAGCCACAAGCCTAAAAATTAGGATGAATGATCTTTTTTAAAAAAAAAATCCCCAAATTTCAGGACACTTTTTATTTTTAAAGCAAGACAACTGTATCTAATTTTTGTGCAAGATTGTTTTTATCAAACAGAACACTTGCTTGAAATTCCTTTCTCACATGTTACACAGTACAGTAACATTGGGTTTCTGCTAAGTTCCAACTGCACAACAACAGCTTTCCATATTATCTTAAGTTCTATTCTGGAGTCTTTTCTCTGTCAGGACTGTCTTTTTCAGAGTAAACATAGAATAGGATAAATAAATCTCAACAGCAGAACAATGTTTATATTACCAAAGATCCAACCCAATCTTTATGAATACCTTTTAAAGTAACCACTATTAATAGAAATTTAAGTTTAAAGATTCCACTAGGTAGGTCTTACATTGTTAGAAGAAGCAATATTGTACCCCACAAATACAGTCATTAGTTCTACACATGATATCTAACATTATGTAAGGAACCACACTGAAGGACATAGTGGTTTTGTCCTATGAATGTATGCAGCAATGAATTGAAGCAAAGCATCTTTTGAGCATCTTTTACCAAGACAGAAAAACATTTAAGTTTAGCTTCACATACATGTATCTCTCTTTCTTTAAAACTTGATGTCCTTTTTAAAAGAGTACTCTGAATTCTTAAGGTAGTAAGTTTAAGCTAAAGTTATCTTCTTGTAAACAAGAATTTTTTTTAAATCTCTTGTCTGGTTCATTATGGAGTTCTTTTCACAGCTAAGTTGAGAAAAAAAGGATGCCTGGTCCTTAGATCTAACTAATTTGTTCATCAGAATGTTGTTAAAATTATAATTACATGCCACCCGTAACATTTTGCAACTCTATACAGGTTATAAATATATATCCAAATAAAATTAAATCTAAGGATTTAATTTAATTAAAACCATTTAAATTTTTTAAAAATGCCCTTCAAAACTAAGTTATTGGGGAGAAATATGCATATTAAGTGTATACCTAAAATGTGATAGGAGGGACCAATTCAGCTCAAAAGGGAAATGGCTAAACAGCTGCCATTGAAGAGCTCTCCACAGCTAGAATGGTATAACTAACTTTCCTGTGGGAAAGATCCTTGAACAAAGGTCAAAAGACAATTATCACAGACACCTGCTAAGTTGAACGATTCCTTCCCCTGCCCCACAAAGCACCATTGTCACCATTTTGCTTGCATAACTATGGTTTGTTTTTAAATAATATTTATAACGTTTTACTTAATAGTTGTTTATAGCGCTTATAAACCACTCAGGGAACACTTATTCTGAAAGACAGAATGTAATAAATCACCCCAACAGCAAGTAGTTTTACCGCAGAGGGCATGTTCTGGAAAAAGCAAACCTACGTGTTGATATTAAATGTAACTGAGGTAGGATTTACAAAAGCTTTAACAGCCGTAGGTAGACTCAATGAATAGACATTCCAGTATTATTTAGGCCTAAACTTACATTTCAACTTGTTCCATACAGTATGAACTCTTTGTTCATTATCTGTAGAGAATCAACGTTGTGAAATGATTAAGGGGTTCAAATAGGATAGGAGAGACCCTGATTGAAATCCACCATCTGCCACTTTGTTAGTGACTAAGCCATTCATTCACTTAGCAAAAGCTATGCAAAGGGTTGTTGCTATAGGGAAAAATTGGAAGTCTAATATGCCATATTGACTTCTTGCGCGAAAGGTGGGACATAAATCTAACCAATAAATAAATAAACCAGCTCCCCTCTTAGATTGTACTTCTAAACACTATGGAATAAAATTAAATCGAAACCTAAAGCATAAAAATGACAGCTGCACTGTTGCTTTTTTGCTTCAGAGTATCACCTAACAGTATGTTAAAACACTTTGATCCTTAAACAATATTAAGAGCCAGAAGACTGCAAAAGTTATCATAGATGACTAAATGGTAATGTTTTCATTTGGCCTCCATTTTTATGGCAAGTAAAACTAGTTTCACACTATCTGATTCCCTAGATTCATATACATATTTTGTTATCTCCTATTAACAGTCATGGCTTCCTCTGTATACATGAATACTTTCCAGCCCTTTCCTAAATTCTGTGAAATATTTAATACACTAGTGATTTATTTGAATCTTAAAGGAGTTATAATAAGACAGAACTTATTGCTAATGCTGAACATATTCCTTTCAATATATTTAACAAATTAATTACAATTTTTTAAAATTTGTTCATTCCAATATTTCTCATTACAACCAGTATACATCAAACCATTTATCATAACCTTAATCTAATTCAAACAAATTAAAATAAGGCCTAATTAACTTAATGTTTAGGCTACACAATGATGTATAGGTCTAGCATTATTCCAAGCTACTCTAGAGGAAGTATATTTATCTATAAACTATGAAAAGATTTTCCTGAAGTGGTATGTAATTCAGTTAACTTTAATTCATAGAAAATATGATTGGGCATAAAGATTATAAATTCAAACAAAAATCATGCTTACCATCCACTTTCCCTATTCTTCAACTTGAATTGCAAACTCTAGCAATAGCTATTATACAGACTTTTTTGTCCAGAAATCTATGCAGAGGATCCACTGACATATGTGTATCAATACATGTAATATGTCCATTTATACAAACCAAAAACCATACATAAGAAATAAACTGCCTGGAAAATAAAAGTAATTTTAATTATACCTCTGCATATACCTCTTCTGCATATTCACACAGACTGTTATCTCAAACTATTCTGTGGCACACAGACATAAATAAATACATCCAATTTTACACACAAAACTACAGGCTACTGAAATCTCAATAGCAAAAAACTAAGGATCCTTACAGAAACATTTATTTAGTAAATACATTCCAGAGACTTTAAGGGATGTTATTCTGTTTTGTTAATATGCCATCCGATTTTCATTTTTCTCCATGTGGATAGATGCATACTACAATGGAGAGCTTATCTAATCATGGTGATACTCCATACACGGAAGATCCTATTTTCCCATTTGGATGTAGGGTTTCAATAAATAGAGAATGCAGACCCGTCCCCTCTACTTATTTAAGGTGACTAAAGGAGGGCAAATTTAATATACTTATTCTCATCCCTCTAAATTAATTTGGCAGTATCTTCTCTGACCTCACCTATCTACATTTTAGCCAACTGCTTTCATTTGCTTCTACCAGCCATACATACACTTTCAGCACCTTCTTCCTCTACTGCTATTTGTAAGATGACCCCTTCTAATTCATCTTTGATTTCTGCTCAGATAAATAATGTTTGCTTCCTCATAAAAACACATTATAATGTTATGGTTGATCACAAGGTCAGCCAGATGTTTAGACTGGATTTGGTATTTTTATCCACCTACCAAGTCCTCCCCAAGGACCTGGGATAGGTGGATATTGTTGCTTGATGATGTTAAAGATACCATTGCAGGATATAAGCTATTTGTAAACAATCAGCTTTCACATGCAAGCACCAAAGAGTTATCTTTAAATGCCATGTATGTCGCTTTTAACGCCACCAGAATTATATGAAGACTGTTTAATATTCCTGCACAAAATACATCATAGTGAAAATTTTGCTGGCAACCAATCTACATCTACAGTTTTTATTCATTAAGTAAAATTATAAATCGTTCTTAAGCCTTATGAGAGGACCAAAGAATTAATGGAGAATAATAAGGGAGAGAGAACAATGCATTTCCTAAAGGAATTTAATATTAATATTATTGTGATGATTTAATGATGATGACCTTATATGAATATTCTACAATCATGAAAAATGCTTTCTTGATTATGAAGTTCTTCAGCAATTCCTTCTGAAAGCAGATGACTGTAAACTTCAGTCAAAAATAACTTATATAAATAATCAGTGATACAGATTGTCTGCTAAAAGTTCAATGTATCATCTAATAGATAGCACTGTGATTTGTGAACGTTGTTGTCCAGTTTCCTATGTTTGCAAGAATGTGCATGTCGGACTCTGCCATAAATAGGTTAAATTTTCCTTAGAATCAGGCTAAACCAGTTTGACCATTTTTTTTCACTGATGCGGTATGGCAAAGGGCAGCTCACCAATATAAGAAGAACTTGAGAGTTTCAAATTCAGAGCAACATTGTGCCCTATGGCTTCCTAAAAAGCAATAAACTGTAGGGAAAGGGGAAACAGTCAGGATTCTGAATAATTAGCTTAGTTTTAATACTTTTGGGAAAAACATTATTTTGAAAATAAGCTGGTTTCAGGGGTCACTTTTTATATCAGCCTTAGTTAATGTGTTCTCTGTGCCTTCACAATTTCCAGCTGCTAGACAAACTATTGGTCTCACACTGTTTCTGCTTTTGGTTGCTAATATAAGTTAAATTCCTTTCTTATTCTTGTTTATTAAGTTTGGGAAAATGCAAGAAGCCTTCAGTCATCTAGTATGGAGAGTAGAAAGCAGCCTGGTTTTAGTTCTACTGTGACCACTTGACACAAAGCTAGTTTTGGAGAGCAGTTTTGCATTACAGACTATAAAGTCTTTGGTTTTTTCTTCATGAGAGGCAGTCTGGTATAGTGGTTAAGGTACTAGGCAGAAAACTGGGAAATTGAGTGACTGAATGATTGCTAGCTGGGTGACTTTGTCACTCTCTTTCCACCAGCTCTGCCCCAGCTCCGGATTTCCGAGGATATTGACACACACCAACGGTCCTTATCAAATTTATTAAGTAGCAAGAATAAACAAGACCGGCAAAGGTTGGCAACCAGCCCAGAAAACAAGATATGATAAACCAAAATACTCTGATAATACGAGCTGTTTCTAGCAAGAAACTTACTAATGGCATGTGACTTAAATAGGCTAAGGAAGTGGCCAATTATCCTCAAGCCTTACTTTCGAGGAGACCTCCTCCTCCTGAGTAGCTACTCCTGCCTTTTGGCAGCCCTGCGTGCTCGAGCATTGAGGAGAGGCTCCTCCACTTCACTCTCTCCACTTGAAGGAGCCTCTGGAGGTTCTGAAGGCCCTGGCTGAGTCTCTGCCTCTTGCACCACATCCTCTTTAGCCTCCTCGCTGTCTGACGCGAGCGCCGGCTGCTGGCGTGACACCACAGCAGCCTCTTTGTCGTTGGGATCAGCCACGATCCGGGCAGGCCACACCACCACCCAACCTATCACACAGGTTGTTGTTCTAGGGAAAATAGGAGACAGGAGGTATTTACACCAACTTGAGTTGATCAAATTCTTTAAAAAGGTCATACCTATCATCATCTCATTGTGATCGTTAGATTTTTATCCTCCGTTTTTTCTTCCTACTCTGCCGCCTCCTCTTTCCCTCCCTCCCTTTCCTTCCTTCCCTTCCTCTCCATTCCTTTATTTCTCCTTTTCCTCATTCCTCCCTTCCATCTCAACCCTCTCCTTCCATCCTTCCTCCCTCCCTCTTCCTGTCCTTCCTTTATCTCCTTTGCCTTTCTCCCTGTTCCTCCCTCTTCCCTTCCCTTCCTTGCAGATAGGTAAGTGGTTTGCTTCCTTCTTCCATCTCTCCTCCCTCCCTTCCCTCCCTTCCTCTCTTTCTTCCATCCTTCTTTTTCTCTCTCCCTCCCTTCCTCCATCTTCCTTCTTCTCTTCCTAGGAGCTTCCCTAGAAGTCAGTTGCGGGAAATTGTCAGGGAGATCTTGAAATGAGGATCACGTGATTGCAGCTGAGCAGCATAGCACAAATACAGAGGGACTGCTGGAGGGTCAGATAGGGATGAGACTTTGCTGTTGGGAAGGTGGCAAAGAGCCTCCCCATAGTTTCTTCATCTATTTGTAAGAAGCTGAAAATGTTGAAAATGAAGATGTTGAAAATGAGGATCATGTGACTATGGCTGACTGCGGCAGCACAAAGGCAACAACTGAACAGCAGCAGAGCAGCGGTGCTGAAGCAGAAAAACTTCCTCAAATTTCATTCCCTCAATAGTAACGGGTCTTGGCATTCGGCAGGTTTGCCCTATGATGCAGCATTCCACCCAAATGTTGGTAACAAAGTAAAAGCACAGCAGATTCTCAGTTTTATTAAATCTATTGCAGCTTATAATTTTATTTTGTGATCTATACTGTGGCCCGGATATTTTTCTGTTAAAGTGATATATTCAATCATTCATAATTAACTAATGGATAGAATGAAAGCTATAACTTCCTTAACCTTTTTAAAATCCTGACTTCCCCTTCACTCTTTTTTTATCCGATATCTATTTATGTTTATATATTTTCTCCAAATAATTTATATATTTTCTCCAAATAAAGTTATTTTTTAAAAAGATAAGAGCTACCCAGACAAGCAAAATTCCCTATGGGCTGGCTGGGCCTGACATGTAGTCTTTATTTTGCCTATGCAAGTTTATAACAGAATTCTATTAGGAGCATTACAAAACAAATGTGAAATAATTGGTTACTCTGGGAGATAAATGAGGTAGAGAACACAATGGGTAAGAGGAAATAATTAATGGGCACAGATTTTCCCCCATAATTTATGAAGTCAACTGTTCTTTGTATTTAGTACAAAAATATAGAATGTTTGAGACTTCTGAATCCTGAAGAACATCATTGTATTGAAAGTGATATTTATAATTAAGGTATGTGTGAAGTTACATTCATAGACCCTGCCCTAAGAATCCAGATCTACCTAAAGTGCACAAAAGTTACAAAAGTTCAATTTGTTATTTTAGCTAGACTCATATAAAAGATGTAAATAAAAGATAAAGTAAGATAAATAAAACAAAATGGAATAAGATATAGATTAAAAACATCCAGCACAGGTGAAACTTTCTTCGTTCCAGTAAAGTGCCCTGAACTCTGAGATAATTAACACTAAAGCTTTGGGGGCAAGATAAAAACAAATAAAAGGTTTAACTAATATTGTTATTACTAAATTTGGAAGAAGTTTCAAACTGTTCCTAATAAGCTCTTATCACAGACCCCTAACATCCTGGACAGAAATTGTTTCAACTTCTCCCCTCAGGATACCACTATAGGAATGAATGCCAAAACAACTAGACACAAAGACAATATTTTCCCCCATGCCATCACTCTGCTAAACACATAATTCGCATGTTATTATCTTATGCCTAAGGATATCTAATCATCTAGTAGGACTGTTTTACTATTATCTCCGGGTGCGATTCAAGGTGTTGGTCGCCACCTTTAAAGTGCTCCATGGCATAGGATTTGGGTACTTACGAAGCGCCTTCTGCCTCCGATAGCCTCCCATCGACCAGTATGCTTTCACAGAGAGGGTCTCCTCAGGGTGCCGTCAGTTAGACAGTGTCGACTGGCTATCCCCAGGGGGAAAGCCTTCTCTGTGGGGGCACCTGCCCTCTGGAACGAGCTGCCCCCGGAGATTCGTCGGATTCCCAAACTTCGTAACTTTTTCTGCGCCCTTAAAACACTATTATTCCATCAAGCAGGGCTGGCCTAAAATATTATTTTAATGGGTTATTTTATTTTAGATTATTGTTCAAACTATTTAATAATTTTAAATTGTTTTTAACTTTTATATTGTTGGTTTTTTATCTTGGCTGTACACCGCCCTGAGTCCTTCGGGAGAAGGGCGGTATAAAAATTTAATTAATTAAATAAATAAATAAATAAATAAATAAATAAATAAATAAATAAATAAATAATCTTTCTGTAACCTTTCCTGTTACGTCTCCTATTGGTTTATTATGTCTATCTATCACTTGTTGGTTGTATCTTATGATTTATGATTGCATCTTATGATTTATGATTGCATTACAGCTTTGTCTGAAGAAGTTAAAATACAACTTAAAATAGAGACTGACTAACCATTGCTGGGAACACCCTGATAGGAACATTTCACCATTTTTGCAGTCTATCTCGCTGATCTCAGGTTGGAGGGGGAGGAGGGAAGGATGAATTGTTTCTTACAGTCAAGAATTACATTATTAATATATTCCATTAACACCATGCTAATGTCATGTTAATTTCTGATCATCATCAAATCCGACAATGGTTTCCATTCTGGCAACTAGCCAATTAGGTATATGGAATAATATTCACCCAATTATGTTACTTGAATTAGGTTAAGGACTCAAGAGGAAGCAAATAAATGCTTTGAAATTATTTCAGAGATAAAATGTAAGTTGACATTGTCTTCGTGTGCTATACAGGATGTTATACAGTATGATAGGCAGCTGCCAACATTCATCACTATTTATGAAATCTAGCTGTTCTTTATGATGGCAGCCAAGATCCATATTTCCCCCCCAATATTTTGTTCATTGTGTTAGGAGGAAAAGCAAAATAGCTGGGATCAAGAATACTGGGCTTATAAAAACATATTACCCTGAATATATTAAATTGTTAAAATTGCATCCTTCCTCCTAAAAGAAAGTTTCATATTGAAGAAAAAGGAAAAAAATCTAAGTTTACTTGGGTGGTTTATCAATGTGCTATAGTAATATCAGAAGACTGACTTCTTTTCAGTATTAGCACAGACTTTGTGTTCAGACTTTGCATTTGGAAGCTAGGGAAGAGTGAAAATAATTACAGATGAAATTGATTAAATTTCTTTATCTCAAAATAGATTGCCCATCAAAATAGATTACAAGTAGTTTAAAGACATAAACAATTAATCAGAACAGAAATTCTATCCTGTTAGACCTGACCTTGAATACCACATCCAGTTACGAGCACTGCATCTTAAGAAGAATTCAGACCAACTGGACCAGGTGTTAAGAAGGGTAAGAGGAATGACCAAAACAGAAAATTAAGTCATTCAGAGCAGAATCTGAGTGAAATGCATATGTTTAACCTTTAAAAGAAAGGACTGGGAGGAGAATAGGGATATGACATTCCTCCTCATGTAACCAAAAAGAAGGTTATGTAGACAAAGACCACAAGTTATTTTCTATCATGATCTGAAGCACATGTTATCATGAATTTAAGTTACAGGAAAGCAGTTCCTGGCTAAGGTTAGTAAAAAGCTGCCTCTTGCGCTGGCAATTAATAAAGGCCAAGGACAGAGAATAAATGATGTTGGATTTTAACTGTAAGAATCATGTGATTGATATAGGAATGTCCAGATTCTCATCATTTGAAAACATTAAACTATAACCTTATTCACAACTATACAAGGAAGGTTACAGGAGTAAAAGAAATATATGTATTAAGAACATTTGACACTTTTTTTTTTAGAATGTAGAATGTAACAGAATATAAAACAAACATAGAAATGCTTTATTTGCTTTTCAAATTAAAACAACACATTCATTTTTAAAAATTCTAAACATTTTGTAGAAAATATTACACTCCTGTTTGTTAATATTCCTGTCTTAAAGCAATGAAATCTTCTTACCCAGGTACTTCTATTTGTTTGAGTTAATATATCTGTTGTTCCGTGAAACTTTCTATTCATTCAATTTTCTAGCTGTCTGTCCAACACACTGTTCTGTTTCTCTTTTATCGTACATTATAAGAAATTTCAGATCTGATGTGACATTTTTTTCAATAGATTCTATTTATATATATTAACTTTTCTCAAGTGCCTCTTCTTATTATACCATGTACAACAGGGGACCTCGGCAGGTTCAGATAAACCTGAGACCTACAAACATTAAAAAACTTTTAAAAGTAAAAGCAAAAAGCAGTATGTTGTAGCTCAAGCAATCTTTGGGGCATAGAATTCTATCAGAGTAGAGGGAATAGATGCAAATTAGGGATTTTTTAAACTGTGTTTTGCATGAAAAACCAAATGGAGCTTCAGGATAGACCTAAGGGCAAAAACAAACAAAAACTTGACTTAAGCAGTCAACTTGCCTCTTGATCAGGGATATTTTTTTAAATTAACAGGTTCCACAGCTTGAAAAGTTTGAAAATCTGATCTAAATCCCATAGAGGAGGGTGTGGTGGATTTACTGAACAGTAATCAAAAGCGTACCAAGATCTCACATGTACATTATAGATATTTATCATAATTATAGCAGTCTTCTGAGTGTTTACAGTATTTCTTTTACTTATTCAGCCTATAATGTATCTTGTAACACAGTTTATTTATTAGTATTCTGGTATTTCAATGGTCAAAGGTATATTTGTCTAATATAAAGGAGCTGCACAGTACACTTTGGACCTTCCTACAATTACTTTTATTAACAACCCAGAATATCTGAGGGGTATGTGTGTGTGTTTGAAGAGAAATACTGCATAGACATATGCACATGCATACTGAATATGTGTTTGCAACAAGGACACCCTGGGACAATATGTGTGAATATAGACTCACATAGGCTGCCAATGTGTCTGTATGTATTTTTATCCTCCCCCTCTAACCACACTGGGACAGCAATGCATTTTTTTTATTCGGTTATCAACCCTTAGATAAAAAAAAATTTAAAAAGATAAACAATCAACGAATACTGAATGAATATGAATTGAATATAAAAGTATGATCAGGATGAAAAGTATGTTGACATGATTTAATATTATAGAGAAAATAAATGAGCATCAATGCAAAGCAAATATGCAAAAAAAGAAGAAGAGTGGGTATTCTAGAAGAAGGTGAATATCAAGAATTTTGTGGTTGGAAGGAATTTGATCCTCAGAAAGAGTTGAGAAGTTGAAAAAACAAAAGGCAATATGTGTGTAGTGCATTGGTGTAAACCATATTTTGCTGTCTTTTCATTTCTCTTCTTATTTCATCTGTCTAATTTATTTGGCTTACTCATTCTTTTCTTTCTGCTCTTTAGTCAGTGCTCCTTACCCTAAAACGGAAAAGCACAAAGGTTATGTATGCATGTATGTAAAAAACCATTTTGGAATTTTACTTAAAAGCATGACTATGTGCTCTTTGGAACTGAATTTTACAACCATAGAACTACACACTTTACTAGAAAGAGAAAGTATTTGGAACTTTTGAAACCATGGATGAAAGAATGCATTTTACGATAGAAGCAAAATATTGATAAAATTCAAAATGTATACAATATTCATTTTCATTGTATTTAATACCTGAACTTATTTTACCACATTTTTAATTAGTGTTACCAATGGAAGTATAAGCTACAAAAACACAAAAACAAAACTCCAAAACTCTAGAGTCTCTTAATTTTGACAATTTGACAAGTTGGCAAAATAAAGCTTTAAAAGAAATCAAATTATCAACATGATGGTGAAAGTTAAACTTCTCCATATATACACATTAATAAAAGAGATAGGAACAATCAGAAAACAGACCACTGTGTACATGTTTTGTATTTAGGAAATGTGTATTCAATCTATTTTGTGAACTTTCATTACTCACAGTATTGTTTCTTCTTAGGCTGATATTGAAGTTTTGCCCTCATGATTTTGAAAGGAAAGATTTGCACAAATTGTGATTGTTCTCTATACTTTTATACATTAGCACTTACCTAGGAAACATAGTATTTTTCCTCATACAAATGATTAGAAAACATATGAAGGAAAAAACATAGCAATATATTTGTCTTATATTTATTATCATGTAAAATATTTCATTATTTTAAAAAAACAATACTTTTTTCAAAAGTTCTTAATTCTTGGAAAGAATAAAATTAAACATGTATATTGTATATCCAACAATATTCTTGGGGGAATAAGAATAAAATTATCAGGCATTTTCCAAGGTTTGCCAAGTTTTTCACATTTCTGTCATTATATTACTGACTCACCAGTTTTCCTTCTGGAAATTATTCATTCATGGCTGAGGATATCTTGCAAGGGATTCGTCCCCTTTCCTCTCAAGCATATTCACAAGCAAAAATCCCTCTGAAAAAAAAACCACGGAATCTGAAACAAGGAAAACCACCGTGTCAGTGAAATAATTCTTTTTCTGAGACAGGAAAAACATAACTGTAACATATTTCTTCTGAAACGTTCAATTAAACCATTTTGCCTCTCTCTTTCAATAAACAGAACCAAAATGTTAAAGATCTTCAAATATTAAAGTTAAGATAGAAAAAAAATATGTAAGATAATTTCAATCCTACTAACAGTAGTGGAAATGGCATGAATGAACTTAGCCGAAGTCCAGTCCAGTACTTTCTTACTTTGATATCCAGTAAAGTTATTGTTATAGGTTTATTGTAAAAACAAAAGACAATCTAATTTAAGAATGTCATAGTTAATGAAAAATCCCAGCGAATGATACTAGGATGAAACTGACAATCACCACTGTCATGTCAGTAACAAAGACCTGTCAATGTAATAATTTTCAACAATCTTAGGAAATGCACAAAAGTTGAGGTATACATCCTCATAGCTCCCAATCAAATAAACAATTCCAAACACTATTTACTACCCATTCATTTTAATGTAAATCTTGCAGGATCAGATTTAGATCTTGGTAACAAAGTGAATTTTTGGCACTTACAGAGGATTCTGCAACACTCAAAAGGGCAAAATATTCAAAACAATTCTTACATTACTGTATTTTTTACCCACAGAGCAGGAAGTTGACATAAACACTCTGCATCTCCTAATATCTACAGTGTCACAGTTGCCTCCATGTGCTAGAAGTTTTATGAAGTGGCATTGAATATATTTGCTTCTTTCTAGGGTCATCCCTGTATCTGTCATCTCCTCCAGTCAATTCAATGAGTACAAATGATAGCAAATCCAACTCCTACACTACTGATATGAATGCAAAGGTCCACCCATAGCAAATTCCACATCCCACATGCTTAAGTTCTATAGTTAAAACAATGCCTTCCAGTTACATTCTTGGGCATATCGTGACATCGTGACAGAAACTAATGCTGTAATTCACAGCGTATTCCAGTTCAATAAAGACTCTGCAATTGAAGTTTATCTACACTTTCAACTCCAACCAAGAGCCCTGCTGGTAAGTAAACCTTACCATGCCTTTGGTTTCTAGAGTTTTTTTAAAGCCCATATCAATGTTTACCTGTAATTTTGCAAGTTGAAATAATTGTGTATTTTGTCTTTTAGCTTGTCTTAATTTTGTTATTTTACACCCACATCTGTTTCCCATTTTTAAAAGATGAATAAAGACCCAATTAAATATAGTAAAATTACAGACTTGAAACCATGACTACAAGCTGCATATTGCTCAGATAATGTTCTGTACAATTCATCATTCTAAGACATAGAATGTTTAATCACAGTCTATAGAATAAAGCCATCACTGTCTAATTCCTACAAGCCATTAATAAAGATGTAAGCTGCTATGGCTGGGTCACTGAATATGCTAAGCCAAAATCATATCCATCAAATTTTGTCAGGCACGAAGAATCAGGACCACACATTAAGTTCCAGTTAAGCTGATTTACTGCTCATGCCTATACACAAAGTCAACTAACGGTCAGCACTAAATTGGTACTAGATAAGATCTAACGAAACTCAAGAGGGTTTGGATTTGGAAAGCTTGTGGGAACATAACTCCAAGCTGCTTCCTCTCTTAACTCTACCCCCAGGCTTTGCCTCTCCTACAAATTTTAACTTACCACAATTTGTAAACCCAGCCACTATGGAAGAGAGGATATTGACCAAATGGAGGTCTAACAGGACTTCTACAAAAACGCTATTTTAGGTTTGAGATAAAATGATGTTCATTTATCACTCAAAATTAAGGCTGGTTTGTTCCAGCATTGTGATTCTTTTATGACAAATACATATTAGTGGAATTGATGCTGATGCGTGACTTATATAGGGATTTTTGGCAAATTGTCGCTTATAAGGCCCATAATTTGAAGTTTTAAAAAGTTTCATCGTATAACCAAACCGTGCTCTTTAATTCTGATCAGGATGACAAATGTTTATTCAAGTACAATTGTAGGCAGGATTTCGTGGGCCAGTGTAAAACACATTAAATTGCAACACAAAACTTTCCATATTATGTAGAACGCCACACCAGCTTACGGTAAGGGTTAGGGTATCCATGTAAACTCTGAAGGAAAACAGGTAGAAGGGACAATCAACTCATTATATTAGACTGAACTTAAAGATACAGGGAATATAGTATTACTAACTTTTATACCATGTGGAGCAGATGACATCATCATACATCTCAAAGTATATATAATCAATATAGACATATACTTGATGGAAAACAGTCAGCTTATTAATGTTGAGACCTTGTTTGAAAAAAACAACTGATTATGTGGAGCAGGTGGAACCCCCAGATCAAATTTAAGTGCATGTCTGGGAATCAATCCTCAAAAACAACCCGTGTGTTCAAACAGGTTAGGAGATGATCAAATATACTCTATTTTCTTGTTTACTTTCTATCTTCAACAATCCCCACTTTGTTCAAATGTCTACAGGGAATCTTGAATGGAGCAGCTGCAGTATCCCCCAGGCCAATGCATCAGGTTGCTTACAAAACAATCCTACTACCAAGCAACAAAACAAAACAATGCAGTACAACTTTGAAAATGCCTTTGAAACCTACATCTTCCTCAAAATAGATTTAGAAATATAAATAAATAAAAATATTACTTTAATATCATTAATGGTTGTCCTGTAAAGAATGAAGATCAAGATTGTTTTGGAGCAAGTTATCTATGACAAATGGCCAATACAGAAATATAACTTCATGTTCTTGCTGCCTATGGCTCTTCTATAATTCTTGCATCCCATTGGGCTATAGGATTCCTTGTTTTGCAAAACAAGCTATCCAGCAGTGTATAAAGAAACTTCAATTCCCCCTTCTCATCAGACTTTTACTCTTAAGAAACAGAAAGTAAACACAGATAGCATATCAAGTCATAACAGGAAGGCACTTCAAGAGCTTTACCACAAAATGTTACATTTTGAGCTGTTATCCACACTAAATTCCACTAATGAGAAGAAATTTATGTAGAGCTGTTGTATACCATTTGGTAAACTTTTCTTTCCAAAAAATTCAGTAAATAAGAAACCTAAATGAACTTATTCTCATTATTTGTATGTTTATGATTAGTGCAGTTGAGACCAAAAAGAGTGACTGGCTGGGAATAACAAAACCTTTCATTTTCAAAAATACACAGTTGTGCTACAGTATATTACTATGGGTAATCTTCGTATTCTCTTCTTCTTTGCTGTGAGATGCTGGACCAGGAAGTGAATTTAACATTTAGAATACTTCATAAGCAAAGAAATGTTATTTTTTTTTAAAAAAAAAAAGGGGTGGGGGGAGAAGCAAACAATAATGTTTGTTTACCTTTTAGACTGCAGAGTTAAAATAATCAAAATCACTCATAACTTACAGCACCTGAACAGGAATGACTTCTTTACTGTGTTACAAAATAAATATTGAATTAGGATGAGGTTGTTTGCACTGTTTAGGTGGAGTCTGAGGAATTAAGCAACGATTCCAGAATTGGATGTTCTTTGAACTGGCTTGCTGACAAAATACTGAATTCAGGTAGAACACCTTTTACAGAAGAAGAATCTTCCAGAATAGTCTTCTCCATTTTCTGGAGTATCCCACACCTTCTCGAACTACAAAACAATTCGACATATCTGGGAAGCATCATCTTGGGGAAGGCTCTTCTGGAAAACTGGGCTGGGTAACTATTTTTCTACTTAACTCTCTGAGGTAATATGGTAATAAAACTAATATTGATAAAAATGGAAAAAGTGAAAGAAAGGAGATAGAAAGTAATGGGGCAAGTTTATATAAAGCAGTTTATTATTCGAATTGAAAGCAGTTTTGCTCTTAGTTCTTCTATTATAAAGAAATATTAGAAGGCCACTAAATGAAAAGGCAATATATGTATAAACTGAGTTTGGTGTTATAATATTGGATGTCCAATATCCATGTTAGTCAATCAAAATGTGTTTCCAAATATGTAAATGATACAAAGCTAGCATGCCACATCTCTGTAGTTTTCCTTATCTCTAGGGAAAGTCATCCAAAGAGCACTTCTGGCCTCATGTGATTTCTAATGTTGCCAATACAAACAAGAAGTATACAGAGGAAGTATTTAAAATGTCTACATTCTGGCAACACAGGTAATATTCTAAGCTACTTGGCTACAAATGTCTTTGAACAATGCAGCCATAGAGAAAATCTTGTCTGATTTTTTTTTTCATGCTTTGTTCAAGAATCTCTGCTTGGGGGGAAAAACCCCAGTCATTTATCATCCATGTCTACTCTCTCTGATACCCAGATTTATCATTCTTCATATGGTAAAAATATTTATCCTTTAGCAAATTAAGGGAGGTGATATAGAAAAGAGAAATGTTTAAATAATTATGCAATTTAGCCTTGCAAAACACACACACACACACACACACACACACAATTCCAGTACTATATAGAACTAGCTTTGCATTAAAAATAGAAGAAAGACGGAATAGCCACTTTACCAAGTCCTCATAACAACTAATTACAAATAACCTAATATAGAACAGAGGTAATGACACTGAAATATGAATCAGAAACTACTGGATTAAAAACTACTGAACTTTTTGGAATATAACATGCACTTCCCCCCACCCTAAAAGTAGGTGAAAATTGTGGTGCGTCTTATACACAGAATGTTGCCAAAGCCCCCATCCCCAACCCTTCGGCTGTTTTCGGCCTTTGTGGGTCACATTTTCGGCCGGTTCCAGCCGGTGGGAATTGGTGGTGGGGATTGGCGGCAGCAAATGGGCCACACGGTAAAAGGGTGGCGGCAAACAAGGTGCATCGAATGGGCCACAGCAGCGGCAAATGGGCCGTGGCAAATGGGCTGTGCAGAACAGCCGCAGCGGCGGCGAGCAGGCCACAGCAAATGGGCGGTGGCAAACAGGCCGCACCAGCAGCGAACGGGTCGTGCTGAACGGGCTGCAGCAGCGGTGAATGGGCCACAGCGAATGGGCTGCAGCGGCAGCAAACAGGACACGGTGAATGGGCCGTGGCAGCAGCAAACGGGCCGTGGCAAACGGTTGGCAGCAAATGGACAAAGGCTGGATTTTAAAAATATGGTAATTTTTGGTAAAAACTCATTAGAACAAACTTAAATTGTCTTAACTTAAATTAAACTCAGTGTTCCATGCTTTCAACATCCAGATTTCAGAAATCAAATGGGAAAAATAATATTTTGTCAAATAGAATTGTTTTAAGAACTGCAAGTAGGTAATACACATGAAACACTCTAAAAACATTTATATTTAAACATTTATACTACAAGAAGCCTCATAATTCTTAATTTTTGATACTAAATTTTAGTATAAACATGAATGCATGCAATTCTAGTTGTAGTCTCTAGTGAGTCCAGTGAAGTCACACTGTGGAAAATATGTGGCCCAACAATTTGAATGCATGACTTTTCATTCTGATTTAAGAAATTAAAATCTTAGAATTCCAAAGCATTGCAAAAAAATTATGAATTGCACAGTTACTTGATACACCAAGATTAAATATCATATTAGTTGGGAAAGAGATAACTGATATCAACAACCAATTTACTAAACTAAAATCTTTCTGAAGCTGAAGATTGCCAGCTTCCTTTATTATTTTTGAACTCTCAGTGAGTTAAAAATTACTCTAATACTTTCCTGATCCATCTAGATTATATGTTTAAAAAACTCTTTTCATTAAAGATTTCCTTATCTTGTTCAGAGTGCAATTATATAACATCAACCAACTAAAATAATTCTACAAGGCAGAATCAGGAATCTTCTTACTTTGGGGATAATTTAGCTAAAAGGCATACAGGTTCATGTTCCTCTGTACTGGGCAGCTGGTCTGGCCATATTTATGAAAATAAAATTCCACTGACCAAATGCAACTGCAATACTCTAAGTAGGAACCAAACTAGACACAACAAACCACAGAACACATTTTATCTATGTGGCATTTGACTGCAATAGCTTCTGCTGAATGTTAAATTCCTGCTATTGGTACATTCTATGAATTGTGTCAGAATTTCAAGGCAGCCATTTCAGGCTACCCTAACTGCTGTCCCGTTGTGAACAGGTAGTAAAGGTAAGTAGAACCCACCCCTGATGTATGTGCTTGCACAGAAATCTTTGCTTACAACCACAATTGAAACTGGCAATCCCATCACTAAGTGACACAGTCATCGAGCAAAACATCACATAACAGCAACTTGCAATATACAACTATTGGCTTCTCCATTGACTATGGGACATTGCAACAGTCACAACACTCACCAGAAGGAAAATGGTCAAATGTTAATCACATGACTGCAGGGAAGCGGTAACAGTCATATGGGGACTAATCATAAAGTTACTTTTTCCACACTATCCTAACTGATAGTGAACAGTTGATAAACAGGACAGTTTTTAAGCAAGCACTACATGAATAGCTCTGTTCCTTAATTCATGGTCACTCAGAAAGTGTTATCTATACTATAGACAGTAGCTATGCTGGTCACTTCAGAAAATAATGCTACTTTAATGCTTTAAGGGAGGATGCTTTGCTCATTCAGTACACTCTGATCCTGTTCAACTCAGCCTTACAAATTACAATGACTGATCTGTTTGATAGTAGAAGTCAGATTTCGAATACATTATATTGTGTAGTTTACCTGTCAAGTTTGACAAGTAAGAAACAAAGATCTTGGCTACATGATACAAAATATATTTCTGTCTGAAATTTACATTCACCTACTCTGCATTATTTCCATTACAGTAAACTATCATGTTTACAATTCCATGACAAAACAACATATTGGATTAAAATATTTCAAAATGCTAGAAAAACACCTCAAGTAATTTTCTCTTTCAATTTTAAAGGCTTATTGTAACTTTCTCAAAAACAGTGGGCTTCAGACAAGATGGATTCAATGTTGTATAATTCCGGTTACACTTTTTCTCTTTCTGCAGGTTTTTATAATCAGCACAATAATTGTCATCATCATATTGTTACACTACAGATCCAGTAACCATGTCACTGTTACATGTAGCACAGCTGTTATGAAATTATAGTAATGTCATGCACTCAAGACTTTTAGTACATGCTAGGCTAAAATTCTCTTTAGTGTGATTGATTCAGTAATTCAACTTGTAACTCGTCTTTCTGTAAAGAATAACACTAAAAAAACTTAAAAACAAGTTTTCAAAATGAAAATACCACATTGATAAAAACACCACTAAAATATATGTAAAATAGCATTAAGACACAAAGGTAAAAACCACAAAGATTCATAGCAATGTACCAAAATATATAATTTTTATAGGTCATGAAACTTTTGTTTTAATGAAGGTAACCTGACTACTTCTCAATTAACAGCTTCTACAATAATTTCCAAAACCTGAAAACCAATGTAACCCAATTTTCAACACCACTTGATTTGGCATCATATGAAGTTCTAAGTGTAAATATTATTTCATACAATTGAAAAACAACAAGCTGAAGAAGAAATATGGCTGTTTCTGATACTATGGAGCTGGATTAATGTGTTTGAATTAATGTGTACATTTGGATTGCAAGAGGTCTTATTCCAGATACATGCATCTGTGTATTAGATGCATTTGGTAATGTGTTTTAGCAACTGAAGAGACAAATGCATTGCTTAAATGAATACATTTTGCTTGCATGACAATATTTTATTAACTAAATTTATATAATACTCCACTTAACAGCTGTATTGAGAGGTTTACATTACAGTACTGAAATTAAACTAAAAATTTAGGATCATATTTTTTTCTTATCATTTTTATTTTATTATATAATACAAAAGAAAAAAGAAAAGAAAATAGGAAATTAAGGGAGGGACAGGGAAAATTTAGGAGCATATTAACGACAGGCCAGTAAATAAACATCCCCAAAAGAAAAATTCAACTTTGGAAAAACCACTTAATCAACAAGCATTCCTCTACTGGAAGGAACCGACAGTTTTCCAGTCCCTAAATCCTTGCTGTGAATAATATGGTATTAATAGTTCTTCAGAACCCCAGAAGTATAGAAGTAATCTGATCTCTAGGAATGTTCCAGAACAAAGGGGCAATAATGGGAGAACCCTTGCACTTGTGGTCCCTGAAGATGGCATTAGCTAGGAATAAATATCTGGAAAAAGTCCTCTTTTTCTTTGAAGTTTATTGGATGAATAGAGGCCCCGATGATGAACATAGAGCAATCTTGCTATTGATCTATGAAAGACTATAAAGATGAAACTAATGCTATCCTGATCCTGACCCACAAAAGGCTACAATGGTGACATCAGTTTAGTGACAACCAGAAGCCAGCTATAGGTAATGTTCAGAATAGTTGCGTTACAAGGGCAAACCAACTGTATCCATAATGGCATGAGCCACTGAATTCTGGACCAGCTATATATTGGTATTCAATTGCAGTTCTATGTAGAGCTCTTTATAGAAGTCCAAATTAGAGGAAAGTGTGACTAACCATAAGTCACTGGATCAGTAGGACACCGTTGGAAAATCTATAAAATAACTCTCTTATCCAATCCATAGCTGTTGTCTACTCTTCAGCAGCTGCTAAGTCTATAAGAGCTCCAAGCACAGGTCAGGACTTCAACTATATGTCCTATTGTTCCTAGAACTGAAAGATATTATTGGGTGTCTGTTTGTCTGTCTGTCCGTCCATCCATCCATCCATCCATCTATCAGTAGTGGGTTCCATTTATCTTCACTACCGGTTTGGAAGTGGGAGTGCTCCTGCGCGGCACTTCTGCGCATGCGCAGAACCTTCTGTGCATGTGCAGAGCGTCTGTGATTACATCCGGGCGGGTGGGCGGACCCTCCCGCCGCTGCCTGTACCGGTTTACCCGAATCGGTAGAAACCCACCACTGCTATCTATCTATCTATCTAACTATCTATCTATCTATCTATCTGTCTATCTGCCCATCTCATAAAAAAGTGATTCTGAGTAAGGCATACAGTATTTATGATGCCTGTTTCTGTGGACTGTTAATGCAAACTACATTATTTTAAGAAACATATTTTTATCTGCATACATTTCATACAGGCACACTACATATATGATGTTAAACTTTACAAGGATCTTCAAAACCATCAAGACTATAAAGGAATAATAATTCCAAGTGCATTGTCCTATATAATTATTCATCATATATTGAATGAAACCTTGTCTTAAAACATTTTGCTTTTTTCATAAGCATTTTCTTTACAACTTCCTCTATCTTTTTTTCTAATTTTCTGGCTAAAAAAGTTGAAAAATATATCCTGGAAGGGAGCCAGAGCCATGAGCTGTCTCAACAATAATATTCCCCTTTCTTTCCTGGGCCTTCACTTCTGTATATGGATATTGTTCCATATTTTTTCACAGCTGTACAGTAAGCCTCAATAGTTGTAAGAATTAATTGGTAGAGAACATAAAAGAGTAATTGGTTCTTATGAAATTTTTTGGCTTATGTACACAATGACATATTAGATTTATTCTCTTTACTAGGATCAAAGTTCTCTGTATGTAAGTCTTTCCAATACTTACATCCCCATCCACTGACTAACTTTGTAATAAGACATCCAGCTACCTGACTTCTTCCCAACAACAGAATGAATGCTGCATATAACAATGTGTTTAACAAAACAGGAGAGAACAAAAGACAGAAAAGGCAAACACCTAGTAAGAATGGTGGAAAGAGAAAGATATCTGTCAGGAAAAAACAAACAAATATCAGATGTAGTTATGTAGTCAGAGTAGGTGGGGGGGTGGGGAGGACAAACCAGACTATAGCAACACAGAAAACCATCCAAAATTCTCATCCAAAGAGATTTCCACTAACATATGGTAGAAGTGTCACTTTCTACAAATATCCTGTGTGGGTGCCAATTTCTCTCCTCCACCCAAGATGTATCCAATAGCTTAAGTATTATAAGCTCTTCGAATTATTAATCAGAGTATGCATCTAGACTGACACACATTCTAATCCAATTTGTTAATGAGGAATCTATCATGCAATCTCATCATCTGGACCCTCAAAATGAATTAAATCCCCTTCTATGGCCACCACACTGCTGAGTAGCATGCCCACACATAGTCAGCTTTTCTGCTTCATTAACAAGTCCTGCATTCCCTCTGCTGGAAAAGAAACTATACTGCATCAACGGTACAAAGCATGTAGTTACTAAAAAACAAAACACTGGATTTTTTTTTTGAGGATCCCTATTATAACTTTTACATAAACATTGTCATATGCCTTCCCTGATATAAAGTACAGATGGATTTGGTACCTACTACCATAAGCCTTACAATGTTTCACTGCTTTCAGGCAAGACAGTGACATATAGACCATTTAATATTTTTATTATTATTATAAAATTAAAATCATCTTTCATTCAAGAACAGTTGAATTACAAAGTGTGACTGAATAAACTATGAGATGAAATACAGTAACGTATCTTTAAAAGCAAAACTAAATAAAGGCAAAGTTGAGTTGAGTTGAATTCCTGACGATAACATGGATAATGGAAACAATACTGAAGTGGTTTGACGCTGCTTAATTTAAAGATTTTTTTTTAGTTTCCTAATCTAACCGAAAAACCTGAGATCTCTTGATGGTCTCCCATCTGATTATTAGCTATGCCATATCTTGCTTAGCTTTTTCTAGATCATCCCAAATTAGCTAAGTACTATATTTAGATGAGCACAACTGCATACAAAATTTTCAAAAAGAATTAAAATAGTAATATAACTCGCAATAAAAAGCAAAATATATTAAAAGACTGACAAAGAAGAAAATCAATCATCTTCCAGAAATCTAAATATAGAATCCCCTTTTCATGTCTTTCAGTGTTCTGGTATTTATGACAGCCACCACATAAAGCTATTTCTGATTCAATCTGAAGCTGAAAATGCACCTCAGTTAAAAATAAGAGATTCACAGATACTTAGTTCTCTTGAGAAGTCTATAATGCTGGGAAACATAGAAGAAGAGAAAAGGAAGATGACAAGGTGGATGGACTCCACTGCAAATGGTAGCAGGTGTCCCAAGGATCTGAAATTGGGGCTAGATTATCCTGGAGGTAAGAGTTAATTATGGCACATAATCAATGCACAGATAAGTTATTTCTCCTAATCATGGCAGTGGCATCAAATCTATTGGCATGTGAATATACAGAGTGGATTTCTCAACTTCCTTTGAGATTGGCACTTTATCCGAAAATTATTTAAGATAAAAGACTGCTAAACTATAAAACCACTAAGGCAGAAAACTATAAAGAATAGTCAACCAAAAAGCTTTGTAGTATTAATTGAAAGTACAGAACTCCAAAACAAGTGGAAAGAAAAAAAAATGATTTTCTGCATGGTCTCAGCCTTTTCTTTCTCTGTTTAACTAGACATAGGGTGTAACACTATTAATATACAAAAAGCAAAAAAGAATGTAAAAAAATAAAATTGATTGAAGGAAAGAAAAGAATGAACAATGTCCAAAAAGAAAAAGCAAAGCAAGCTAAATGAAAATGAAGAGAGGAAAAGATATTTTTCTTCTTAAAAAGGCTAAGACATCCATGCAGCAAATCATTGCCTATTTCCAATGAGGATTCATGGCAAATTAGATGTCCCTAAAGGAGCAGGCAGAGCATTATGATGGAGACTGATAACCAGTTGGTGAATTTTGACCGACAAAATCTCTCCAGATAAAGGAAAAATCATAAGATCGCCCACATGTACTCTGGACAGTTGCTTCTCATGAGCAAGCTACAGGAACCAAAAATTTTAGTCGGCGAATAAGTCGTCCGGCTGGGAGTTGAGGGATTTCAATCAAGCTCACAGCCATAATGTACCCTTACAGACATAAAGTTGCCAAGCCTTAGTTCTTACTTTCTGAAAGTAAGTTACTGGTTAACTGATTTTACAGCACTTTTAAGTTTTACAGCAGATTGAATATACAGTTTTTAGTAAAAGAAATACAGATTTAAGGATTTTAAGAGGAATTCTTTTGTTTTGTTTTTTAAAAAAGCAAATGGAACATTGGAACATTGATTCTGGAAAATTGCAAATGGAGTTTGAAGGTTGGACATTAAAGGGAAGTAGAAGGAACTAAAGATTATAATTAAAAGACAAGAATTTTAAATTTAAGTTAACTAATACAGAATGCAGCAAAACACTTTAACATCACATACTTTGAAGAATATTTCTGAACAAAGCACCCAGAAGTTAATTTTTAAAATGGATGCTATTATAGACAGACTATGATTAAACAATGTTATGGAAGAAGGATGGGTTTTACTAGACAAGCTTGAAACTGATATGAAAGTGGATTTTAAAATGGCAATGATATGAAAAGATGCCACCCTGGATATACAGCCTTGGTAGTACAGTGGTCTAAAGCACCCTGTTATTAAGACCAGCTGCCTGCAATTACTGCAGGTTCGAATCTCGCCAGGCTCAAGGTTGACTAAGCCTTCCATTCTTTCTAAGGTAGGTAAATTGAGGACCCAGTTGTGGGGGCAATAAGCTGACTTTGTATAAATATACAAAAGGATGAAGACTATTGCTTAGCACATTGTAAGCCGCCCTGAGTCTCCGGAGAAGGGCAGCATATAAATCAAATTAAAAAAAAAATAAATTGAAAATTATTGGTGTCTTAATGATTAAAAGGTATATAGAAAACAGTGATATGTATAACTTTTTATATACCTGTATTGGATTTTTAAAAATAATCTTGTTAAAGTTTTGAAGGATTTTATGAGATGAGACAAAGAATAAATGAAAAGAAATAAAGTTCTAGTACAGTATTTGAAAGAACTAAAGAGATCAACATTGTTAAAAGTAAAACCAAGGAATATAAAGTTAGTTCATTTGGTTAAAGTTAAAATAGAAAGATTGTTATCTCTGGTAACCCTTACAGGTACCAATAAAGGAGAACATCTGTAGCTTATAGTTGAAAAAAAAACAAGCAAGCTTGGAGAAGAGATGTTGGTCCTACCTGAACATTCTTTTTCATGGCAATGGTGGAGAGAATCCAGGAGTGGGTGTTGCTTTCTCTCTTCTGCCTGGAGACTGAGCGTGTCACCAATTTTGGGTATGCCTCCCTTGCCTGGCTAGTCCCCAGTTCAGTGAAGGCGTAGCAATGATGAGACTCGGAATCTGTGAAAACATAAATCCCTTCCTGGACTGTGGACCAGACAGTTGCAGGGTGGGGCTGGATTTCCTTCACCATCATTATGAGAAAGAACGTTCAGGTAGGACCAATGTCTCTTCTCCATGGCGCTAGGTGGAGAGAATCCAGGAGTGGGACTTACCAAAGCCAGTGCGCTCTAAGGGTGGGAAGTAGCCTGATCCCCAGTCACCCCTTGTGTGGACCCTCTGGTGAATCCATTGTCCAAAGGCCGCTTCCGCCAAAGTGAAGGTGTCCAACTTGTAATTGGACACCTTCACTCCATCCCCCTTGTATGAAGGGGGATGGAGAAGACCAAGTTGCTGCATGGCAGACCTCCTCTATGAAAGCCTGTGTCGCTCACGCTGCTGTTGTGGCCGCGCTCTGGGTGGAATGGGCCGTCACATTCCGAGGCACTGGCAGGGATTGAAGCTCATATGCCTTGGCAATGGATGCCCGAATCCACTGTCCCACAGTCAATGGAGTGACTTTCTGTCCCAGGGTCGAAGGCTGGAAAGAAGCAAACAAAGACTCTGTCCTCCTCAGGGAGGAGGTCCTCTTGATGTAGATGCGGAGAGCCCTCCTCACATCCAAGGTGTGCCATTTCTTCTCCAGGGCATGGTTTGGCCCCAGACAGAAATTAGGCAGACTCAATTCCTGGGTCCTGTGGAACCAGGAATTCACCTTTGGGATGAAGGAGGGGTCTAACCGCAAGACCACTCTGTTGGTATGAAAAATAATAAGTCAGTCCTCACTGAAAGGGCTGCCAGTTCCAAAATACATCTGGCTGATGTGATTGCCACCAGGAAGGCCACCTTAAATGTGAGGAACCGCAGACTAGCCTATCTCAGTGGCTCAAAGGGGCTCCCAGTGAGGGCATTCAATACCCTCATCAGGTCCCAGGTAGGATACCTGTGGATCACAGGGGGCCACAAGTTAGTGGCACCCCTGAGAAACCTGAGCACAGCGGGATATTGTGTGAGAGGCTGCAGACCCCACGCATGACAAGACTGAAGACAGTGCTGCCACCTGTCTTCTGATAGTATTAGGCATCAAACCATTCTCCAAGCCGTCCTGGAAAAACTCCAAGACTTGAGCCACTGATCCTGAAGAAGGATCAGTGTTAGTCCTGGAGCACCAGGCGCAAAAGGCCTTCCAGGTAGCATCATACACTCTGTCGGTGGACGGCCTCCTAGAGGCCTGAATGGTCTGGATGATCCTGGAGGGAGGTTGTCTTGACTCAGGACCCCCTGCTCAATCGCCAGATGGTTAGCTGGAGCCACTGTGAATCCAGATGGATCAGGGCTCCCTGGCTGAGGGAGATCTTGTCCCAAGACATCCTCCAGGGCCTGGCCACCGACAAGCTGACAAGGTCTGCAAACCATGGTCTCCTGGGCCAATGAGGGGCTAACAGCAAAATTTCCACCCTTTCCACCAAGACCTTCCTGATCACTGCTGGCAGAAGGGGGAAAAAGGCATACAAAAGCCCCTGAGGTGTCAACCCCCTCGCCCCCGGCAATGCAAACCTGTTGAAGAACCTTGGCAGTTTTTTGTTGCAAGGGATTGCACATAAGTCTAGGACTAGGACACTGAAGCGATCTATCAGCTCCTGAAACAGGGAGGGGTGCAGACGCCATTCTAACTGATCTACTGTCACTCTGCTCAGGCAATCTGCCTGTACATTCTGCACTCCTGATATATGTTCTGCCCGTATGGACAGAAGATGACTCTCCGCCCAGAGGCCCAGATGCATGGCCTCCTCCATGAGGGACTTGGAATGAGTCCCCCCCTTGGCAGTTGATGTGGGCCTTTATGGCTACATTGTTCGTCAAAATTAATACATGTTGTCTGGTCACAGTACTCTGGAATTGCCTGAGAGCCAGGTGCACTGCCCTGAGCTCCAGCCAATTGATATTGTGGCTCAGGTCTATTTGAGTCCACCTGCCTTGAGCCATCAATGACTAAAGATGGGCCCCCCAACCAAAGAGGCTGGCGTCCATCGTGATGGCCAGACGGGCGGGCTCTTTGAACAGACATCCCCTGTCAAGAGCCTGGGACAACCACCATTGGAAGGAAAGAAGCACCTTCTGTGGGACCCTGACCCGGAAGGATGAGTTGCTCCTGCCTGACCTCTGGTAAGGCAGGAGGAACCATTGCAGGGTCCTGGCATGAAGACGTGCCCATGGTACGATGGCAATACAGGACACCATCTTCCCCAGTAATTGCAACAGGAGGGCTAGAGATACTGTACCGTCTGTCTGGATGCGTCTGGCCAAGATCCGCAAGTTGTCTTGATGCTCCAATGAGAGAGAGACCACACACTAGGAAGTGTCTATGATCGCCCCCAGATGGAGCAGTGATGGTCGGAGAAAAGTGGCTTTTCTTGGTGTTGACTCAAAAGCCATAGTCCTGTAGTACCTGGACCGTTGTCCTCAAGTCCTCCTCTGCTTGAAGCTGGGAAGAGGACTGGACTAAAATATTATCCAGGTAACACTGGACCCTGATTGGTAAAGTCCATAGGTGGGCTGCCAATGCTGCCAACACCTTCGTAAATGCCTGGGGTGCCGATGACAGGCCAAAGGGCAAAGCCTTGTATTGGTAGTGTTTGTCGTTGTAAGAGAATCGGAGGTACTGCCGATACGTGTAAGTACACCTCCATCAGGTCTATGGAGGTAAGGAAGTCGCCCCCGCGGATGCTCTCCAGTATTAGCTGTAATGACTGCATTTTGAATCTTTTGTAGGTGAGGTATTTGTTGAGGCGTTTTAGATCTAGAATTGCTCTTACCCCCATTCCCGAGTTCTTTGGGACGAGGAACAGGATTGAATAAAATCCCTGCCCCTGCTGGTCCAGAGGGACTGGCTGAATGGCCTGGATCTCCAGTAGTTGCTGGATGGCTGTTTCTATCAGGCCTCTCTTCACTGCGTCCTGTGACAGAGGGCAGCAGATGAAGAACTCCGGGGGGGGGGGTGTGAAGAGGAATTCTAAAGCTAAGCCCAACCTCACCATGCTGAGGACCCAGTTGTCCGATGTTGTAGCCTCCCAGTGATGGACATAGAGTTGGCCGCCGAAAGGCAGGTCAGCCATGCAGTCACTTTGAGCAGCCCTTTCATGGGACTTCCTGCCCCACAAAAGGGCCACTTGCCTGGAAATGGTTGATAGGTCCGAAAGCCCATTCTGTCAAACGGTCTGTCCTGTTGACTAGGAAATGGTCTCTGGGACTGCTGGTACTCAGGTCCCAGATCAGAGACCCGAAAGGACTGTCTCTGGAAATAGGGAGCTGAGCAACGTTCCCCCGCCTGAAGGAGGTAGGCTTGGCCTTGCCTCTGTCCTTGGTATAAATAAGGATGGCTCCAATGCCTCCCCAAACAACTTGCTACCCATAAAGGAAGCAAATGCCAGCTTCTTTATTTTTATTGCCGGCTTGCCAATGACGAAGCCATAGCAAGTGACGGGTTGTCATGGTAGGAGCGATGGACTGAGATGTGAACTTTGCTGCATTCAGGGTAGCATCAGCAGAATATTCAGCAGCAGCCATCAACTTATTGATGTACTGATAAAATCGGACATCGTCTGGGGGCACCCTCGCCTGCAGCTGGCGGAGACAGAGCAGGGAGGCTCGGTTAAAAAAAGAAGCGGAGGTGGTGGCCTTCACCGCCCAGGCCACTGCTTGGTGTGCCTTGCGGAGGCTCAATTCCACCTATCTTCTGTCCTAAGGCAGTCCATGGCATCAGTGGGAATGAGGGCAGCAGAATGTAACGCTGCCACCAGGCCATCTATCTCTGGCTTTTGCAGAACCTGTGACAGATCTGCAGCCACATTATACAGCTTCCTCTCCGTCCCAGTTGGGGGACCCAACTGGCCCACTGTCTTTGGACAACGTCCAAGAAGAGCTTGGGCGATGGAATTACTTCCTGCTCCACGGTTGGCTCCGAAAAGAGCGTGCAACCGGAGTCCCCTGTACTGGGAACTGGCGGGGTAGATCCTAAATTGGTGATGGCTTTGGCCTTGTGGAACAAGGAGCGAAACAAGTCAGGCCGAAAAAGGCCATTGAATGGTGAGGTATGATGAGCCACCCCCTCTTCCTCTGATAAGGCCATAAAATCCTCTTCCTCTCCCGAGGATGCTCCACTCTGAATGGAGGGTGGAGAGTCTGATTGGAGGCTCTAACCAGGCACCAGGTGCCAAGGTTGGCTGGGCCGAATGGCGTAAATAATCCTGAGGGGGCAGATTCCTTTGCTGGAGCCCCTCAGCAATTCCCTAGGTAATTGCCCTGGAAATAAACAATTGTAAATGGTCAGAGAATTCTGACTCAATCTCATCCCCTTGGCGAAGGCCAGCGGCCGTAGGAGTAAAGGTAGCCTCAGGAGGCAGCCTTGAACTGGATTGCATCTGCTGGCCCTGCCTTACTGTGACTGGTAGCTTTAAAGCTGCAGCAGAAAAAACTTCAGAATAAAGTGAATCTCCCCTGTCAATAGAAAAAGGATGCTCACCAGCACCATCTGGTGATAAAGCGCGGTAAGGAGGAGGCTGGGAGAGGTTTGTATTTTTACAAATCCCCAACGGTTCTGCCTCTGAAGGGAGGGGGTGACATGTCCCCCTGAGGGACGACTTGCCTCGCTCAACCTTTTTCCCGCCTTTTCTGCTTTGGCCAATTCCCTCTCGAAGGCCTTTTGGCATCTCTGGGCGTCCTTTTCAGCCGCCCTGGAGCCCCTGCCAACCCTAGCGGTCTTGTCAGCTTTGCTAGCTGAGGCTCAACTAGATGAGCTCTGGCTGCAGCTTGGGGAAGGGCCAGGAAAGCCCCTACAACCCCCTTCTGAGGTACCGTACTGGTGGAAGGCCGAAGACGCCATTTTCCACCGCTCCGATGAAAGAGCAGCTCAGCCAAGGGTGACAGCTGTTGCAGCTCCAACTGCTTCGTGCCAAGCATGCAAATTGCCAGCAGTATGCCCAGAGGGTCCTGGGCAGGGACAGAAAGGCATCGGTGAAAGCAGAACGGACCCGCAATGGGTGACAGCTGCCGTGGCTTTTTTCCTCTTGTTGTTTGCATGCTTAGTGTGGTTGCTGCTGTTCAGTATGCCCAAGCGAAACTGGGCAGGGACTGAATCCCCTCCACAATCCACGGGCAGTGCCAAGGACCTGACAAAGCAAGACCCACCTCCGTGTCCAGGAGGCTGGCAGGGATGTCAGCTGAGCCAGCCGGAAAAACGGCAGAATGGCGGACCACTCAGCTGCCGGACTCACAATCCACAACTGTCAAAGATCTTTAAGGCTGGTAGTGAAAGGGAATCCAGGAACTAAGTGCAATGGAGAATTAAGAAAAGCAGTCTCGTCTGGCTGAAGACTGAGCCAAACTGGGGACTAGCCAGGCAAGGGAAGTGTTCCCAAAAATGATGACACGCTCAGTCTCCAGGCAGAAGAGAGAAGGCAACACCCACTCCTGGATTCCCTCCACCCAGCACCATGGAGAACACCAAGGACCTCTCAATCCTTAAAGGATTTTGCTGGCCAGAACTGAATGATAAAGGTTTAAAGCTTTATAGATAAGAGATGTTATACAGGAAGAGGAGTTCATTTTGTTTTTTAAGAGATGATAAGTTACTAAAATTGTTTATACTTGTTATGATGGAGAAGTCATTTCTAAATTTATTTATCTTTTTTTTACTATATTCTTATTTTTTTTTACTTTCTGTTTTTTTCTTTTTTAAATGTAATATTTAATAAAATTACTATAAAAATAATTCCACTATTGTATCTGTCCCTATGACTCCAATGTATCATACATTTTCCAAAATTGTTCTTTTGTTTTTTTTTATTTGATTTATATGCCGCCCTTCTCCGAAGACTCAGGGCGGCTTACAATGCGTTAAGCAATAGCCTTCATACTTTTGTATATTTATACAAAGTCAGCTTATTGCCCCCACAATCTGGGTCCTCATTTTACCTACTTTAGAAAGAATGGAAGGCTAAATCAACCTTGAGCCTGGTGAGATTTGAACTTGCAGTAATTGCGGGCAGCTGGTGTTAATAACAGTGCTTTAGTCTGCTGCGCTACCAGGGCTTTTATTTTTCCTTTTTATATTCTTTTTCCATTCTTCTATATTGAGTTGATATAATATTCTAAGGAAACTATATTTTTTAAAATGTCTGTGATGATTTATCAAACGTATGTCTGTGATGACCTATTAAAATGTATAAAATGTAAATATTTGCATTTATTAATTACCTATCTATAACCTTCAACATTTACCAATTCCCAAGATACTTGCAAACATTCATATTAATACTAACCTCAATTCAACCAGTATCTCAGAGGTACTGTATTAATTTTTATCTATAAATGGAACATTACAAATATTATCTTACATTAACATCTGCCAGAAGATTGTCAATGAGAGAGAACTTGTCCTGCTTCCATGTTTCCACAGAAAAATTCTGAACAGGATTTATCAAGCCTAGTTATTTAAAAAACTCACAAAGCTTTCGTTATTACAGTTTTCCTTTCAAACTGAATATTTATGGAAGAACAAAGGCTTACGACTTTCAAGAATTTGTGGCTACTTTTTTATTACAATAGAATTTTATTCTGTGGGCCATTATGGAAAGAGTCCTCTCCTGAAAGATGTCTATACACTATTTTAAAATAGTAATTGCAATCCAAATGTATCCTCCTATAATTCAAACACATTAATTCAGTTTTATTCAGAGTAAAGCTCTATTGCTATGTCTACTATGTCCATTTTCCTGGGGATATGGAAATGGGCACCAGGTTGGGGAAGGCTGATAAACATCCATTGCAAAGAAGAAACACCTACTACAGGTAACATTTTTCATGTCCACGTAGGCTGCATTTTTTTCATTTTTCTATTTCTTTCTTTTGCTTTCTCAGTTTACTGCACACTCTGCATATCTCAAATATAATAAAGTTATTCTATATTAGAAAAACGTATCTTAGACTAATTATCTGTGCATTATCTTTAGCTGCTGTCTGAAACTAAAATATTTAGATTAATTTCCTACAACAAAATGTACATAAAGAAAACTGGAATTGTTTCCTCTCAAAAGGGTGCAGAGTATTAGTACAAGGCTGAGAAAGGCATAAAAATTGTTTTGACTATTGTACTTAGTAAACAAAATATGAGCATGGAGGAGGAATATATACAAACAGTATTGAGGATTTGTCTTACAATCATATATTTGTATCATAAATATTGTATTATATCTAAGAGAAACTGACCAACTGCCTGTGATGAACGAATCATTCTTTTTCAAAGCATAACAGATGTGTAGAGATAACCTGAAAGTAAATAATAAAAAGATTTTTGAAGGTTAAATAGGTTATAGTTAAATAATTAATGGTTGGGCTGAATCTGCAGCTTTAATCTGGCAATAACTTTCGTTTTCAGAAAAGCAGATCAAAAAGAGACAACTTTCCAATTGTCAGCATCAATGAAAAAGAACTTCCTTGATAAATGCAAATACTTTAAAAACCAATCCAAT
Organism: Pituophis catenifer annectens; assembly: GCF_029215685.1. NCBI lineage: Eukaryota > Metazoa > Chordata > Lepidosauria > Squamata > Colubridae > Pituophis > Pituophis catenifer. The sequence goes on from NW_027256882.1 coordinate 56,544,901, forward strand.
GCAAACACAAAAGTTTAAATAGTATTGGGGATCTTTGTATTATATATAGCTAATCTATTAAATTAACTTATGTTGGGTAAAATACTGAATATGCATTAGGAAGAACAGTCCAGCTGTTTGCCTGGTATATGCTACAAAGCTTCAACTATTTCTATGCAACAGTGCCTAGTAGCATTACGGCATACACTGTGGAGTAATCAGAAAATGTTTGACCTCAGATATCTACTTGACCCCGCAGAAATGCAGACTCGCTTGCTATAAAATCCCAAACAATGGGGCAGACAAGGTCACAGGGTCAAAGCAAGTATTATCAGGTCATTGTGCAACCCACTTGGGAGCAATTACTTCTGGTCACGGCTAAGTGGACACTTGATTGAATACCACTAAGACAGCTCACATCCCACAGATAACAATCCTCACAGCGATTAAGAATTAAAACCCCCATGATTCAGCCTTTATTACTCAAATGAACCTAACTCTTCCATAAAAAACTCTTGGTACATGCATGATGCAAAGTCTAAATTGAAATGCCACCTCATTAAACAATAATATCTAATTTTATCTAAATGAATTTTCATGAAAGTATGCCACACAGCTCAAGAATTTTTAAAATGAATTATCACAAGCGATATTTCCCCAAACTGCTGCAAAAATAAAAAAAGCTATTAATGATGGAAACGAAACATCAGTTTTGAATAAAAATTGTATTTTTTGTGTGTATGTGGACATAAAAAGATGTAAAAAAAGAGGTTTCTGCTGGACAACTGAACACATTTTATTTCAAACAAAAACAATATTTTTCTACGTCAGACAACCTAATCACAAAAGAACTTAGCATGTACATGTATATTACATGTTCCTATTCATGCAGAACACATACACAACAATATTCGCATCAACATGTCAATTTTAAAGAAGGTTAGGAGAAAGGGAAAGCACTATTATGAACAGACACTAAGCAAACCTTTTGATTCTTATATTAATTAGGCATATGTAGCCTTCACTGAGAACAGGTTTATCCACTCACAGTTGATGGAAGAATGTATATTCTGGCATTGGGGGAAAAAAATAACGCTCATTTTAGTGAAAAGTCATAGAATAAATGAAGTATAAGGAATTAGAATATGGGCAAGCAGGTACTTTTAAGTTCAATGATGTGCTAAAATAACAAAAAGATACCAGTATACAATAAGAGCGTTTATATATAATATAAACAAATATAAGAATGTGTTTGTGCCAAATGACTTATGCCAAACATCATAAGTCCTAATGCTCAGGACAGTACCTGAAATGATGATGTTTAGAGTCTTCTGAAGCAATAGGGGCTCAAGGCTGAATTTGGTGCTATAGTTAGTAACCAGTTCTTTAGGGATCCCCCTTTGATACAATTGAAAGAGACAGGCACATTTCTGTGATTCACTGACAAGTCTGACCATGCCTTTTTGTTACCTGTTACTAATCCCAAGAAAAGATACACTAATACTGAGATGTCGAAGACTATGCTGGAAACCACAAAATATCACTTGGCTGTTTTTAAGTTACCACAAGACTTAATTGACTATTTTGTTTGTTTGTTTGTTTATTTGTTTGCTTGTTTGTTTGTAGCCAATACTGGCATGTTCTGGAAATTCTGAGATATTTTTAGACACTGCAGCGGTTCATAAGAATTTATCTTGCCACTTTAAATTGCAATTTGGACATTGTCCTTAGATATCAACATTGTTCTGTTTACAGAGAAAAGAGCAGAAGCAAACTTACTCTGCAAGGAGACTGTCATAGCAACATATACTTTCTGTTTACCCCTAAGCTTTGCATACAGCAAAGTCTGTGTACCTGCAGACTGTGTACAAAAATCCAGTTTAAATGACCTTCGTATCCTCCAAGGTATCAGAAATGAAACTTTCTTCCTCAAACACAACTAGGTAACAAATCTTTAATTTGCAACTACTATTATATGTAGTTATATTATATGTAGTTATTATGTTGGTCTCTGTGTGTTCAGAATTAAACAAGAAAACATCTGCTTTTCTCCATCTCATAATTGTTTTATATACAGAGGAGAAGAATGTTGGGTAATACCCTGTTTCCCGAAAATACGACCTCCCCTGATAATAAGCCCAATCGGGCTTTTGAGCACATGCGCTAAAATAAGCCTCACCTGGAAAATAAGCCCTCCCCGAAAATATTAAACGCAGAGCTGGAAATCAGGTAAGACAGCAAGAGGAGCCCCATCTTGCTCCACACACCCCAAAATAATAAGACCTCCCCGAAAATAAGGCCAAGCGCTTATTTCAGGGTTCAAAAAAATATAAGACAGGGTCTTATTTTGGGGAAAACACAATATTAGCTATTATGCCCGTGCACATTTTCCCAAATTTGTATTTCACATAAGCACAAGCACCTCACTGATATTTATTGAAACATATGTCCCTATTTTCAGTATTCTGTACAGACTTGAAAAAGATATTGCTGCTTTCATGAGCTTTAATATTTTTTGTTTCAGAATAATTAATAATCATTAACTATCCACTTCCATTACATACCCACAATGAACATGTTTGACCTACTAAATTAAATAGTTTCCAAGTAGTATTTAGAACTTTTACACTGGAGGGCAACAAAAACTGACTCAGCCTTAATTGCTGTTGAGAAAAGCTGAGGAATTCTTACCACAAACAGTAAGTTTGTGTACAAAACATGACTGCATGCCAGTATTATTTGATATTATTTTTCTGTGAGAGCTTATTTTTATTATTGCCACTGATTCCTTGGATGAATATGCCTGCCTTAATACTTCTGAGAAGATCAAGGAATTCTTAGCAAAGAAATTATGTGGGTAAAAAACTCAAGTAGGTGGGGCTTTGTTTTGTTTTGCTTTCTTCTGAATACCTTGAGGAATATGTTTATGCTGTTTTCCCAAGGCAAACACCATGACCATGATAATTGCCTATGGCTGTTTGGGAGGTAAGGTGGAGCTGTTTTTGTCCTTCTGAAATAAGTGTCCATTTTAAATGATATTTAACTGTAATCACCATTCTCCTTTGAAAGACAAAGAAGCTATATATATAATTGTCATCTTCAATGAGCATAATGAGGAAGGCAAGGCTGCCAAATTATGATACCATCTCAAAAAAAATGAAGAACAACTATAGTAAATACATGGCATACAATACATTTGTTCCTTATTGGTAATTCTGGATGAAAAGAAATGTAAGAAAAAAACTTTAATGTTCTCAACTCTTAATGAACTATTTACAAAAAAGAAGTCCTATTACCTTGAAATAATTTTGACTTTTTATTTCTGTTCAATCTTCTATACATTTTTCAAACTTTAATCTCCCTCTGGATGCCACATTTCTTATGGTCATCTGCTATTATGCCAAGTTATTATATTCCCCCAAAAAAGTTTTTGCCTTGCTGAGTCCTTAATTTTAATCTTTCAGGTTTATTGATGTATTTACCTTTTTTTAAGTACATTTATTTGATATTATTATTATTACTGTTGTAGGTATATAAATATATCACTGGTTTCTTACAAGATGCCTTGAAAACATTAATGGAAAAATGCAGTAAATCCAAATAAATAAGAGAATCAGAAGTCCTCTTTAATAGCTTTACTGCAATCTGTATGAACTAAATTATATTGGGATGTTATATGACAAATGCAGAAAAAACTATAAGAAAGAGATTGGATTCATCTTAATTATTCAAATTTTCCTACACTCGCTACATAGACTGTCTACCTCCATAGTTCCAGGAATTTCTCATAGAAATAAGAAATGTGTCCAACATTTAAAATTATACAAAAAAAAAACTAGGAAAAAAAAACAAAAAAATTGGAAAGTCCAGCATCTTCACCAAACAAAAGCAGTGATTTCTGCCAAGATACTAGATACTGGAAGAAGGTGAAACTCTGATACATCAACTGTTTTCTTATAAACTTTTGTTTGGGCTAGCTAAATTACACAAATTGAAAATGAGCCAGTGTTCCCCATTGAAAGCAAGCCTATTAACTACTGTTATTAACAAGATGATGGTGAAAATTAATTATATTTTAATGGAATTATTACCTCAGAAATCAAAAGATTTATAGAGGAGTAGTATAATGACTTTAACAAATCCTTCAAGATGGAGGGGAATATGGCTACCATTTTTCCTGTCACCGACAGCAGTATTTTCTTTTATTAAAAATATTTCTTGCCCATCCATTTTCCTGAGGATCACACAGCAGGTTGCGATTGATAGATTCGTAAGTATTTTATTCAAGATAAAATAATGTTCCAAATAAACCAAATAACCGCTTGATTGAAAAGACAGCATTTAAAGCACATCATAGTAAACCACCATTATACAAATTCATTAGATAGTATTTAGCCAACATTGCCTGATTCTGAAACTTGAGCACAGTCAGCATTAGTCAGTATCAGGAAGAGAATCAATAGGGAATTCTAAAGTAAAAAGCTACAGGTGAGAGCAACCCAATTCCATAACACTATCAAGAAAGTTCTATGAATGTAGTCATTAGGAGTTAAGTTAAACTCAAGAGTTTTTTAACCTATTTAGGGTTTTATAAGATAAAAAAGTAGCAAATGTGTCTACTTTTTCACATTCTAACTAGAAGGTTCATTTTAATTATTATCGAAATCCAAGGCCTTCAGCAGGTTTAAATTGTCCTTCTTGGAAACTATGAAAGTCATGATTCTTTATCTCAAAATGTTCGAAATACTAAATGGTCATCTAGGTGAAGAGAAGTGATCGTATAACAGATGCCATGGCACTACTCTCCTTGCAGTATCTACTGACTAGATGGAAGAATTTACTAAATTAAAATATTCGTCCTACACTTAAAAGTTAACAAAAGCACGATTTCCTACCCCGCCCCCAAGTCATTTAATAATTATGCTACACTACAAAAGACTCTGTGTAACTCATATAAAAAAAGGAGGGGGTGTACTTCATTAAGAGCAATGTTACATTGTACCTGAGGCAACTGTTGCTCTTTTTAATTGGAATCAGCTATCATGATAATGAATGTGTTGTCCCAGTGCTAGTAATCTTTAACAGTAATATTACATAGAAATATGTATCTGGTCACATCTTTCACAAGGTCTTTTCATGATACCTTAAGATGATCGTCATAATGTGTCCTGAAACAACACTTTACCTCTGCATCTAATATTTTCCTTTTCTCTTGCTCTTCTCCTCAAAAGAATTAAGAAATTCAAAATGAAGATTACTATTTGCATCTTGTATTATTATAGCATGCGATCCAACCATCATGTTGACTGCCATACAACAGTGGCTTCTTAGTTATTTCCTATCAGATATTTAATATGTGTCTGCCATATAAGCATCCAAGAATTACCATTTTATCTGCTCCTATCACAAATGAAATGAAATGAGATGGAGAATCAGCTTCTACTTATCTGAATATGAAAAAATAGCATGTAGAATCCATGGATGGATGGTCTTCTCTATTCCTAGAATCTACATTCATTTTTGTAGAGTCTTCACTCTCAATGAGGCAGAAGTGATGTCAATATTTATATCTGTGTATGCAGATGAGCCTTTGGTATGAGTCTTATTTAATAGGCAATTAAATTTAGTCAGTTGCTATTAATTCAATTAAGGTTGTTTTATTTTGTTGTCCTGGACTACCCTTTTTTAGTGTGTTATTTCAGTCACTGTTTGTATATTCAAAACATTTATTTATTTGTTTAATTTATTTTTCAGACACCTCTTCAAACACCAAAGAAACTTTAGACATATATGTTACACCCACATATATTGTTTGGGGGAATAAATATTAGGATAGATTTCAGCTGCAATTGGCAATTCTAGTCTGACGAAGTGGAAAAGTTTATTTTCTCCCAGGTCCTCTTTGGAAGAGGGGGTATTAAATTTAGCTCAATTTCCCTTTCAAATAAATGCAACTGAGAAGAAAAGTAACTTATATAAATAATTTAGAATCGAGACAGAGCAATTGGCTTCATTATTGTAAGTGAATCTGGGCTTTGGATGGAACTGCAATTCTTTGACAATTCTGTCATTTTATTCTGACATTCCATATTATTATGAACTGGTTAAGTCTACAGAACTTTCCCCAAACTAAATGGGTTCCTGCTACCTTTACATGTACAAACAAGACACTTTTATATCAACAAAATCTTTGCAGATAAAACACACAACTAAGCTTTACTTTAGCAAATCCCTGTCCAGCAAGAGCTCAGCCCTTAAATCTAGCAACTGCATCATGCTGAAGGAAGACATTCAGAATTATTTTAAAAACCTGTTTAATAGAGTATTAGTATTAGACTGTAATAGTATTAGACTGCAATACTATTGCAATAAATGATGCTTCTTCAAGTTGTTGTATATTGTGAGCTCATTCAGAGGCAACATTAAGTTATAGCTTCATAGGATGAGAATAAGTGTAACCTTACTTCACCTTAGCCAGCACTGGTATGACTAAAAGTTGAGTCATTGTTCATTCCATTTTTAAATTATACACAACTTGTCATGTTTTTTAAGCCATCTAAACCACAGTTAATCTTATTTATAGTTAGCATTTATAAATAAGCATTCATGAAGCTGATTTCTCTGATCAAATGTAGTTACTTACAAATTCACCAGACTTTAGAATCTGGACAGTGCATTAAATTGCAATTAATCTAAAAAGTAAATGGTAAGGGGAATGTACAAGGCCAGGAAGAGGCCAGCCAGCTTATTCACATAATAATAAAAGTCATTTTAGCATTACATTTAATAAAATGCTATGTTCATGTCTGCCATAAATTATATTTTTTTCTTAAAATCGTTATTCTCATGGCAATTTTTTGGGCAGAGAGGGGAAAAACAGTCCAGCTAATATTACTGTTTCAGTTATACATCTTTCCAGCATTCAGCCTTGACTGCCAACACTTCCCCGTCAGAAAAAGCCCAATGGGACAAATTCTCTCATAATGTCAATTAACTCCTGGGGATTTAATTTAATTACAGAAAACTAGGAAGCTGCAAACTGCTGGAGAGATATTAGCAAAATGAAATTCTGGATGCTGATTCACAAAGCTTTGCTACCTCTTAACTAAAACAAAAGCATCAAATTCCAATTCCACTGAAATTCTATTCTGATAGTAGAGTACTCTTAAGTAATTATCTTTCCCCAACTTGAATGTGAACTAGTAGAAGTTACATTTTTATGTGCAACACTATTTTGTTCACAGTCCACACAGAAAATATATTTCTCCATGCAATATGCTGCTCTAAATGACAAATATTGTATTCAGTTGCTTAGAGTAGACAGAATCTAAAAATTGAAGGTCAGATGCATCTCTGCAAAGCAAGTTTTTGTGGGAGCTAAATGTTACTGTTGTTTTTAGGAAAATAATTAGAGGTACATATTGAAATAGAATATTTCTTTTAAAGAATACAAAAAAGCAAAGCATTTCAGAGAGACAAATCCAACAATACCGAATAGGGGAAAGCTCCAGCAATCAATTACTAACTTGACATGTGGTTGACAAAGGAATTTGATTCTTGTCAGGCAAAAGAATCAGGTATCAATGTCAGAAATAAAAATTGATATACTGAATGTCAAAACAACCCCAAAATTTCTGGAAAATAAACAAAATTTCTTTGGTGATATTCATATACTATTTCTGTAAAAGAGTATGGACAGCCTCTCCACAATTACATCTGCCCATTCTATCAGATCCAGCAGAAGAGGCATGATGTTCTAAGCTGCATAAACTGAGGGATATAATCAAGATCATGTGAAGTGATAATACCACTTTATAATGCCTTGGTAAGGCCACACTTGGAATACTGCATCCAGTTTTGGTCGGCACGATGTAAAAAAGATGTTGAGACTCTAGAAAGAGTGCAGAGAAGAGCAACAAAGATGATTAGGGGACTGGAAGCTAAAACATATAAAGAATGGTTGCTGGAACTGGGTATGTCTAGTCCAGTGATGGCTAAACTTTCTGACATCGCATGCCAGGAGAGGGGGAGGTTCGCATGCATGCGTGCCCACCCATAATTCTATGCGCCCCGCCCTGCACACGCAACACCCCCTCCCCGCTCCTGGCACATGATGGCTCAGTAGGCCTGTTTTTCTTCATCTGGCTCCAGATCCTCTCTATGCATCTGGGGAGGGCAAAAACAGCCTTCCCCGCCCCCTCGGAGGTCCTCCATAGGCATGAAACGGCCCATTTCCCAACTCCCGGTTGGACAGGAAGTGATGTTTTTTGCTGTCCCCAGCCTCCAGAGCCTCTCTAGAAGTCTCTGGAGACTGGGGACAGCAAAAAACGTCATTTCATGTCTAACGGGGAGTTGGGAAATGAGCTGTTTCAGGCCTCCGGAGGACCTCCGAGGGGGTGGGGAAAGCTGTTTTCGCCCTCCCCAGATGCATAGAGAGGATCTGGAACAAGGTGAAAAAGAAAAACGGGCCTTCACCACCCCCTCCCAGGTCCTCCAGAAGCAGGAAACAGCCTGTTTCCCTACTTCTGGTGGGCCAAGAAGGCCCGAAAATCAGCATGCGCATCAGACCTGAGATGCCGTGCCCACTGATATGGCTACGTGTGCCACCTGTGGCACATGTGCCATAGATTCGCCATCACGGGTCTAGTCTGATGAAAAGAAGGACTAGGGGTGACATGATAGCAGTGTTCCAATATCTCAGGGGCTGCCACAAAGAAGAGGGAATCAAGCTATTCTCCAAAGCACCTGAGGGTAGGACAAGAAGCAATGAGTAGAAACTAATCAAGGAGAGAAGCAACTTAGAACTAAGGAGACATTTCCTGACAGAATAATTATCAGTGGAACAACTTGCCTCCAGAAGTAGTAAATACTCCAACACTGGAACTTTTAAAGAAGAGATTCGATAACCATTTGTCTGAAAGGGTATAGGGGTTTCCTGCCTAAGCAGGGGGTTGGACTAGAAGACCTCCAAGGTCCCTTCCACCTCTGTTATTCTATTCTATTCTATTCTATTCTATTCTATTCTATTCTATTCTATTCTATTCTATTCTATTCTATTCTATTCTATTCTATTCTATGTGGGAACTACACTTGTTAGGACCCAAGATTCAGGCCTTTTCTACCATGGTGCCTGCCTTAGGGAACATTCTCTCTCCCAAAGTGAGGGTGGTACTATCTCTACTTTCCAGAAGTCTTTCAAGAACTGCTTTTGTCATCAGGCCTGGATGTGCTAAAAACCTTGAGACAGCTTCAGTTGCTTGCTGCTGGAAAGGAATTGCATGTCTCTCTGGAGATCTGCTTCTCCCAGAGTGAAAAAAAAATCTCTTACACTGAAAACCTGACATTAGAAATGTTTGGCCCCACCAGTGATAGTGGAGGATGGCTGGATGGTAGTTTCCTGATAGTTAGAACAATTAATCAGTGGAACGACTTGCCTCCAGAAGTTGTGGATGCTCCATCACTGGAGATTTTTAAGAAGAGACTGGACAACCATTTGTCTGAAATAGTATAGGCTCTCCTGCTTGAGCAGGGCTTGGACTAGAAGACCTCAAAGGTTCCTTCCAACTCTATTATTCCATTATGTAATCTCCTGTATGTTCTTAAGATTTTTAAACATTTTAATAATGAGCTTTTTTGGATATATTTATTGTTTGTATCTTGTTAAAAACCACCGGGAAGTCACTTTTTGTGAGATAGGCAGCCATATAAATTTGATTAAAAAATAAATAATTTAAAGCATTAATAGCAATAGCACTTATATACAGCTTCATAGTGCTTTACAGCCCTCTCTAAGCGGTTTACAGAGTCAGCATATTGCCCCCAACAATCTGGGTCCTCATTTTACCCACCTCAGAAGGATGGAAGGCTGAGTCAACCTTGAGTCTGGTGAGATTCGATCTGCCAAATTACTGGCAACCGGTGATCAGCAGAAGTAGCCTACAGTACTGCACTCTAACCACTGCACCACCAAGGCTCTTTTATTTTATTAAAATAAACTGGAAGGTAAAACTGGTTCTCAGGTAGTCCTTGACTTACAACAGTTTATTTAGTGACTGTTCAAAGTTACAACGGCATTGGAAAAATTATGACTTATGACCATTTTTTGCACTTACGACCACTGCAGCATCCCCATGGTCATGTGATCAAAATTCAGCCGCTTGGCAAGTGACTCATATTTACGATGGTTTGCAATGTCCCGGGGCCATGTGATCTCCTTTTGCGAACTTCTGACCAGCAAAGTCAATGAGGAAGCCAGATTCACTTAACTGCGTAATAACTGTTTAACAACTGCAGTGATTCAGTTAACAACTGTGGCATAAAAAGTCATAAACTGGAGCCAAATTCATTTAACAACTGTCTTACTTAGCAACTGATATTTGGGGCTCAATTATGGTCATAAGTCGAGGACTGCCTGTATCCTATTATATTCCTAATTACCTATATTACTAATATCCATTTCCAAATGAATCTGTCAGGTTTCGAGGTCGTCTCAAATAAATTGCATTTCAAACATTTCATTTCTCTTTACGCTGAGAGACGGACATAAAGAATCATAACCTTCTAATTTACCTATATACAGGTTTTCATTTGGAATTAAAATACAGTACAGAACTCTTGTAACTTTAACCTTCTTTTTAAGAATCTTATTAATCACAGCTCTGAAAGACATGTTCCTAGGATTAGCCACTTTTAATCCAGATTGTGGCAGATGTTTGACAATAGATACCACTAAACTAGAAATGTGCTGCATCTTGTATTTCATGAAAAATCACTGCATAATTCTTTACATAATGTGTGCTTATGTTGTTCCATAAATTTACATCAAAAGTTTTCAAGATAAAAAAAATCACAAGTTAGTCCTAAAACAAAAACAAATGTTTCTGCTGAACAAACTCAGACTCTTGTGCCAACACATACTTCCAAAATATGTCCCACCTTTTCCCGTCTTCTATATCAGATGCAACAAGAGGAAGAAAGGAAGGAAAGGTGGAGTGTCTCTAAATTATGAAATGGCATACTGAATAAAACAGAGGTTGTACTTTCCTCTTCACAGAAAATAATCTTCTTCAGTAAGGCAAGCATATGGCCGTAGGCAATGTTAAGGTTTACCTGGATACTCATAAATGTAATCACTACCAATTCTGAGTTATTTTATATGTTTATACCTTAAAAAATGTTCTTATGCACACTGACATTCTGTCAAAAAAGTGAGTATATATATGGGTTTTCTATCGAAGCAACCTGGTCTACCCAAATATGGGAAGGCTGAGGAGAGCTAAATAGCTTGAAATAGATCTATACTAGTCTCTCTTTATTTCTTTGTCAGTAAATATAAATTTAACACTATATACACACAACACACACACACACACACACGTGTCAGGGGTAGGTTCTACTTACCTTTACTACTGGTTTGCCGCGCATGCGCACTCGCTTCGCTCGCTCTTCTGTGCATACACAGAAGCATTCTGATGATGTCAGGGTCGGTGGGCGGAGCCGTCCGAACCAGGGGCAACCCACCACTGGTGTGTGTGTATAATCAGAAGAACAATATTTTAATAACTGAATTGAGAATATTGATTTTATTGTTGTAGAGGGCTACAACAATAAAAGTTGTCTCTTTTATGTAAATGTGTATTTTCTACTTGAATGTAGAGTTTAGAAACAAACTAATTAGTAATGGGTTACTTTTTCAATAATAATTTTTATAATTTATGTTCTGTTTTTTTATTTTGCAAAAATATTTTTTTTTAATATGGAAAAAGCCACTTATTTTTTCTAAATATAACTAAAAATATGGTCTTATACATATCTGCTATAAAATAATTCTGCTTTAAGTGAAATCAAGCTTTTTCCTAGAGTTTAAATTTGGATCAAATCCAAATAGTTTATGCTTTTTGAATTCATGTTTTTATAATTTTACGAGAAAAATATGTGTTGTACGTTCTATACACTAATCCAATAGTGATTATTTTATGCGGGAAAACGTATTTTAGAATCCTAGTAACAACCTTAGTAACTGCAAAATGTAATGCCTATTAAAATTTTGAATAACAAAATTTCTGTTTTGCAAGTAGGAAATGTTGAGATTTGTTGGTATCAAAATCTCCAAAGCAAAGTCCTTGCTGAGCAATCACATGTTTTTTTTTCAGTCAGCAAAACGATTCATTTTGATGAGTTACAAAAGCATGGAATATGAATGAAAAAGAATTATAAATTAATTCCTATAATTGAAGCAGAAAAAATATTTAGAAAAATTAGATTTAAGACACTGAACTAATTGCTACTTTCAGACATATCACCAGCATTATGTCAAAGGCACTCTGAAGAGCTGGGAAAACTGCGGACTAATAAAAAATGTTTTATATAATTTTCTCTTCTGTCTTCATTTTAAAATCTAAATTTTATCTTTTTTTTTTTTTTGGCAAAATGCAAACATACTGGACAGACCACATCCAATGGAACTGTTAACGTTCATGTTAAATTTGCGTATAAAGATAAAGCAGCAAAGAAACAAATGCCTTATAAAATATCTGGCCTACCATCTATATGATACTATATGCCATCACTTCACCTCCTTTGGTCATTTAATGTTTGGATAAAGAGCCCAATTTCTTATTTAGTCTTACAAAGAGTTTCACTAAGCTTGCCAAAAGAGAGGGGGAGGGGCGGGGAGACATTCCTTTGATCACAACAACTTTTAACATTTTGCATCCCTGTTATGATGAGTGCTCTTCCTACTCCCAAAAATGTGATGAAAGCCTAAAAGGATTTTTACATACAGTTCTTTTTTCTGAGATACTGATATTCTGGTATCTGTGCCTACAGTCATTGAATAGGCAAGTTCCACATCTCTAAAGATGATCTGCATCTGTTTTGAATTTGAATACGATGCAAATATCTTAATGGGCAATTCTCTGTAATTTACTCTGATCGGAACTGAATCTTACAAACAGATACACTTACCTTGGTCTTAGGAAAAGGGAAAACAATTTTTGTTGGAAATATAGGCCTTAGCTAATATTTTTAAGAATTTTAAAAACATAACTGGAAAAGTTACTATTTTGAAGAGGAATAACTTGGTCAAGTATTTTGTCACTGGAAAGGGGAATCAGAAACAGAAAGGAAAGCTTAGCTTATAAATCAAAATCCTAACACCACAATACTGTGATCATGTGAAAATGGTAATGCAGTATTGTAATAATATCAGGAAAAAGAAAAATGTCTTATATTTTAAACAAATGTGTAAGATCTGGAAAAAATATATTTTATTTCAACTTCTGGGCAACAAGGCCTCATGAGATTAAATGAAGTTTCATTTAGCATATCCAGGATCAAACTTTATTAAAAACAAACACAGATTCTTGCTATTTGATGACACATTTTCACATTTTATGTATTTTCATTACACTGATTATTGTGTATTCGGAGGGAAACACATTGAGGCAGGCCTCTGCAAGAACTGTTTATTAGATCAAGAACAAACTGCTAACATAACTCGCAAGAGTAACAGTACGGAACAGAACGAAAAACTTCTGACCGGCTTTTTATAGCTAGCTGTCAGATTGTGTAGCCAATCCGACAGTTGATAACTCCCGCTACTTTTGTTACTAGCCGCTGCTCCAATCAACACTCAGCAGCGCTAGTCAGCCTGAATACTCAACACTCCTTCCCACCTGGACCAGAGCATGCATAATCAGCCAGATACACCGGCCGGCGTCGGTTCCGCTCTGAGCGTCTAAGCACCGGTATAGCTGGAGGTGTGGTTGGGTCTTTTGTTATCGTCCCCGACGGAGCTTCCACCCTTTCCAGCAGGAGAACTTCTGGAGTAGCGGCCCCGTAAGGTGTTGGATGTAACGCGGCCGGCGGGTCGGGAGTTTGTTGGCCGACGTAGTCTGGTCGGGTCGGCTGCAAACCTCGCGTGGTGACAGAAGGACAAGGTTGTGCTTCTTGGGCCTCCCGAGGGTTGCCTGCATCGACCACGCGTCTCATTAGTTGATTAATGTGACGCTTCCACACTCTCCCATCAGTGAGCTGGACCCTATAAGAGCAGGGGCCTGTTAATTGGATTATCTGCCCCAGTAGCCACCTCTCACCCTGGTTAACATTGCGAGCGTAGACAAGATCACCTAGAGCAAAGGACCGAGCAGGCAGCTGGTGTTCTGTACAACCCGACATGTTATAGTTAGGGTGTAGGCGGTCCAGAGTGATCCGGAGCCGCCGGCCCATCAGAAACTCGGCAGGGCTGAGTCTATAGGTAGGAGTGGGTGTAGTGTGTTGAGCCAGGAGATATTGATAGACCCTATGTTGCCAATCAGACCCCCTTAAACGCTGCAAGGCTTCCTTAGCTGACCTCACAGCCCGTTCCGCAAGGCCATTCGCCGCCAGATGAGACAGGGCCGTGCGGGCGTGGCGAATGCCCAGTCTGGCCAGAAATACCTGGAATGGTGCAGATGTAAATTGAGGGCCGTTATCTGTGACCACAGTGTCCGGCAACCCATGAGTTGCGAATAACCCTTCCAGGATCCTTACTACAGCATCCGTGGTGGTAGTATGCATAAGGGACAGCTCTACCCATTTAGAGTAAGCGTCCACTATTATAAGGAAAGTGCGGCCCTGGAAGGGGCCGGCAAGATCAAGATGTACCCTTACCCAGGGGGACCTGGGCGACTCCCACTCTTGCACAGGGGCGCTGGGAGGAGCAGACCTAGACTGCTGGCATGTATGGCACCTAGCCACTCAGTCCTCAATTTCCTTATCTAGGCCGGGCCACCAGACATAACCCCTGCCCAAAGCTTTCATACGCACCACGCCGGGGTGGGCATCATGGAGGCAAGCCAGAACATCCTTCCACAGGTCAGGGGGAATTACAACTCTATGACCCCACAGGAGGCAGCCAGCTTGAACAGACAACTCGTGTTGTCTGTGGAAAAAGGGCAAAAATTCAGCACTAGGGCGATTTTGCAGCCATCCCCGGCGAACCCAATCCAATACCTGAGTCAGCAAGGGATCAGCTGCGGACCGGGTCCGCACCTCCCGAGCTGTCACCAAGGAGGGGAAGTCATCAACCAAGAAGATAGAGTCTAAGGGGGCAGGATCTAGAACCGAAGAAGGCAGGGGGCAACAGCTGAGGGCATCAGCATGCCCAATGGCCTTGCCAGGTTTGTACAACAGCTGGTATGAATATGCAGCCAGAAACTCCAGCCACCTTGACATACGTGGGGACAAGACAGGTGGAGTTTGGCGGTCTGCCGCCAGCAAACCCAACAAGGGTTTGTGGTCGGTAACTAGGAAGAAGGAACGACCGTACAGATAATCGTGGAATCTCTTGATTCCAGCCACGGCCGCCAGAGCCTCCCTATTAATTTGACTGTAATTCCTTTCCGCTGCAGACAGCGTTCGGGAGTAATACGCAATTGGGGCTTCAGCCCCATTTGGTAATAGGTGACTCAAGACAGCCCCTACCCCAAAGGGGGAGGTGTCACATGTCAATGAGACAGGCAAGGTGACATCATATTGCACCAGGCCGGCATCAGAAGCGAGCACGTCCTTGACAGCCTGAAAGGAGGTGGCCGCCTCCCTTGACCAGACCCAGGGCATTTTCTTGTCTAGGAGCCTATGGAGGGGCTCTGCTAAAGAAGCCTTATGAGGTAGGAAGACCGCATAAAAATTGAGGAGCCCCAGGAATGCCTGTAGCTCCACCCTGGAGGTAGGGACTGGCGCCTTTTTAATCACTTCCACCTTGGAGGGCGCAGGCTGGATACCGGCTGCGTCAATAAGGAATCCCGAAAACTCCACCTGGGGCACCCCTATGTGGCATTTCTCTGATTTGAGTTTGAGCCCAGCGTCTTTAAAACATGATAGGACAGCTCTTAATTTGATGACAAGATCCGCTTGATCCGCAGCCGCGATCAGGACGTCATCAAAATACAACCCATGGAGCAGGCGCTCCATGAGACTTTGGAAAATTCCCGGGGCCACCCAGACCCCAAACTGCAGGCGAGTACATTTAAACGCCCCACGATGTGTCACTATTGTTTGAGCAAGGGCCGTGGCATCGTCAACGGGAAGCTGCTGGTATGCTTGGGCCAGATCCAGCTTCGCAAAAACTTTGCCCTGGCCCAACGATTGTAGCAAGTGTTGGACTACTGGAACGGGGTAATGGTTAGCCTGCAGGGCCTTGTTGAGGGTCGCCTTATAATCGGCACAGATCCTGATGGACCCATCGGGCTTCAAAGGAATGACTATAGTGGTCTCCCACTCTGAATACTCAACTGGCTGTAAAACACCCTGCGCTATTAATTTATCCAGCTCCTGATCTACCCTGGCCCGCAGAGCTAGTGGCACCCTGCGAGGCTTAAGCCGGATTGGGGCTACCTGAGGGTCTAGGGAGAACGAAATGGGCAGTCCCTTGTATTTACCCAATTGACCATCAAACACCTCAGCGAACTCTCGGGTCAGCTCAGCAGCGATGTCCACACCGGTGGCACGGACGCCAGACACCCCCAAGTGGAGAGCAGCAAACCAGTCTAAGCCCAGCAATGTGGGAAGACTGTCCCGAACGACGATCAATGGAAGAGAACCTGCAAAAGAACCATAGGACACAGAAAAGGACCCGCAGCCCAGAGTGGAGATAGGGCGACCCTGATAGTCTTTCAGTTTGATATTGCATGGCCGCAGTCGTCTTCTCGAAAAGGTGGGGACCAGAGCCTTGAGAGTGGACCATGCAATCAGCGACCGGGAAGAGGCAGTGTCCACCTCCATCCGGCAGGGGGCGGACTCCAGAAGGACCTCAAGGTAGATTTTGGATCCCGACTGTCTTGCAGACGCATGACTGATGCCAAAAGCATCGACCTCAGAGTCCTGGGACAGGTCAACGGCATTCTCCCGGCGGACAGCCTTCTTCGTTTTGCGCAGTTTCGGAGCGGGCTCGCCCAGCTCTTCAGAAAGGGGGAGGGCAGCTCGGCATACACGTGACAGATGGCCCCGCTTGCCACAACACCGGCAGATGGCTGTCTTAAATCGGCAGTCTGCACGATTATGCTGGCCGCTGCAACCTAAGCAGTTGCCCTGAAACGGTTTGGGCGGGGCGAGCCGTCGGGGTTTGCGCATTTTGAGGCGTCCCATCTCACCCTCTAACATGGCAGCATCCTCAGCATCCGAACTCTCGTAGTGTACTGCGTGGGGGGGTGCAGGTGAAGGACCTCCCATGGGCTGTGCACGTTGGATCTTCGCTGACGATTGAGCTGACATTTCGGCAGCCCTGGCCTCATCCATGGCTATTGGAAGTGTCAGGTCTGAGCGAGCCAATAACCGTCGCTGCAGTTTGAGATCCCGGATGCCGCAAACGAGTTGATCCAAGAGCATGTCATCAGCTCACGGAATTCGCAGTGAAGCGCGGCCGTCCGCAATGAGGCCATGTAGTCATTCACGGACTCACCAGCCCTTTGAGGTCGCTGATGGAACGCATGGCGCCGGGCGATTTTAGAGGGTGTAGGAGAATAGTGATTTTTCAATTTAGCGAGTAACGTTTCCCACAGCACCGAAAAAACAGGTTGTGGAGCGGCCAGGGCCCTGGCCGTTCCAAAAATTTCCCTGCCACACGAGTTTAGGAAATAGCCTCTCTTCCTGGCACTAGACAGATCTGCCAGATTGTTGGCCTGGAGGAAACATTCAAACCTCTCCACGTATTCATCCCAGGTTTCAGAGGCTGGTTCGAACTGCGAAAATTGAGCGAAAGCCATTTTACCTCAGAATGGGTGGCCCTGTGGGACGCTCCTCCACTCGGCTTCCACAGCGCTTCATCCGATCACAGTATTATGAATTAACGGGCCACCTCAGGGACATCCCACCCTCGTCGCCAGTATTGTGTATTCGGAGGGAAACACACTGAGGCAGGCCTCTGCAAGAACTGTTTATTAGATCAAGAATGAACTGCTAACATAACTCGCAAGAGTAACAGTACAGAACAGAACGAAAAACTTCTGACCGGCTTTTTATAGCTAGCTGTTAGATTGTGTAGCCAATCTGACAGCTGATAACTCCCGCTACTTTTGTTACTAGCCGCTGCTCCAATCAACACTCAGCAGCGCTAGTCAGCCTGAATACTCAACACTGATTACTTCTGGTAATATATTATTTATTTATGGAATTTATCTTGTTTAAAATAAATCTGGAGTATGGCTTTCAACATTCAAATAATAAATTAAAATAGCACTTTAAAAAAAATCAATTTACTTGTTTTTAAGATTTATAAGGCCGCCCAACTCAAACAACATAATTCTGGGTGGCATACATCATAAAAACAAACAATAGATTTTTAAAAATGTAACAATAAACAACATATAAATACAAAATATAAAATGGCAACCACATACAAAACAAAAGGACCCCAAGAGGTTCCCTCCTCAACTGATCACTAATGTTTACATACAGCTATGTAACTAGAGCATATGTATTTTGTTTTACTCAATTTTTAACATTAGAATTTATCAATATTGTAACTATCTTCTCAATGCATCTTCCATCTTATTTCATGTGTTAATTTATATAATAAAGTAAATCACATAATGCTATGAAATTATTTTTAAGCTATGCTCTCTCCCACCTTTCTTTTTACATGTACACATAAAATAGTATGGTGGGTAAGCCAGAATACTAATTATGGCAAAACAAACCGAAGTAGTTACAGTGAGGAAATGTTTTTATTTGGAATCGTCAAAAGTCACCATCTAGGAAGCTAGGTTTTCAAATATCCAGAAGGCTTCTTTGTGCTAAGTTATAATACAAAAGGAGGATCTAAAGTTGTTTACTGAGACCCACTCATGCGGTTTATAATAAAAGGTGTAGATTGCAAATGAAAGCCACGGTTCTATTCTGAATCAGTAGACTTAAACCTTTTTTAAACAAAATACCTGCTACATCATGAGCACTAAGGGTCTTCCAAATTTCCTTTTACCTTCCAGTCCTTTATTGGAATGCAGTTATATGCCTCAACCTGTCATTTTATGTCCTAATCTGCTGTTGTATTAAAGCTACACTTCACTGTAAAGTATTCTGGTTATTACTTTTTGTGGCTTTCCCCAGTGTCAAACTCCTATGCAATCTAATGCCAAAAATAAATAAATAAATACAAAATACAGGACAGCAACCCTCAACACACAAATACACAAATACCCAATCCATATATGTAGCCTGACCACAGAGAGTCAGATTTATAACTAATAGAAAACTCATTGTTTCCATTAAGTTCAGCCAAATATAAGAAATACTTATCAGCACAATGGTGTTGTGTTGGTCTGGTGTTTCTATTTCCATGAAAGTCATCAAATCGATGTTTATTTTTTTCTCCCTTGCTTTCCCCCACTTTTCTCTTCCCTTCTCCCTTCCCTAATTTTCCTATTATTTACTTTTGTATTTTCTTTACATGTTATATTATAAACTAATAAAAATTGTTTAAAAATTGATGTTAATATGCTTAGGATACTCACAAATAAAATACAAACTGTATGTACATTGACTTTTATATGGAGGAAATTAATCACCATATAATCATATGCATGAAGGTTTTTTCTATTAGACATTGAGTACCTTAGCACTGAGTAAGGTTCAGTAGCTAGTGCTATCTGTTTTATTTAAAAGTTAATTTGAACAGATAGTAGAAGCCACAATTGTGTTTACAAAAGTCGTTACAATAGTCAACTTATAGTCAACTTATATAAATCCAAAATGAAGCCACTTCATTTTTATCTGCAATAGCAGTATATAATCCCAGTCCATGAATTGCTTTGTTTCATTTTTCAGATTTTAAAATCAACCATTAAAAGATATTCTCTTGTTTTCTTTTGCTCTCTGTCTCTCTAAGAAATATTAAAACAATGTAAAATGATGAAGAAATGGATAAGATCTTTCACTGTAAATTAAAGTAAGAAGAAAGAATACAGATTATTTGCATTTTTTTAAAAAAAAATGTGATTAGGGGAAATTGCCTAGAAAAGATCATGCTAAAGAGATAGATAAGAGAGTTTGAGCTCAGAATGAAGATTGGTGAGCTCAGTGCAAGCTATACATGGCCAATATATAAATTATAGAAATAAATCTAAAAAACAAAAGAGTGGACCAATTTCTTTGGAACAGAAAATAAATAAACTGTGTCATTGCTCCTAAAAGTAGTGGCACTCTAGATGGGACATCTTAGGACTTTGTCTCCATATGAGTTTTCAAACTTAAATTACAATCTGAAGCTATTTTAGCCATTCAGTTTTAATGGTTAATGGTTAGTAGTAGCCTCAACAGAATAAGTACATTTGGATTGAGACCATGGTATGAATGAAAGCATTAAGGTCTTCCCATGTCACAGCTTTGATTAATAAGGCCAAAATGAGATTCAGAAGGAGCATCAGACTAGAACTAAGAACTGAAGGAGCTATGTTGTTTCTTGGGATTGGGCCACCGCTCACCATAGGTGTTGTGTCATCAAAGGAAAGCATGTGTTTGGCTTAAGGCATTCCTAAAAGATGTCTTCTGCATATTGACTCACATGCTCAATCACATTCTGCCCTTCAAAACTGGATCCCTGCACAGTCCTGTTCAGCGTAGAATAGTGAATAGTCTGAAAATAGTGAAATAGAAATAGAAATAGAAGAATAGAATAGAATAGAATAGAATAGAATAGAATAGAATAGAATAGAATAGAATAGAATAGAATAGAATAGAATAGAAATAGTGAAACCCAAAGGAGCTTTTTCAGGAGGCAACTGGACGATGTTTTCTGTTCGAAGACATTTCGCTTCTCATTCAAGAAGCTTCTTCAGCTCTGACAGGATAGTAGGGAATGGAATGGAAGCACTATTGGGACAACCATGTCTCCATGGATGACTAAGAATATCTACAGACTTTTAGAAATAGTGAAATATAGAAAATTTATCATAGCCATTCCGAAATGGAAATGTCAGTCACTTGAAGTAGAATGACTTCTACTGTGAATGTTAGATTTTAAAAGACAGCTTTGGGTTAGCAGGACAATCCTACAGAAATAGAAAGGCTATCATTTGTATTCCTGGCCTGGCCTTTTACTCTCACCCAATCATGTAAGACATTCTACTTCAAGGGCAGGGCCAGATTTAGATGAAAAGAGGCCCTAGGCTATTCCACTTATGAGGCCCTTTCACCTATAGTGAAAGTGTAATTTTAATTTTGCTAACAATTTGAATGTAGGCCCCTCTTGATCTTGAGGCCCTAGGCTGAAGCCTAGTTAGCCTATAGGAAAATCCGGCCCTGTTCAAGGGCTAGTCATTGCAGACTTGTGTGTTGTTGCCTTTTTCTTTTTCTCCCTTTTTCAATGTGGCCAAAGGAGCTTTGCAGCTTACTTATTGAAACGGCTTCCAAAATAAGTGAACAGAAATAGTAAGATTAAATATTCCTTTCTCTATCCATATTTTGAATTCACACAAACTATATATTGCTTTTAAATCCTTTAAACTATTTGGGGGGGGGGGATTTGATAACGGACCAGCTGCTGCTCGTGAACAAATGGCAGGAATGCCTCTTGTGCATCTGGTAAACACATGTTTTTTAACTGTGCTCTGTGTCTGTAATTAACTGTTATGTTTATTTTATTTTATTTTTTGCAAGTCTTTTTAGTATTTTTTCTTATGGATATAATCTCTACATATAATCAAACGTGTGAAGACAAGCTCAGTTGAAGTGAACCAATTTTTCGGTCTAAATTGGCCCATATATTAAAGGAAAGTGAGAGGTCTCTTTAGTTAAGGTGAATTGTAAAACAATTCTCCTATTATATTTGTCAATCTGCTAACACTTATACAAATGTCCCTGAGTTATTGCTGTTATTCAGGAATTCTTCAGTTGTTCCAGATGTTAAACCTGTGCAATAATAATAGTTACAGGTAAAATTAAAAACTCCTGACAATTGATAAACTGACCTTTTCACTCATATTTTACTTATTTATTTATTCATCATATTTATATAGTCATCCATTTCACAATAAAATGATTCTTTTCAGACATATTTCTGTCAAATGTTAAGGAAAGCTACTGATGTACAAGTAGTTCTCAATTTACAACAGTTCATTTAGTGACCATTCAAAGTTACAATGGAACTGAAAAAAGTGACTTATGATCGTTTCTCACACTTATGACCATTGCAGCATCCCCGTGGTCATATGATCAAAATTCAGACACTTGGCAAAATTCAGACACTTGGTATTTATGAAGGTTGCAGTGTTCTGGGGTCCTGTGATCACCTTTTGCAACCTTCTAACAAGCAAATCAAATTCACTTTACAACTGTGTTACTAAGTTAACAACTACAATAATTCACTGCGGCAAGGAAAGTCATAAAATGGGGCAAAATTCACTTAACAACTGTCTCCCTTAGCAACAGAATTTTTGGGCTCCATTGTGGTCATAAATCGACTACCTGTACTTTACAGTAATTAGTTCTGCTTGGATGATTTGGAAAAGTTCTTAATTACAAATTAAAAGTTATAAGCATCATCCTTTTATCTGTTCAGAAGGTAAGATTTTCCTAGCACTACCAGGCATTGGGATTCACTAGTGAGTGAGCAAGATTTGTATCATGGTATCATTGCACATACCACTTCCCTTTTCAATCATCAGGGCTAGTTGTGAACACCTCTATCTATTGAACTGTCTGCCAAATCTTGGACTAAACTAGAGAAATGACCATAAATTTTATTAATTTAGCAGTTAAAACATTGTAGTTCACAATGTGGTCACAGCACAGAAACGACATTGGTCGCCCTAGTAAATGATCTCTGGCGGGCCAGGGATGGGGGCTGTTCCTCCATCCTGGTCCTTGACCTCTCGGCGGCTTTTGATACCATCAACCATGGTATCCTGCTGCAGCGGCTCAGGGGGTTAGGGATAGGAGGCACTGTCTTACAGTGGTTCTCCTCCTACCTCTCTGGTCGCTTGAAGTCTGTTTGGGCAGGGGGTCAAGGATCCTCCCAGAGGCCCCTCACTTGTGGGGTGCCTCAGGGTTCGGTTCTCTCCCCTCTGCTCTTTAACATCTACATGAAACCGCTGGGTGAGATCATTCGTGATTTTGGGGTGAGGTATCATCAATATGCTGATGATACCCAGCTTTACATCTCCACCCCTGACCACCCTAGGGATGCCCTTTCCGTGATGTCCCACTGCCTGGAAGCGGTGCGGGTTTGGATGGGGAGGAACAGACTCAGACTCAACCCTTCCAACACTGAGTGGCTGTGGATGCCGGCATCCCGGGATCTGGAGGTTCCATCTTTAGTGATTGGGGGAGAGACCCTTACTCCCTCCGATAGGGTCCGCAACTTGGGTGTCCTCCTGGATTCTCGGCTGTCCTTGGATGATCATCTGATGGCCATAACCAGGGGGGCCTTCGCACAGGTGCGTCTTGTGCGCCAGTTGCACCCTTTTCTAGATCGGGATGCCCTCGCCACAGTCACTCACACCCTCGTTACCTCTAGGTTGGACTACTGTAACACCCTCTACATGGGGCTGCCCTTGGGATGCATCCGGAGGCTCCAGCTAGTCCAGAATGCAGCCGCGTGGATTATTACGGGGGCTTCTCGATACTCCCGTGTAACACCTCTCCTGCGTGAGCTGCACTGGCTGCCGGTGGCGTTCCGGATTCGTTTCAAGGTGCTGGTGCTTACCTATAAAGCCCTTCATGGCTTAGCCCAGGGTACTTGCAGGACCATCTCCTGCTGCTCTCCCATCGTCCCATGCGCTCTCACAGAGTGGGCCTCCTCAGGGTGCCGTCGGCCAAACAATGTTGGCTGACTGCGCCCAGGAGGAGAGCGTTCTCTGTGGGAGCCCCGACCCTCTGAAATGGATTGCCCACCGAGCTCAGGACAGCCCCCGACCTCCTTTCCTTCCATCGCGAATTGAAGACGTGGCTCTTCCGTCAACTCAACTGATCTGTTTGGATGTATACTGTTATAATTTTAAACTGTTTTAATTGGGGTGTTGATTTTAATTTTATTTTATTGTGATTTGTATCGGAAATTCTCATTTTGTAAGCCGCCTTGAGTCCCTCGGGAGAAAAGCGGCATATAAATCGCAATAATAAATAAATTAAATAAATAAATAGTTCTAAATAATACATTACTGTAGAACAGGCGTGTCAAACTCAAGGCCAGCGGGCTGCATCCATGCTTAGATCTGGCCTGTGGGACCAGCCTGGAAATAGCAAAGGACTGGCCCACGGTGTCTTTGCTAGCAAAAACAGGGTGCGGGGGCATGCCTCCCATACCCTGTTTTGGCCGACAGAATGCTGCAGGAGGCCGTCCGGGCCAAAACCAGGGCATGGGGGGGCCACTTGCGGCCCCCCACGCCCCATTTTGGCTGGCAGGATGCTGCAGGAGGTGTCTGTCCCATCTCCACCCCCACCCCCACCCAACCTAGCCAGCCAGCGAAGGACAACTGCAATGCTGATCTGGCCCTCAAATAAATCCAGTTTTACACCCCTGCTGTAGAACAATGTAGCTAAAAATGAAGATAGACTGCATTTTAGATCAGCTGTCTTGGAATCATGTGAAATTTGAAATCTCTAGGAACATTACCCTCCCCTCTTCTCTTATAACATAAAATTTCTATTGTTCAATTATTTTTTTCTTTATAGACAGAATTGTACTGAACTATTAAATGTATAGAACTAAGGTATCATCAAACCCAACGTATACTTTGATTTGCTTGATTTCATCTATAAGTCCCACACACAGAATTTATCTTGAGCTATAAAAGAATATAAAACAAAGTACTGTCAAAGCCAAACTTGATGGCATGAATGATGAGACTAGCTCTAAATGGAAAATCTTTTATAAAACTCCTTAGTGTTTTATAGTCAATTTATAGAATTCAGTTTTTTCTTGCTAGTCCATATTCTCAATCTTGAGTTTATTTCCACGTTGTAAATATTCACATAGATGTCTGGCTATATTAAATATCCGATTACATTGCAGAGGATAAAGGATTGTTTTAAAAAGTAAGAAACTTGCAAAGATACATCTGGTTCCAAAGAACAAAGCTGATTGACTTGAATCAATTCATCCACACATAACATTTTTAAGCACTCAATGTAGCAAATGTCACTGAAACAACTGAGTCTGGAATGGCGCAGGAATGGGCAATTTCTCCTAACCGCCAAAACTGCACTTTCAGAACTATTAATGTTACTTTAACAGATCATCACTTTACCCAAAAAGAAAAGAGAGGGAGAGATGACAAAATCCACTGCTCAGCAGCAAGTTTTGATTTTTCTTAAATTTCATTTCATAGTCATTATATAAAAATCATTCACAGGTGTTTCACAGTGCATGTGAATATGCACCATGTTTATTAGTACGTCTCACTGAGTCAAATGAATATAATCTCTGCATTTCAAGAATTGCACACTCTTAAAAAGCTTGTCACTTCTACTTTTTAAAAAATGCAGTCGTTTTCACATTTCCTCAAAAAGTCCATATATAGAGAGTTAATTTCATATTTTATCCACTGGAAACAGTCTTCAACATAACAGCAGAAGCAGAAGCAGTCACCAGGAATCAAACTCAACCACAAGACATCTTTTTACATTGAAATATCAAATATGAAAATATTTTCCAGGACTGGATGTTTGTAAAGAAAAATAATTAAGAACGCAGAACTCACTGCAAATATATGTGATCTGTCTATACTGAATTCTACAAATGGGTGTATCATTAAGAAAATACTTAAGAGTCTTAGAGCAAGCTCACCAATGCAAGTAAACCATAATGCTGGAATACAAGATGATTCAATTAGTTGCAGAGAAATCAATGGTATTCTAACATAAATGGTTTAGGGACTCAAGTAGTTGGGAGGCAGCATTCAAAAGCAGTGACTATGAAGCGCAAATTTTCAAAGCCTTACCACAAATTATACCAGATAAACCCCCTGAACCACTGGGGAATCAGGTTCCAAATTTACATTTAAAATTTGGTTTTGAAATGTTAAGAAATGATACTTTTGAAATGGATGGCATGGGCCCTGATATCTTTGATACTTCAAAATTTTATACCAAATCCACTTAACTAAAAACAAGTTCAAATTCTATAAAGGAAAAAACGGTTAACCACTTCCTGTACATCTTAGACTATATAACACTTCATAAAATCCCACTGGCTGTCTCTATAAATGTTTATTCAACACCTGACAGTTGCACACATATAATTGCATACACACACATACATAAAAGGATTATGCACACACATACACACGCATAAAATTATGTTTTAAGCAACCTTATGGAATGAATAAAAATTTAGAAAAAGTTTAAAATTATATTGTTTATCATTATTCTTCAAGGCGAGATGGGTAGAAGATAAATGTAATGAATAAATAAAAATAATACTTTCATATGGAGTATAAATGTTCAATAGAACATAGAAGCTTCTTGGATAAAAAGCAAAACAACTTCAAGGAAAAACAAAGTCAAGTTGCCTTTTGAAAAAGCAACATTTGGGACAACTATGACCTGGATCAGAGGTCACCAACCAGTGGTCCGCAGCACACCCGGGTGGAGGAGCTGCTCCGGGATGACCAATGGCCAGTCCTGTGACTAGAGCTCTGGAATATGGGACTGGCCAGGCAGCCTATGGTGGGACTGAAAATCTCCGCCATAGAGGGAGGTACATGCAACTTGCAACTTTGCAGGTGGTGCAACGTGCAAGGAGTAGCGCACCCCTTGCCAGCGGAACAAGGTAATGGTGCTGTTGCGGCAAAGGGGGATGGCGGCACAGGCGGGCCAAAGCAATAGCAACCCACAGCTCTTTCTTCTCCCTGCTGTGGCTTCCTGTCAGCTGAGCCCACCAGTGGCTGGCCCCACCCTCGCCCTCCCCTCCCGTCACTCCTCATCTGGCCTGAGAAGGGAAGCGCAGGGAATGGAGATTCACTCCATATTCCAGAGCGGGAGCAAAGCTTCATCTCTTGCTGGGCCTTGCAAGCGTTTCTTCCTGCCCTTGTTGGTGCTCCACACACCTCAGTCTTTTGGGGAGACTTGTAACTTCCTCTCAGGCCCAAGACATTGGCACAGCCCAACTGTTTATCTCCGCTGCAGCTGTTGGTGCATACATAGCATGTCCACTGCTCTTGCAGTGCAGTTAAATTTAGCGCACTGCACAATGGTGGAGATGGCATCCCCTTCTCCTCCTGGAGTCCATTGCGACGCGGAGCATCCGGTGCATCAGAATCGGGCGAGAGTCTCGAGGCGGAGAGCAAGTTATGCATCTCCCCGAGTGACCAAGGTGCGTCCTGCACCAACAAAGGCCGAAGAAGCGCCCGCGAGACCCAGAGACCCTCGGAGAATCAGAATGATAGAGACAGACAGACAGACAGACAAAGAGAGGGGGAGAGAGAGGAGAGAGAGAGACAGAGGGAGAGATGAGAGAAAGATAGAAACAAAGAGAGGGAGGGAGAAAGTGAGAGATACCGAGAGAGAGAGATGAGAAAGAGAGAGGAGGGAGAGAGCGATGAGAGACAGAAAGAGAGCTGAGAGATGAGAGAGACAGACAGATAGATAAAGAGGAGGGGGGAGAGAAAGAGAGATATGAGAGAGAGAGACAGACAGACAGACAGACAAAGAGAGAGGGCAGGGGAGAGAGGGATGAGAGATCCCAATGTTTTGTTTTCTGTGGGAAACAGGTCCAAATGGCTCTGAGTGTTTAAGGTTGTAGAAACAGGCAACCAAACTGCCTGAAGGACCTCATCTCATCACTGTGAGTCCAGGCGCTTCTGAGAGCGGCGTGCTGGATTCATATTAGTGGTCTGCGGGATTTAAAATTATGAATTTAGTGGTCCCTGGGGCCTGAAAGGTTGGTGACCCCTGACTTGGATGACCGAGAATCTCCATAGATAAATGTTCAATACTTTCAAAGTAAGTTTGCTAAAGCAATGGAATATCTTAAATAGTATATACTGCTTTTATGTTTCAATATTTTATTTCTACACCACTTAGAGTCCCTCTGTGAGGAGGATGGGCAGTTTTAAAATTTGATACAAATATCTTTTAGCCTTTAAATAAATTAAAGCTTCTCCAGTTTGTGGGTCTATGAAGAGAAATTTCATTTTTCTATTACTCTGGTTCTAAACAACAAAAATCAGAAATGTTTAACTTCTATTTCCAAAATATTTGGTAATGGTCAATCAGATCCGTGAGCTAATTTTCATAGCCTGTCTATATGAAGTATAAGTACTTGCAAATAATTATTTGCAAAAGACTGAATGATAGACAAAAGTAAAAACACTTTAGAGCTTTTCTAAAATTGTTTCCATCAGGCTGCCGCTGCTGCAGCAGATGTTGGCTGTTAAGTTGCACAGACGACACAGTTCATGACTTTTCTGAGACGGCTGTGTGCCACATCTGTACTTGATGAAAAGAGTACAGAAGAGTGGCAGACAGAGAAAGTGTTGGAAGCTTGGGCCAAATGAATTGTCTTCAACACTGGGGGAACTAAAAATAGATGTGCAACTCACACTTTGGCAATCTCTTTGCCCAGTCTTATCGTGGACTCAGCCTATCATTTTATCATCTTATCATGGACTCAGCCTATGAAAGAAAACTTCCTGCCTGCACAAACTTCAGCTGAGAGAAAATAAGTCTCTCCAAGAAGCAAAGAGTTCACACCAAGGCGACTGCCTGGAGCATCATTTGCCAAAGCATCTCCTTTTGATTTTCATTAACTGGGCTGCTATCCAGGTTCATCTGGGCCCCAGAGGAAGGCAACACTTATGTTTAGACCACACAACAATGACATAACATTAACAGATTTACATATGCAAAAACTGTGAAGCAACAGGCATTCCTCCTCCACTGACCCACAGCTTGTTCTGGCTGCCGAATTACAGTATTCCCTGCTTAGGCCCTGTAACCAAGTGGGCGTCATGCGACTACCATCTGGATACCACTTTACTTAAAGCTGGCATCCTTTCGTTAAGAGGCAAGCTGGCAGCAAGAACGAAAGGAATAAACTGCATCATTTAGTTAACATCCACTTGTTTTGCGGCTGTTAAAAATCCATGACTGAATAATAATTTGATTATTCCTTTAGCCAATATTGTCAGCCAAACTACAGCGCATGCTGCAGGAATGTGATCTTGCAATACTTTTATATTAAGCAAGACATTAAAAAAATAATTAAACAGAATGCAATGTGTGCTAGAGGGAGGAAAAGGAAAGATTAGGATAATGTAGGTCTAAAAATAAATCAATCATATTAACAATAGGTAAAGAATTTGGAGCATTTTTAAAATTATTATTAACCAAGCAATCCAGCTAAATATTAGCTAAATAGCTAAAGCACTGGTTACCTGTAGTGAAAGGAGAAAATTGGGTTTGTTTGAAAGAAAGCTTGTTAAGGGTTGAACATAATTCAACTTCCTGCCAATCAGCTGCCCTTCTCATGTAACATTTAATACTCACATACTTAAAATTTCCTCCTATCTTAATACTACTACATTCATGCAAATCTATATGAAAAAAGGAGCTGAAATCCTAGAAATAAAGCTTTACGTTTATACTTTTATAAAGAGCAAAGCCTTCTGAAACAACTTTCTCTTGGGATCTAGCATTGTTTTTTTTGTAAATTAAGCAATCAATAGTAATCAATTGTTTCCCTGAAGCATTCTCAGAATGATAGGAAGCAGACACAAGACATATCTCAACAATAACCCTCTTTGAAGATTAAGCAAATATCTTTCTTGGTATAAAGATTCTATTATATTGCAAAGATAACAAGTATTTGCATTGCAAAATACAAAATACAGTCATAAACAGCCATTTCAACAGGATTAATAGCCAAGAAAAACAAAAACTGCTGAGCAGAGGTCAGCTTCTTACTCACTGCTTTTTGAAAATGTTGGAAAAAGGATTCTGAAGTGGAGAAATAATTTAAGATAAAAGATAGTAAGTGGGGAAATTGGAGTTCATTAGTATCGCTCTCCCAGAACTGACAAATGTATGACAGCATCTGAGATCTTTATGATGCATTTAGCCCATCTTTCAAACATGCTGTGGCAGCCATGAGCTTGCACTCTGCACCCTGGGTTAATTAATACAAAATCATATAATGGGAGTAAAAGGGTAAGAGGTGAAAAAATGATATTTTCTCAATGTTCCCCTTTTTCTCAAGTGCACATTTTCAAAATCTAAATTTGTACAGCAACAATTCACCATTGTCTTTATAAAGCTAATAATAATGATAAAATAGGGTGAAATATTCTTTTAACATTTTCTTCTCTGCAAAATGCATTTGTAAGCTTCTTTTGAAGAAAGGTACAAAATTGTGATGGATATGTTACGAATAACTACATTTCAAAAAATATATTTTAGAACTTGAAATTGTGCAAAAATAACAATCAATTTATTACAAAATAATTTTATTAGGAGGTAGGACCTAATAGCATTGGGGGAGTTTTAGCTAAGAAGATAAAGAATGTATGATAAGATACAAAATTGCATAAATGGTGTGAGAACCTAGTTCAACAGGAGTTTTTTTCATTTCTTCTCTGAAGATTAGACTCCATTTATTAAAGCTAAATATGAGAAAACCAAGATTACTAAAAAATTGTCAGTAACGTAATATGTAGGTTAAACTGGAGAATACCCCGCCACCTTTTATTTTTGAAGTTTTAAAAGCAAAGGATAGATACCAGGGATGGCTACATGTGGGCATGCAAGGAAAGTTTTCCCTGGATGGACAAATCTGCAATGTGAACTCTCCTGCAGGTATGGCCAATTAATTTTCTCAAGGAGCCACATGAGAAACTGGGACTATTGTGGAGGGCCAAACCAATAGGCTAAACTTAATTATTCTGCTGGCACCCACGTGTTGAGGAAGATAGGTGTGGAACCTTGCCTCACCTCAGCCTTACTACTGCTCTTCTGCCACAGATACAGGCAGAAAAGCTCTTTCTTTCACTAACTGATAAAGAATCACATTTGGCGTCTTCTCCCACCCCTGCAGTGCTGTTGTGGTCCGCCAGCAGCCTGCGGAGCTGGCAGCGGAGTCGGACAGCAATGAGGACAACAATGTTTGAAGAATTTGGGAAGAATGTTGCAGTATCAGTGACTGCATCAGTGTCTTAGCAGAATGAATCTTTAAGAGACAACAACTCACATAGTATATAAATCAGGGGTGGTATTCACTTACCTTTGCTATTGGTTCGCAAATGTGAGTGTGCGCGCCTCCTCCACGCATGCACAGAACCTTTGCTCATGCAAAGAGGGTCAAAAACGGGATGTGATGACATCCGAGCAGATGGGCAGAGCCTCCCGCCACCGGCACTACCGGATCGCACGATCCAGATAGAACTGGCTGAATTTCACCACTGATATAAACTGAGAAAAAGTTGTGGAAAGGAAAAATATGCCTGAAAGCTGAAAAGGTATAAATATAGCATTAATTCACAAAGAAGATCAGGATCTTTAGCCAAAAATTCTTGACTAATATCATCCTATAACTTCAGCCAAAGGATGAAACCTTCAAGACTTTATTCATGAAGATCAACGTGACTTTTTACCTAAAAGCCAGTTAAGAGATTTTAAAAATAGTTCTTAGGAAAATAGTTCTTAGGAAAAACATGCCACACTGATCTTTTTGTATACAAAGAAGGCTTTTGATAATTTGAATTCAAGGGTTAAATATAAAATTCTTCAAAATGCAAAGAAAAAAGGAAAACTAGGATTGCCAGATTTCAGATTGTATTTTGCAACTTATGTTTGGGTTAGAAGAAAGAGTAGATGTTGCTGAAAAGTAAGAGAATGTTAATTGGTTAACTATCTTGGCTACTATATGTATTTATTTTTTGGATATTTTTAACTGCTTTATACTTTTAGAAGTGTAAGCCACCAAGAATCACTTGGTCAAGATGGACAACTATGGGGAAGGAAGGAAGGAAGGAAGGAAGGAAGGAAGGAAGGAAGGAAGGAAGGAAGGGCATAACGAGATATTTAAAGATAGTATTTTTTCTTCCTGGGAATAACACAGAATTGAAGCTACTACAGTAACCAGATTTAAACTATGTGATTTAAATTATGGTTGATTTAGATCAGGGGTGTCAAACTCGCATTGTCATGGCAGCGTCACGTGATGTGTCGTGACTTTTTTCCCCTTCGCTAAAGCGGGCGTGGGCATGGTCACCACGTGATGCATCCAGCCCACAGACTGTGAGTTTGACACAACTGATTTAGATCATAAACTTATTTGTTTGGCATCAAAGAAGCTATTATCTTGCCAATGGATTTTTTAAAGAAGTCTACACAAGCACTAGATATGTTAATTTTATTTTTAAAAAATGGGCTGGAGGAAAGGAATAGATTTTCTCGTTTCCTGTGTGGACTGGTCCAAGTACAAATTGAGCCACTATGACTTTATGAGTAAACATCAGAAAGCGGAGCAGAATGGTAGGACTTTTTTGGCACCATTAATTTTCGGACACTTTGCGCACACCCACACATGTACACAAAATAGAGATGATATACCAATCAACCTTACAGCTCCTTCTAAGTTTGACTAAAATCTGATTCATGCAGAAGCACATTAACTTTAACATTATGTTTTTCTATATATAAAGGGAATGGTCATAAGGGCTTATCTTAGCAGTAAAACATGTAGGTTGGAAATTACACCGATTCTTTTCCACCCCCACAATCCATTCCTCTTGATAAACTGTACTAGCACTTTTCTCCATGCCCAACTCACTTTCATGGTCAATACTAAAAAGCTAAGAAAAAATAGCAAATTTGATAAGATGGGTTTAGGTTTAGGACCCTTCTCCCATATGTTTTTACTTTTATGATGTTCTACCCCTTTCTTTTTTACAAGTATAGCAACTCTAACTCTAACTCTTTCTTTTTTAACATTATAGTGTGAAATTTGAATGTCATTTCTTTTATAGTTAATCAGGACTTTGTAACTGTACCAGTTTTTCCTTTTAAAAATAAGAATAGGGAAATCCATCTTTAAAACTTAAAAGGTTAACTACTAGAGCTGTGGTGGCGCAGTGGTTAGAGTGCAGTACTGCAGGCTACTTCTGCTGATCACCGGCTGCCAGCAGTTTGGCAGATCAAATCTCACCAGGCTCAAGGTTAACTCATCCTTCCATCCTTCAGAGGTGGATAAAATGAGGACCCAGATTGTTGGAGCCAATATGCTGACTCTGTAAACCGCTTAGAGAGGGCTTTAAAGTACTGTGAAGCGGTATATAAGTCTAAGTGCTACTGCTATCAAAGAAGGCAATGACTAAGGCTGTCAGATGTACATACATAATTGTCCATACATCACTGGATTCAGCAGTTAAGCATATCTTGTAAACTAGGAATTAGCTTTGTAATGGTGGACTTGAGATGCTTTAAAAGATAAAGATAGAACTTTTTATATCAACAAATGATGTTGGAACAAAAACCAAGAAATGGGTAATTATTTTTATTATCAAAAATATATAGTTAGTCCTTGACTTATGATCACAATTGAGGTCAAAATTTCTGTTGCTAAGAGAGACAATTGTTAAGTGAATTTTAACCATTTTATGACCTTTCTTGCCACAGTTGTTACGTGATTCATTACAGTTGTTAAGTTAATGACATGGTTTTTAAGTGAATCTGGCTTCCCATTGACTTCCCAGGACACTACAATCTGAATTTTGATCACATGACCATGAAGATGCTACAACATTTTGTGAAAAACAATCATAAGTCACTTTTTTCAGTGTCATTGTAACTTCAAATGGTCCCTAAATGAACTGTTGTAAGTCGAGGACTATCCCTAATCATCATTTTAAAAAAATCCTTTCAGCAGGAAACAAAAATAACAATTCAAATAATTCCTGAAAAGTATAGAAAGGGAAAAAAATGCAATGTGTCAAGCCAAAAGTTCAGTGCACCCTTACTTTCATACTTGTATCAAAGATGCTCTGTAACATTTCTCAGTATTTCTTGACATATCCCAATCAGACAGTATTTGTGTGTGTGTGTGTGTGTGTGTGTGTGTGTACATATACATATATATATACACACACATATACCCTGTTTCCCTGAAAATAAGACATCCCCTGATAAGAAGCCCAATCGGGCTTTTGAGCGCATGCATTAAAATAAGCCTCCCCCCAAAAATAAGCCCTCCGAAAAATATTTAAAAGCAGAGCTAGAAATAAGGTAAGACCGCAAGAGGAGCCCCATATTGCTCCACGGGCCCCAAAATAATAAGAGCTCCCCAAAAATAAGGCCAAGCGCTTATTTCAGGGTTCAAAAAAATGTAAGACAGGGTCTTATTTTTGGGAAAACACGGTACATACACGTGTGTGTGTGTGTGTGTGTGTGTGTGTGTGTGTGTGTGTGTGTGTGTGCGCGCGTCCAATAACTACCATGTATTCTGAAATATCCTAATTGATCATGAGCTTAATATTTTTAAGTATTTCTTTAGAGAAGAAACTCGAGACTTTCCATATCTTGTACAAATTATCTTTATAAAAATATAGACTGTGTCACACATTTGTGCTGCTTAGAAATTGTTTAACATTCAGGGTGTCAAAGTATTATGCCATTTTTAATTGGATGCACTGTATGCAAGGCCCTCACACTTACCATCAGTGTCACAGAATAACACAATTTGTTCATTTCTATCAACAATTATTTTTATGTACGCCACCTAGAATTGCTTTTTGTAAGATGGGCAGCTATACACATTTGATTAACAAGTAAATAATAAAACAATTACCCTACCTATCAGTTCTTTTAATTCTTGTGGAAATTCAAGAGCCAGTATTCTTTATTTTTAATGAATGTGAATTTTAATCCAATAACAAGCAATTGAAACAAACAAACCCCCCCCCCATCAGTAACCTAAGGAAAGGAGAAACCAAAATTCTCCTGATCTGCCAAAGCATCAGTTCATCAACTGATGTATGGATCCACAGTATGGATCAATGCTGTGTATCTAAATCAAACAATCTAAGTCTCTAGTTTTGTTGTTTATAAATCATGGTTCTATGAAAATTCCTAAACAAATAAAAAACTGAATGAATAAATCAGAAATAGTTTGGGTTACAACTGGCTGACATCAGCATCCTTACCAGTCCTATTCAAGACAGTTTTCCTATCTATATCTATATATATAAAAGAGAAAACTCTGTAATCATGAAATCTCCAGAAATGTAAAGCCTACAAACTTGAAATTTGCCATGTATGTTCCTCTTGGCTTCTAGGTGCTCATTAAGAAAGGATTTTTCAAAATGACCATCAGAGCATTAGTATTTCCTATATTATTATAACACGCTCTGCTGCTAAAGTACTACCCCTCCTCACCTGAAAAGAAATATCTTCCAAATGCAAAACACAAGCAGAGGAGTTTTATTTTTAGTTTTACTTTCACAGCAGGAAGCAGCTTTAATACAGAACACTTGAGCCAAACCACAGCCAGTGTTAGGAAATGGCTATTACCTAACCGGTTGGGTTGGCAATATATATATAAACCATCAATACATGCTTGCAGTCAAAATGTATTGTATAGCTTTAAATAATGCTGTATTGCGTCATACTGTAATCTGATTGGCTAGCTCTGTAGCCAATGTACTTAAGAGGAAGCTTGAATCATGGCTTATTGGTCTTATTACATTATTATTGCTACCTCTGCTCCTCTCCGCCTGTTCTCTCTGCATGATCATTGCTTGATCATTGCTACTTGTTGTTTTCTACTATTTTATTGATTGTTTTACTGCTGTACTTGTTCCTGTTTGCAACTCTAAAAAGAACTGTTTTATTGCATATGACTACAACAACTGGTAAGAAGACTTTGTTCTTGGAATATGCCTGGATTGACATTTTAGCTATCTTTATATGACCTGAATTGTTTATTGGACTTTGCTTTAGTTTTTCCTAAAAGTAAAAGAATATCACAACTCAGTGTGTCTGTGTATTGACAGTGCTTATTCACAATCACTCTGAGCCATTTCTCATGTGCACACCCTTGTTACTCAAGGGTTACTCTGCGCATATTCCTTAACAGCCAGGCTCCTTCCTGTCTCCTTCTTGCTCACACAGCAAATACTGTTTCACTTTCCAAATAGTCCTCTGATGCTAAGGAGTTCTACTTCCCCTCCCCACCTGAAAATAAATTTGTTCCAAATGCAAAACACAAGAAGAGAGGAGTTTCACTTTCAGTTTTACTTTCACTTCAGCAACCAGGGGATAGGATATGGGAGGCTTCTGTGAGGCAAGCCTGAGGGAGAGAAGGGGAAAAGATAGGGGAGGCTTCTGTGGGGCAAGCCTGAGGGAGAGAACGGGATAGGACAGGGGAGCCTTCTGTGGGGCAAGCCTGAGAGAGAGAAGGGGATTGGATGGGGAGGCTTCTGTGGAGCAAGCCTGAGGGAAAGAAGGGGTGTTGGTCTTATCTGACATGCCCTTTCTCGGAACGGATGGAACAGCAGTCAGGAATGGGTTAACTCTGTCTGTTAGCTGCTAGGACTGAGTCTGGAAACTGTTAAGCCACACCTCTTCCTGTTGCTTCCCAGCTTTTTGATGGAGTGTCAATGCAGACTGACATGTGGAGCTGTGAAAACAAAAGAAATGCAGATCCCTCCTGACTCCCAGGATCGGACTAGAAAAACTGGGTGGGGCTGACTGCTGTTCCCTCCATCCCAAGAAAGGGCGTGTCAGGTAAGACCAAGGCCCCTTCTCCATAACGGAGGGAACAGTAGTCAGGAATGGGACATACCAAAGCTGCCTGTCATATTGGGAGGGAGTAGTGCGGTTCTGCATCCCTGCTCTGAGTGGACTCTCCGCCTGCCAAAAGCTGCCTCAGCTGAGGCGCAAGTGTCCAGTTTATAGTGGCGGATGAATGGCGAAGGGGACGACCAGGTAGTGGCCTGGCAGATTTCGTCTAGTGAGCCCTGGATAGCCCATGCAGCCAAAGCTGCTGTGCTCCTGGTAGAATGGGCGGTGATGTTTCTCGGGACCAGTAAGGCCTGGACCTCATATGCCTTAGCAATACAAGCCGTAATCCATCTCTCCAAGGTTGATGACGTAACCCAGCAACCTAGTGTTGCTGGTTGGAAGGAGACAAAAAGAGCTTCCGTCCTCCTCAGGGAGGAGGTCGTTTTAACATAGATTCAGAGAGCCCTCCACACGTCCAAGGTATGCCAAGTATGTTCCAAACGGTGGGCTGGCTCAGGGCAAAAGTTGGGCATTACAAATTTCTGAGTTCTGCGGAACCACATGTTGATCTTGGGAATGAATGTTGGATCCAGGCATAAAATTACTCTGTCAGTGTGGAAGATCCAGAGGTCCTCCCTGGTCGACAGAGCCGTCAGCTCAGATATTCGCCTGGCAGAGGTGATAGCCACCAGGAATGCCACCTTATATGATAGGAAGTGTAGACTGACCTCCCCTAGGGGCCCGAAAGAGCTCCAGGTGAGGGAGTTTAAGACCTCTAAGGAACTGGAGGGCCACTGGCGAACCACTGCTGAGAAAGGAAATCCCTGGTTCCACAATGGAGAATGGAGAACAGGGCTGCTACCAGTCTCCGAAGGGTATCATCATCTGAACCGTTTTGTAAGAAGTCTAAAATGTGAGCTACAGAAATGTCCATGGGGACCAGACCACGTTCCTTGTACCAGTTGCAAAAGGCCCTCCATGTCGCATTATAGATGCGGTTGGTGGAATCCCTGAGAGAGGCCTGGATAGTTTTGATGACCATGGAGGAAAAATTGTCCCCCCTCAGCAGGCCCCACTCAAGTGCCAGGCGGTCAGTTGGAACCACTGGGGGTCTGGGTGGACCAACACCCCGAGGGAGATCCTTTCCTGAGGGATCCTCCAGGGTCAGGTCACTGATAGGGTCACCAAGTCCACGAACCAAGGCCATCTGGGCCAATGGGGGGACAGAAGCAGAAGCTCCTCCTCCTCCTACAGAAGTTTCCAGATGACTTTGGGAATCAATGGAAGGGGGGGAAAGGCATAATGCAGCCCCGAAGGCCACAGAGCATCCACTGCCTCTGCTCCCAGCATCGGAAACCTGGCGAAGAATCGTGGGAGTTGGCGGTTGTCTCAGGTGGCAAAAAGTTTGACTGTCAGGAAGCCGAAGTGGTCCATCAACTCCCGGAACAGAGAAAGGTGCAAGCGCCATTCCTAGCTGAGCCAGTCCACCTGCACGTTTGCCACCCCCGATATATGTGCTGCCCGTATTGACAGCAAATGAGACTCAGCCCAGAGGTTCAGCTGTTCGGCCTCTTGCATGAGGGGCCGAGAATGGGTCTCCCCGAGGCGGTTTATGTGGGCCTTGGCAGCCACATTGTCTGTCAGAACCAAAATGTTTTGGCCTGAGACTACTTCCTTGAAGTCTTGAGAGCCAAGTGTATCCTCCGGAGCTCCAACCAATTGATGTTGTGGCTCAGATCCTCCAGAGTCCACTGACCCTGAGCCATGTGTGACCCATGGGGAGCTCCCCAGCCGAAGAGGCTGGTGTCAGTTGTCAGAGTCAGATGATGGGGCTCTCGGAACATGCAGCCCTTCGAGATGGCGTCAGACGTCCACCATTTGAGGGACAAGGAGGACCTCTGGTGGAACCTGCACTCTGGTTTGAGCTGTGCTTCAGTGAGCCCTCTGATACAAGAGGCCCATTGCAGAGCCCAGAGTCGAGCCCAAGGAGTGATGCCGAAGCAGGACACCATCTTTCCCAGGAGCTGCGATAGCAACGGCAGAGAAGCCGGACATATTTTGCCAATTCCCTGAGACTGGATTGGAGCTCCTGGGAAAGATACACCTTGAACTCCACCGTATCTATGATTACCCCCAGATGGAGCAATCGTGTAGAGGGAACCAGATCAGAAAGACAATCTTCAGAAATCGCCATGCAGCCTTCTTATACAGAAGCCATTTAGCACCATCCCAGAAACAGACAGCATTTTGCAAACAGCAGCAATTCTCATGATTTCTCAGAAGATACTGCAACAGATTTCAAAACTGCACCCATTTCTAGGATGGTGTGAGGCAGTTTCTATATATGAAGGTCGCATGGCGCATTGGCTACCCTGTGCATTCTTTCAGAAGATGTAAGTGGAGCAAGTTGTGACATGGCAGGGATAAGGGCAAAAGCTATGGGATCCAGTAGGACAGGGGGCAGGCCCAAGCCAAAGGGGATCCAGACAGGCAAAAAGTAGGCCCAAGGGATCCAGCAGGGCATGATGCAAAAAAAATATGGGGTGGGGGCAGTTGCAGGATCCCTGCAACTGTTTGTAAGGGTGGAAAGATTACCAAGCCCCTGATTTTGATCACATGACTGCGGGCACTGCAACAGCCATAATGTCAAGTATAGGTCATATGTTTCTTCATTCAGCACCTTCATAATTTTGAATGGTTATAAGTCAAGACTATAAATGTTGATGTAGCTGGGATAAAAGAATTAAATCAAAATTTAACAGAGACCCTGCTGAATTATTTATCATGATCATATCATGGCATAGGACCCGGGTACCTTCGAGACCGACTTCTGCCACCAATAGCCTCCCACCGACCAGTCCGCTCCCACAGAGAGGGTCTCCTCCTGGTGCCATCAGCCAAGTTATGTCGGCTGGCGACACCCAGGGGGAGGGCCTTCTCTGTGGGAGCCCCAGCCCTGTGGAATGAACTGCCCCCCGAAATACGAAAGATTTCCGACCTCCGGGTGTTTCGCTGCGCTCTGAAGACCCTGTTGTTCCGCCAGGCAGGGCTATTAACATAACGTTTTAAATTGGGGTATTTTAAATTTCTGGGATTTTAATTGGAGCCTAATTATTTAATGATTTTAAATTTTAAATTGTTGTTGTGTTTTTTGTGTTTTTAAATAGGCTGTACACCGCCCTGAGTCCTTCGGGAGAAGGGCGGTATAGAAATAAAATTATTATTATTATTATTATTATTATTATTATTATTATTATTATTATTATTATTATTATTATTATTATTATTATTATTATTATTATCATATTACAGTCAGGGCAGGCATTTAGCCTCACTGAGGAGTTCTTTACCAACTGACTAGTCATCCCAAAGTATTTGAGGGTTATCATATAATATATCTCTGTTCCTAAATTTCTCCTCTGTAGTATATATTGGTGACAAAATGGTCTCAATATGAGTCCTGAACATACCATTATGCCTGTCATTGGTCTGCCCTTCAAGAAACCCTGAACATACACTATTAACCAGATTTCACAAAGAAAAATCTCAGGACAGGTATTTAGTTTTACTGTAATTTAAATTTCCAGCCTTAGTAGATAACTAAAAGATAGGGTATTTTGCTTTCTGAATATGCAAAATACTTCCCCCCCTTTTTTTTTTAAATTGCTGGGCCATGGATGTTTATTCACTATGTTATATGTTGCAGATACAGACCAGATGATAGGAAATTTTGTGCCAGAAACTCTGAAGCCCACTAGTAGACTATGCCAGTCTAATGGTTAACTGGACAGCTTGAATAACCTGGCAGCTTCTTATATTACTATCTGAAATTCATCTAAGAAGAATTGAGTCAACAGAACTTTAGAGACAGAACAAAACAAAAACAACACCACAAATCCAGTGTTGAAGTGAGAACAGACATGAGATATTAAATAGATTGCGCTATAAATACAATAGAAAAGATGCTGGTGATAAAGTGGTTTCTCAGTTTCTTTCTCAACCTCAGTACATGCTCTTTAGAACATGTTTTAAATTCTAAGGCTTCTCAGCTGAATTTCTGCCATATGTAGAAAAACTGCTAAAGACATCTGGCTTTAAAGAATGAAAGTTCAATCAATAGACTGGCTGAAGATGTCTGTATTTGGCACGACTGGGGCCAGGTCCATCTGCTCCTCAAGTCTTACTGTACTTGCAAACTGGTTGTAGGATTGAAAATATTATAAACATTTGGCTTCCTAGTCCTCCTTTCTCATAATTACAAGAATTCTGTTTTCGTCCTTTACTTTCCAAAGTTGTGGTTCAACTTATTCATCAAGACCAGAGTTACAATCTGAGATGAAGAGTCACTAGTCACAT
The DNA here is from genome assembly GCF_029215685.1 of Pituophis catenifer annectens. Classification (NCBI taxonomy): domain Eukaryota; kingdom Metazoa; phylum Chordata; class Lepidosauria; order Squamata; family Colubridae; genus Pituophis; species Pituophis catenifer. The sequence continues at coordinate 56,585,926 of NW_027256882.1, forward strand.
CTCAATTTTGTAATATCTCAATTATTATGAAACCACCATATTAAAGATATTGCTCCTATTTTCTGCAAATGTATGCAAAGCATTGCATCCAGGGTGGATAAAAATCAATGATTTTTTTTTTAAAAAAAAAAAATCAGATTTTTAAAAATTTAAATTGGATTTTTTTTATTTTTATCAAATTTATTTTAATAAAATGCTTTTGGTGTAAAAATCTATCTAAAGGTAGTTTTCTGTTTAAGTTACATTAATAATTTAGTTTATTCAGCATGAAATGGAGCTTAGTTATGTAGCATAAGGCTGTATATTCTGCAATATCGGGACTGTCAATGAGTCAACAGTGGGTCAGAGGAGGAGCCGCTGGGGGACAGATGACAGTTGCTCTGTAAAAATTATTATTTAAATCAAGCCTTTTTACTAGTGATTTAAATCATTATTTAAATCATTATTTAAATCAACTTGATTTAAATCAAATCCACCCTGATTGCATCTTCACATTTTAAAAACTACATTTCTTATAAATTAACAAAGCAATAACCTGATATTATATAATATAGATATTATATATAGTAGCTATAATGTAGCTAATTGTCCATAAACGTCTAGGAAAATGTACCCGACATATTCGGGGGGGAGGGGGGAATGAACTGATAAAGTATAGGGGACAAGAAATTAGAAGTTCAGCGCTGAAAATTGCTAGGCTATATTTATATGAAATAACATTAATAAAATACTAATACAGACAAAAATTCAAAACATTCAAAAAACCAGCCCACATGGAAACTAAACAATTTGACTCATTTTGTTGAAGTTGTAAATTACCTGAAGGTGGAACAATGGGTAATGAGTTAGAGGTTTACTTATTCTGGGTTCAATTTGAGGCTACAAGAACATTTATATCTTCTTTAACTGTTTTTTTGCCTTTACCTTGAAGCTCTTGAAAAAAGCTTTCAAAATAAATTATTTTTTAAAAAAAATAAAGGGGGACTTCGAACAAATGGAACAATTAAGATTCTATTCAAAAGCGATTTTCTTCTAAAGAGAAAAATAGATTTCTTTTAAATAGACTGTGTAACTTGTTCAGTGCTACTGTGGAAATGGCATTTTTTGTTGTAGCATTTACCTAGGAAGGACTGAAGTAAAATTTCTTCTGAAATCACCTGACAAGTCTACTCTAATCTTCAACTGACCTGCTTTCAAAAACAGTCACCTTTTCTTTCTTTGTCTCCCAGAGCTCTAACTTACTGGAGACCACTGTCTTGAGGTCTCCTCACAAACAGCAGCTCTACAGAGCACTTGTAGGCAAATCTCAAATTCTCTTCTTGACTGGAGAGGAATTACAAAACCGCCAATCTACTTGACGGCTCTTCATTCCACCATGAACAAATCTGCTTTTAGCAGAGCCATCGTCAGTTTGCTGTTTCTTTCCCCAAAGTCCCAGAAAGAGTTAGTTTTTATTCAAGATTATCTGACCCATCTCTTTCAAGTTGTTAGTCAATGTGTTAAAAGGAGCAGAACACAATAATTACAAACAACTAAGTTCAACTATTCCTTTCCAATTGCAAGTATTTTGAAAAGTATCTCATAATGAATGCTGGAAAAGTAAAGTTATATGCAAAAAAATAGTTATGTCAATCTGATGAGAAATAAATTTGAATACATCTTTCTCCCAGTAAAGTGCTACATTCCAATAAAAAAAATCTAGTTATATTTATCATCAAAATTAAGGTATGTATTCTTAATAGAAAAGCAGTTCTACTCTTACATTTACATCATAAACTGGCAAATCTATACTTTACTAAGTGCAATACTTCTAGAATACTTCTCTGCATTTTCATTTTTTTCTCTTGTGGATGTGAAAGTTACAGCTAAGAAACACAGCATAAGTATTTTAGAATAAGCATTACTCTTTTTTTACTTGATATGTGATTTTATCTAAATGCTAAACAAAATGTAATATTCGGTTTTATTTAGTTTTTGATAAATTAATACAGCAATATAGAAATGTATTAATTTTTAGATATTAAATATAGCAATATTGTATCAATTTTAGGGAAGAAGCAGTTGTCAGCTGCATACCCCTTAATACCAAAACACCTTTAAACCTGAATTGCTGTTATGTTATGTTAACTAAGCACTCAATATTCACAGAGTAACAATAGCAATAACAATAGCACTTAGATTTATATATCACTTCATAGTGCTTTACAGCCCTCTCTAAGCAGTTTACAGAATCAGCATATTGCCTCCAACAATCTGGGTCCTCATTTTACCGACCTCGGAAGGATGGAAGGCTCCGTCAACCTTGAGCCTGGTGAGATTCGATCTGCCAAACTGCTGGCAGCCGGTAATCAGCAGAAGTAGCCTGCAGTACTGCACTCTAACCACTGTGCTACCACAGCTCATTAAAATTATAATAGATGCGAATCTCAAAAGATATCCTGAAGCAGGGGTGAAATGCTCCCAGTTTGGACCGGATTGGACGATCTGGGAGCGATCGTGGTGTGTGGTTCAACGATCCAGTTGCGATGGCGAAGCAAAGCTCCGCACACCCGCTCCTGTGTCGTTACTTCCTTGTTTTAACCAGGAAGCAATGTGTTTTTACCTTCTGCGCATGAGGTTTTGCGCATGCACAGAAGGTCTGCATGCGCACATGAAGCGCGCACGCAAGCACTTCCGAACCGGTAAGGAAGGTAAGTACATTTCACCCCTGTCCTGAAGTATCATTTTAAACTTCTCATATCTTCAAGATAGAAGGTGATATATAAATTTGGAGATAATACAAAGTAAATTCAGATTAAGGAATGTTCCTCTCAAACATAATCAACAAACAGTGTATCATTAAAACGCCTATAGCATAAAGTCCCTAAGGAACTTGATTTTAAAAAACACAAGGCAATAAAAAGTTACTGTTTTAAAACTGTCTTTTTAACCATCCCAATCTATTAGCAGATATCCTATAATTTGATGCATACCATATAGGCAAATATAATTTACCTTCACAGTTGTGACCATAAATGGGAGATTTGGCCATTTCACTTCCTAGAAACTCAATCCTAATTTCATTTTCTATTTGTATCACTGTCAGCATTTTAAAAGCCAGATCAATTTTACACATGACAAAGATAATGTAAGCAAATGTTAATATTGAATATAATTGTGCCAGGAAGCATTGACTATTTTATTAGGGTCTAGATAAGGGAAACACCTGCAATTACTGCATTTCTAAAATCAGTGGCACGTAGCTACAAATAAAGCCTAAGATGCACCTACTTAAAAATGAAGTGAACAGTGTTGTTTCTTGTACTTATCATGCTACATAATAAATTTCCAATATTTTTATGCAATAGATGCATAAAATAGGTTTGTTTTTCAAACTTCGTACTGTTTTGTCACAGATAGTTCTCGAGTTCTCGAGTTGTGACCAGTTGCTTGAGGGGTCCTTGGTGCTCTCTGAACTTGGTTGTTTTCTTGCAGACGTTTCACTGCCTAAACAAGGCAATATCATCAGTGCTACACTAGTAATGAAACATCTGCAAGAAAACAGCCAAGCTCAGAGAGCATCAAGGACTCCTCATTTCAACCCTGAGCTACAAATATATTTGAAGTTCCAATGGCAGGTTCCTCATGGTCTTATGATCACATTTTGGGTACTTGGAATCTGGCCTGCATTTATGCCCATTTGCAGGATCCTGCAATTATGTCATTTTTTATTTTTATTTTTTTGCCAGAGCCTGGTGTTTACTTCTGGTTTCTGACAAAAATCTTCCATTGCGGAAAATAGATTTGCTTATTGATGCAATGTTTTCTTAAAGTGTTCACTTTACAACAGCCATCTTTGTTTAACGACCGCTGAAAAAAGGTCATAAAATCAGTCACAGTCACATGGTGACCCACATAATGACTGGCATGAACACAATTCCAGATTGAATTACAGTTGTAAGTGAAGGACTATATGTATTAAAAAGAACTGTTTCAATAAAAGCAGACATTATACATATTCATTTGTACCTATATGCTGTTCATATCATAGGCTATGCTTTTTGTACCTACTTTACATACTAAAGAATATGACTATACCTCCTGTTTATAGTCATAACCTAATGACTAACTGCTTAACTGGAACATGCTTTGTGTCAAATGACCAAAGGAACTTAACAAATGCACTACAGGCTTGAAATAGCTAAGTGCAGTGGTTAGAATGCTTAATTAGATTACAGTGCTGTGATTTTGCCACAATTTCTAGTGTTAGTGCAGTTTTTAAGGCTCAGTACCATTTCATTGTTAGGATCAGATCACATAGCTACTCCCTGTTCTGGAAAATATTATTCCACTTATTTTTCATGAACTGAACCTTACATCAAAACCATCATTTTCAGAGATGTCACAGAATGTAGCCTAAACCATGCAGTGCAGTCAATATATGACCCTGAAAATGTCTTTCCATATCAACCTATTCATATTTCTATCACCCCATGCAAAGCTGATTTTAATATGCTAACACTGATATACAGTTGAAAAATGATTATTGTGCTTGGTTTAATATGCAACTTAGAGACCTTTCTACTATTACTAAAATACTCCTGAGATTCAAATGAACTAAGAGGTCAGTTGTCCACTCCAGTATTTTCCACTTTCTAAGATTTAGAAACTGATTGTTGAATTGCACAGTTGGGAGAAAAACTATATGTTATATAGGGTCATGGAAGAGGGCCTTCTTTAAGAGTGCCTTTTCCTTGCAGCCAACTTGAAGCCACATCCTACCCTGCAGTAGTCTGTCCACACCCCGCTGTGTGTTGTCAAAATGTTTTATTTCTGTTTCTACTTCTGAAAATATTCATTCTTTTACATTTTATGTATTGTATAGATAGTAACCCATTCTGAAATATTAAGCTAGTAGGACTGTAAACATTTTAAGAAATAAAAATTGGGTAGTACAATCTCCCGAGTTCTGTGGAACCATGAATTGATTTTTGGGAGGAAGGTAGGGTCCAGTCGTAGGATCACTCCATCAGGATGGAAGATGCACAAGTCCCCTCGTGTGGATAGGGCCGCCAATTCACCAAGCGGACGTAACTGCGATAAGGAAGGGTAATTTAAAGGTGAGAAACTTCAGGCAGACGGAGGATAGGGGTTCGAAGTGGGAATCCATAAGTACCTGCAGGACGAGGCTGAGGTCCCAGGAAGGGAATCTGTGGACTGTGGGAGGTCGGAGATTTGACGCCCCTCTGAGAAAACCACAAACACATGGGTGATAAGATAAAGAACCGTGTTCCGGCAAGGAATAATCGTCGCCAAGGCTGAAACCTGCCATCGCAGAGTGTTGACTGCAAGGCCGCCCTTGAGACCCGCCTGGAGGAATTCCAATAGGTGTGGAATGGAAGTGTGAGCCGGTTCTGCATTAGAAGAGGCACACCATCTGCAAAAAGTCGACCAGGTAGCATCATAAATCTGAATGATGGATTTTCTGCGGGAAGCAAGCATAGTGGAAATCACCTCGGAAGAAAAGTGTTCGTCCTTCAGGATCTGCCGTTCAACAGCCAGGAGGTTAGTTGTAACCACTGGGTTCTGGATGGTGGACTGCCCCTTGAATGAGACATACCTGATCCGAGGGAATTCGCCAAGGCCCGACCTTCGAAAGCACCCTGAGATCCGCGAACCAGGGGCGACGGGGCCAATACGGGGCAATGAGGATGACCTCTGCTTCCTCCTCCAGGATCTTCCAGATGACCCGAGGAATGAGAAGAATCGGAGGAAAAGCGTAGAGAAGGCCGGGCGGCCATTTGCAGCGGAAGGCATTGATTCCCTCCGCCTGCGGATTCCAGTACCTGGAGATAAATCGAGGCACCTGGGTATTGGTCGGAGTGGCAAACAGATCCATTTGAGGTTGGCTGAAACGGAGTACCAGCTGACGGAATAGATCAGGATGTAATTGCCACTCTGCTGGGTCGATGGCTGTCCTGCTCAGCCAGTCCGCTTGAAGGTTCGAGGAGCCCACAATATGTTCCGCCTGTAGGGAAAGAAGGTGCCTCTCTGCCCAGGCTCCCAGCTCCGCGGCCTCGGTCATGAGGGCCCTGGACCGTGTCCCACCCTGACGGCTGACATGGGCCTTGGTGGTGACGTTGTCCGTCCTGAGTAGGACGTGCTGACCGGAGAGTTGGTGATGGAAGTGCCGTAGGGCTAAATGGGCCACTCTTAGTTCCAGCCAGTTGATGTCGTGTCAAAGGTCCACTGGCATCCAACGACCCTGGGTGATCCGACCGTTGAAGTGCGCACTCCAGCCAAACAGGCTGGCGTCCGTTGTCAGGATCAGTCGCTGTGAATCGAGGAAGGAGGACCCTTTTTTTAGGGCCGTGGATGTCCACCATTTGAGAGAAGAGACAACCTTCCGAGGAACCCTGATGCAGAAGGTGGAATTGCTGATGCCCGCCTTCTGGCTGGGAAGGAGGAGCCACTGGAGTGGATGGGAGTAGAGCCTTGCCCCAGGGATGATTGAGAGGCAGGAAATCATTTGGCCGAGCAGTTGGGAGAAGAGGAGAAGAGGAACTTTGTGGAGAGATCTGACCCGTGTCACTGTGGCCCTGATGTTGTCCTGGCGTTCCGGTGATAGGAACACGAGGCCCGCTTTTGTGTCTATGCGCACTCCCAGATGAACCAGATCGGTGGACGGTAACAACTGGCTCTTTTCCCAATTCACGGTGAACCTGTGAAGGTGAAGGGCATTGATGGTGGCTTGAAGATCCAAATGAGCCTGTTGAAATGATGAAGACTGGATAAGAACATCATCGAGATAGCATTGAACTCTGATGGGTGAGGCCCACAAATGTGCTGACACCACATCGAGAAGCTTAGTAAAAATACGGGGGGCAGAGGAGAATCCAAAGGGAAGAGCCCTGTATTGGAAATGCCCCCACCCGTAACAAAACCTGAGGAACCGTCTGTGGGATGGTCGAATGGGAACATGTAGATAGGCTTCCCGCAGGTCTATGGATGCCAGATAGTCTCCAATTCTAATGCCTGCCAGGATAGAATGTAGGGAATGCATCTTGAAACGCCTATATTTGATGTGAACGTTCAGGCGTTTAAGTCCAAAATGGCCCTGTTACCCCCCTATTTTTTCTGAACTAAGAATAGAATAGAATAAAAACCAGTTTCGCGATGTTCTAGAGGAACCGGTTCAATGGCTCTAATTGAAAGGTGTTGTTGAATTTCGGCCTCCATAGAAGACCTTTTGGCCGGGTCAGAAGAAGTAGAACTCCTGATAAATCGTCGAGGGGGCGTGGAAACTAATTCTAAGGTGACACCTAGGGAAACTGTCTGTATGGCCCAAGCATCGGTGGTCGTGGAACGCCAGTTATGGGCAAAGAGGGCCAGACGCCCACCAATGCAGTCCGGAGAGCTATGAGTTTCACTTTCTCTGATAGGGGTGAAAAGTTGAACCCCGAAAGGGCCACTTGGATTGGGTCTGACGGTTGCAGTCCCTAAATTGTCCTGAAATCTGTCAGCCGTAGGGTTGAATGAAAGGGAGGGGGCCGGAGAATGGAAACCTGGGTCCATTGGCCGAAAGGTCTGCCTACGGTAAGGGAAGGCAGAGCGTCTGTCTGAGCGCCTGGAAGAAAAGGGGAGAATCTTTTTCTTGTCCCTACCTTCCAATATGGGGTCCAATGGTTCGCCAAAAAGATTGCCAACCTTGAAGGGGGCCGCTGCGAGGCGCCACTTCGTCTTCATGTCTGCTTGCCAGTGGCGGAGCCAAAGGAGACGATGAGATGTTATGTTGGAAGCCATGGCTCTAGATGCGAACTTGACAGAATTAAGGGTAGCATCTGCCATGTATTCCGTGGCGGCAATGATCTTGCTGATATCTTGGTGCAGCTGTGTGTCCTCGGGGGACACTATACTTTGCATTTGGCAAAGCCAAATGAGTGATGTACATGCAAAGAAGGAAGCTGCAATGGACAACTTGATAGCCCAAGCGGTGGCTTGATGGGTCTTGCGAGTGGAAGTTTCTACCCGCTTATCCTCTGCACGGAGACCCTCAGCTGCATCCAATGGAAGGAGACTGGAAGAGGTGAAACTGGCCATCGTGGCATCAATCGAAGGTAACTTAAGCAGTTCCTCGAATTCCTGTTCAGTGGAGTAAAGCTTCTTGTCTAAACTGCTTGGGGTGGAAATGGAGCCAGGTTGGGCCCACTGGCATTGCACTGTGTCAAGAAATAATTTGGGTGAAGGAACAACTTCCTGCTCTGTCACTACTTCTGAAAATAGGCGAGTGTTGGAATCCTGTTGATCCGAAGCCGTCTTGGAACCAGAGGAGGAAACGCCCATGTTTGCAGTGACTCTGGCTTTGTGTAGCAAGGTCTTGAATAGTTCATGTTTAAAGAGACCCGATGAACGGGTTTTTTCAGGAAAGGACTCCTCCTCCTCCTCAGAGAGATCATAGTCAATGATCTCCTCCTCCTCAAGGATGGACTGTTCACTGTGGTGAGAATGGGATGGAGACCTGGTGACAGAAGACACCTCGCTGTCCAGATGGGAAGATGCCCTGGAAGAACGGTGTGGCTGAGCTGGAGCCGATGAAGGAGCCAAGATACCTCTCTGAGTGAGGGCAGAAACAATGCTTCTGGCCACGGTCTGAGCAATAAGGTCGCACATCTCTTGAGGAATGGATGATGGAGGTCTGTCTTCAGGTCGGAGGTGGCGGTAGCGGCAAGCCTGCACACTTGGCCCACGCTCGCGGCTAATCAGATCAAGCCGGATCCGCCCCGAAGAGTCACAATCCGGCGGCTGCGATTCCCTAGGGCATGGGCGGCCCGAGGCCCAGACACACCGCACGCCTCTAGCAGCACAAGCAGAAAGAGAATATATATGTGTCCACATGCAAGAAAAAAGGGCTAATCAAAAATAACAAAAAATTCTAAACGCAAGAAATGAGCACAGGGAGAGAAAAAGAGATAGAAATTAAAGAAAAATTCCAAACTAGTTACCACAGCTCTTAATTCACGTCAGCTCTTGTCAGGAACTGAGTGATAGACTGGAGCATGATGGGATTGGAGGCGTGCCTTAATAGGGAGAGTTTAATCAGCTCTCACTCAGTTAGTGTCAAGATCTGAGGGAACCTCCCAGCTATGGACAGTGGGAGCAGCACTCTGGAAAAATGGACTGTTCCTGAGGGGAAGCAGACTGAATGGGCATGACGGGTGGAGGATGAACAATGGCCTCTATTTGTCTTTTGGCCTTGTCAAATTGCTTGTCTAAGGCTAGGTGCCTTCGCTTTGCATCCCTCTCTGCAGCTGCAGAAGAAGTGGAGGCAAGCTGGGAAGCTGGTCTCTTAGTGGAATGCTTGCCCTTGGAGCTTTTTAGAACGGCTGTGATTAGGCATTCTGGAATACTGCCTGAAGACAAAAAAATATGAAGTTTAATTAAAAGGTGATACTGCTGTAACATCAGAAGCGAGAAACAAATGTACCAAAGGAATAGTGGTCATGCGATGATTCCTTGATAAGAAATAGCCTCAAGGGATGAGGGAGCCACTCCCCCCCACAGGCAACAAAATGGCGCTGCTATGAGTCAGCAATGGGGCGATTCAAAATGGCAGCCACTATTGAGGCAATAAAGAAAGCGGCTGTAGTGGCAGAGAAAAATAATCAGTGAACATACCACATTGCAACCTTCAGCAGCCATGTTCAGTATAATAATAAGGGCAGTAATCAGCTCCGGAACAGATGAACTGCTCCGTTGAGAGCTCCCCTCAGCTCCACCACAGTTATAGGGACTAACAGAATAGTCCCAGTTAATGGCGGCTTGGACAAAGCGTGGGAGAGCTGGGCTACGTCGGAACGAAGCCTCCCCTCTATCCCCGCAGCGCAAGGACCGACGAAACGGTCCCCCCCCCCGCGCAGCCCGACAACTCACAGCAAAAAAGCTTGAAATTCAAAGTGTTCTGGCGGTCATAATTGCGAGGACCGCGGCAGTCGTAAGTGCGAGGGCGGCTCAGCTGAGCAGCGGTAGAATCGGCTTCTCAATTTTCCCCTAAACAGTCTAAAAATATCCTAAAAAGGAAAAATTAGCCAGCAGGGGAAAGGTTAGAGAAATTAGCAAGGTTTAGAGAGTCCAGAAATGAAGAGCGAAAGAAAGACAAGTTTCATGGATCGGACTGAGCAAAGAACTGGGGACAAGCAGGAAGAGGAGGCATGTTTATTCAAATTATTGCTCAGTCATGGACCAATCGGACAAGATATAGCCCAGTCAATGGACTCTCTAAATAGCGCAAGGGAGAATGGGGCAAAACTCACTTAACAAATGTCTCATTTAACAACAGAAATCTTGGGCTCAATTGTGGTTGCATGTCGAGGACTATCTGTAAATCACCAACAAATTCCACTAAAGTCTTTAAATCAGTAAAAGACGCAAATGCTTTTTAATGCCATTTAATGCCAAGTTCACTCTGACCTTGAATATAGTCATAAAAATAATAACTTAGGGTAATAAAGAAAGAAATCATGCTAACCAAATCAAAAGAAACTTGCATGCCTAGACCTGTGTGCTGGTAAAAACCTGTGTGCTGGAAAAGCAACAGCTTACACAAGCACTTATTAGCCCTACCCATAAGACTGTGGAAGTGGAAGGAGAGATGAATATTTAATTTTAGAACGCCTTTCACCGCTTTTCACAATACCAAGAGTAACAATTCTATGTGTACTTAGCACAGTTTCTAGCAAAAAATGTCCATAGGAATCCATTAACTCAATTTATGACTGAGGGCTCATGTGAGTTTCTCAACTTACAATTGTCATGCCTTATAACTAAAATGCCATTATGGTTGTAAGTTGAGAACTATCTGTAATTCTTCATTCACACAATGATGTAATGACACAGGTATTACTTTGACACTGTTGTGGCTTCTTATAGATGCCTATGGACACAGTTTTCTCAAACAAAAACTTATCCAAAATTCCTGGACTGTTCCATTTCAAACTGTGGTTGAGCCTGTTCATGAGCGGCCTATCCAGTAAGAAAACCTGGTACAGAGACAACTTGCTGTCAAGTTGAGATACAGTTCTTATTTGTTATGCTGTCCCTATAAATTTCTAATTTTTATGCTCGCTACATATTGTATACCATAACAGCAAATTATTTAAATTCTGTGCCTAACTGAGGCATGATATCCTATAATCCTCATGATATGAACGAAAACACCTCAGGTGTCATGTTATCATTGAGCTGGTACAATTTCTTTCTATCCCTTCCTGGCACAACTTGAAGTAAAGTCATCTTTGGGATTCCGGAATTCACATTCTGATAATAAGTACCTATGCCAATTAAAGGGAAAAATGGAAAATAGGTTTTTGCTTAAAAAAGTGTACACATTAGCAATGCTACATGCCATGTATCAAATCAAATTAAAATCTGGCATTCTTCATATAGCTTTGGAAACATCTTTCAATGATAACTTAAGATGTTTAACTCTGTACTCCTAGTCAATTACTGTAGGTAAGGATTCTCCTTTTCTAATCTCTATTTAGTGAATAAGAATCAACTTGGAATGAAATGCATATAATTTATATGCAAACAGGTTATTTATAACTGATGATCTTGTGTTATCTCCAATCAAGCTTACTTGAAAAGTTCATACCACACCCAAATACTTAGTCACATACACATGGGCAGGAACTTTTTTTCATTATATAATTTTTGTTATGTGTATCAATCCCATGTAACACAAAAATTCTCAACTAATCTTAAGATTAATTACTAATTATTACTTATCAGATATTTACCCTAAGGGGAAAGTGATTATTCTTATCATTTTTTAAAAACCGGGAAACTGAGACAAGGAATATTAAAAGCCTATTCAAGAGTATACAATGAACACAATGTTAAGTAAGGATAGAAGAATGCATGTTAAATATTTAACCTGCCAAGCTACACCCAAATCTTATCCGGATGTCAAGTTCAGTATAGCATCCTATAAAGTATATTCTCATGCATTTTTTATAATTATCAGCAGGGAAAAACTAATTGTTACATACAGTATTGCCTAAATACAACAAAATCCTTCCCATTTCATTCTTTAACCACATGTAATCTCAATCAAAATCAAGGAAGCATCGGTGGTAAAAGGGAGCCCTGAAAGATAGGCTCTTAGGTTTAAACTCTGTCTTTATTGCTTATAAAGTTGTCTTTTAAACAACTTTCATTTATTTTTAATTATTAAGAATATGTCACAAAAGGGATCAGCTGATGCAAAAACTGGTGTACTTATCGATGGCGACAGTTTAGGATCACCCAAATTTAAATTCACTCCAATTTTAGAAATATTGCCTCTCAACCTCACCTGTCTCATAAGATTGTCATAGAACTGTTATAAGAAAATGAAATACATAATCATATATTTTATTCATTTATAAACCAATTCCCCAGGAAAAAAAATGTGACATGCAGGTATACAGTGGTGCTTAAAAGTTTGTGAGCCCTTTGAATGTTCAGTATTTCTACATAAATATGATCTGTTTTCCACACAATTTCTAAAACTACTTAAAGAGACAAATGAGTCAAAAACATAGCATACTTGTTCATTGATTTAGTGAGGAAAATGACCCAAAGCTACATACTTGTATGTGGCAAAAGTATAGGTCATAACCATTGGAAATTAAAAAGCATTCACAAACTTTTTTAGAACCATTATAATAATAACAAAAACTAAATTTTCAATACATAACTCTAGTAAAATATAAGTATTTATGTGTTAAGACATTGCAGTCATCATCATCATCATGAAAACTCTCTGAAAGATTTTGAGCCAATTACCATTTCTTAGCCCAATGTTTCCTACAGGACTGTTGCTGTAGAACAGGGGTCTCCAAACTTGGCAGCTTTAAGACTTGTGGACTTCAACTCCCAGAATTCTCTAGCCAGCATAGTATAGCTAGATGGAGAATTCTGGGAGCTGAAGTCCACAAGTCTTAAAGCTGCCAAGTTTGAAGACCTCTGCTGTAGAATAACATTGGGAGAGAAAGTATGAACTGAACTAACGGAGAAAAAGCAAATATATCAAAATGACAACCTCTACCTAGCCACTATAACACTGTGTCAGCTTTGGAAGCCATGTTAGGCCGGAAGCATCAATGCTGCCACCTTCTCATGTGTGGGAAAGTAGGAGGGGGGATTAAGGAGAGAGGTTGTTAGTAGACATAATAGCATTCTTCCTGTCGGTCAAGGTCAGGGCGATCCAGCATCTGGAGGAGGAGTGGTCAGAGAGCTGGGTCGAGATGGAACGGACGTTGATTGGAGCATGTGATCAGCTGGGGAGAAAGGGGATGGTTTGGGGGGGTTTTGACTTACTGAGGGAAAACCCAGGCTTTTCAGATTCAGGTTTTCCCAGATGTGCCAGTTTGCCTATTCTTGTAAAAAGAACTTTGGAAAATGCTTGCTTCCGCGCCTTTACTTGGAGTTGGGGTTTTTCTGGAACGCTGACATTAACCCAAATCTCCTTTAAAGCTTAACGGCACCCCATAAGGGGGCTATCGGGGGTGTTGAGCCCCAGCATCTACCTAAACCCCGGGTGGTACGAAGACTCAGTGAAGATGGAGGAGAAAGGAGAAATTGGAAAGGGGTCCGGGGGGGAAGGATGCTCAAGTAATTACCGACCCCTTGCTTTCTCCTTCTGAAGAAATGGGGCGAGGCATGGAGGTTGCAGAGGAAGCCCTTCGGAGGTTTGGGGGCTCGGCCCAAGGCGTCAGATTCCTAGAAGAGCTGCCAGTCCAACCCAGCTCCAGGAGGGGAAATGAAGTCGCCCCGTGAGTCAGACTGGACTGCTCTGAGATCCAGAGACTCCCGGGACTGGGATCGGCTGCACCCAATGTGAAGCCAGTCCTTAACTGGGCTACCTCAGTGTTTTGAGCGGATGGAAGTGGGGAGTTACGGACCCTCTTCCCAACCCTTTGAGGTGAGGTGGAGGCTAGCGCAACCTACATTCACCTTCCCTGATTCGGGACATGGAGGGGGAATTAGTAGGGCGCAGATCCCCCCTACCCAGCCAGGGGTGAAACGAGAGGATTAGCGTATGGCCATTCTGCAGCAGTGGGATACCAGGCGCAGCTGGGATACGGAATGCGAAACCCCATTTTGGGGGCCCTCTCCAGCCTGCCTTCGCACTACCTCCTGCAGAGAGTATACCACCAGGTTTTATCCTGGCCAGGGATGGGTCCAGTGCCAGTGGTATCCTGCACCATCTGTTCCAAGCTTCCAGGGATCCCCATGGCCCTCCTATGCCAGCTGGAGTGCCCCCCTCCCTCCAGCACAGCAAGCCACTCAACAGCCAGGCCCCATCCCCCAACAGCCGACGAGCTTACCCCCCCTCTCTCCAGCCCAGCAAGACTCCCAGCAGCAAGTTCTATCCCAGCCCTGCAGCAAGTTCTATCCCAGCCAGCCGTGACCGGGGCCCCTCCACGAAGCCAACACCACCCCGCTTCAGAGCAACCTTTGACAGGATGCCAACCAAACTAGCTTATTTCCTCAGAAGGCTCTAGGCTCACTTGGATCAGTACAGTATTAGTACAATACGAATCAGAACGGGACTTGGTGTCGGCAATCTCAGATGGGATGAATGAGGGAGAGGCTTCTGAATGGATAGCCCAGCTGCACAATGAGGGCGCTGCAGAACTGAATGATGCCAATGGGTTTATTACACTGCTCCGTTCCCGATTTGAGGACCCAGACCGAATAAATGAAAGCGAAGCCACGCTAAAGGTCATGAAGGAAGGTAATCGACCTATAAAAGACTTTGTATGGGACTTTAGACAAGTCGCAGGGAATCTGGGGCATTGGCCTGACCGCTTACTCCTACACTACTTTAAAGAAGCTATTGACCCAGAAGTCAGAAAAGCCTGTGGGATCCGGTGGGTGCCTGAGCAGTTCTCCATGACTGGTGTACCATGTCCATAGCTCTAGACAGAGAAGTCCACCCCCCACAGCAAAACCCCAGCCGAGCAGCCGCCTCAGAAAGCATTATCTAGAAGGCCCATTTCAAATCACCCCACCCCCTCAACTGGGGGGGGCGATTAAGTGCTATCGGTGTGGATAAACAGGACATCGAGCTTCTGAGTGCCTGGCTCCTGCCCCAGTTCCACAACAATATCCTGCCACACCTGCACGAGGCAGGAGGGCTCCAAGGAAAACCCCAGACACCAGCTGATTCGCCAGACAAGCCGTGGAAGTTCCCCTCCCCACTGAAGAGAGCGAGGATCCTCCAGCTAAAGAAGCCCCTCCTGGCGAGGCTAGCAGAGATGAAGACCTGATGGTGAGTGTACCCATCCCTCCCTTCTCAATTAAAGTAAAACTGGTACTGCCAGAGACAGGGAAACAAGCAGAACTGCCAGCAATAATAGATACCGGCTGCACCAGATGTCTAAAGTTAAAGTTGTAGAACAATTGGGGATCAGGACAACAGCCTTAAAGCACCCAATTAAATTTCACCAGGTGGATGGAACGTTAATCTGGGGGGGGGGTCCCTGCCACCTATATTACTGAACTGGTTAAATTAGAGATGGGGAAACATCATGAACTTATACGATTTATAGTAACCCCAAAAATGTCAGAATCTATCATACTGGGCCTGGCTGGGCTGAATAAATGGGCCCCCACAATCAAATGGGAAGATGGATACCAAAAAATCAGAATAGGGGTTGGCCCATTACCCCCTGCCCCTCCTCCCAAAGAGCAGCCTACCTATAATGGCCAGCGGCCAGAAACAGCAGCCATTTGTTCAGACGGGCCTCCAGGTGAACACCAGATTCAGGGGTGAAACGCTCCCGGTTCGGACCAGATCACCCAATCCAGTAGCGATGGAGGTGGGGGGTTCGGAGAACCAGTAGCAAACATCTCTGCCCCCCTCCATTGCCCAGCTGAGCCGTACAATCATCAGAGGCTTTTTTTTATTTTTAAAAGCATTTTTTTTACAACCTCTTTGGCCGAAAAAATGCTTTTAAAAGTAAAAAAAAAAAAGCCTGTGATAATCACGCAACTCAGCTGGGATCATCAGAGGCTTTTAAAAACATTTTTTTCTTTTTATAGGAAAATGTTTTTAAAAGGGAAAAAAGCCTCTGCCGATCAGGCAAGTCAGCTGGGATCGTCAGAGGCTTTTAAAAGCATTTTTTTACAACCTTCTTTTTTTACAATGCTTCTTAAGCTTTGCTAACTGCTACAGGAAATTTATACCAGATTTTGCTCATAAAGCCAAGCAACTGACCCAAATAACTAAGAAAGGAATTAAATTTGCTTGGACTTCTATATACCAATCAGCATTCAAAGAATTAAAACAGCTTCTTGCCAGACCCTGCTTCACTACCTGGCACCTCAAAGAGATTTATTGTCCAAACAGATCCTTCAGATGTAGCCATTTGAGCTGGTTTCCCAGCTAAAATCTGAACCAGTTTAGTATCAGTTCACTGGTTGCATATGCGCGCCATATGCCAAATGTGAAGTGCCTGCGTGCGCACGCACAGTGCATGGCAAAAGTAGAACAGCGTGCAGGGGGGTGATCAGCTGTGGCGCGTGATCTTCGGAACCGATCTACATCCGAATAGGTTGTAAAAAAATGCTTTTAAAAGTTTAAAAAAAGGCTCTGACGATCGTGCACCACAGCTGTGATCGTCGGAGCCTCTTTTTTTTTTACTTTTTCAAAGCCTAAAAAGTAAAACAAAAAACAAAAAAAAATGTGCGATCTTCGGAATTTTTCATTGTACTTTTTAAAGCATTTTTAACTACCGGTTCCAGAGAACCGGTAGTAAAAAAATGCTAAAAAAGTTTTTTAAAAAAGTTCTGACAATTGCGCATCGTTCACCTGATCATCAGAACTTTTTTTTTTTACATTTTTTACTACCGGTTCGGCGAACCAGTAACCTTTTTTACTACCAGACCGAAGGGAGGGAGGGGAAGGCAGATTCCTTTGTGACTGCTTTCCTTCCAACCTTGTCATGTTCCCATGAAAATTCAGACTTCAAAGACACAATGCAGGAAAGGGAAAACAGCATAGAAGAACCTATGGAACAGGAGGGGGGTGCACAGTGGAGGGCTGGGTGATGTAGATGACCAGGCTGAGCCTGAGGGTCAAATGCATCATCAGTCTTGAGTCCCTTCACGCTCACAAAGGGACTAAGCCCAGCCCACTTTGCATTCCATTGACTCTACTACCAATTTGCTTTGACCGTTAGTTCAGATACTTGTAGACAGCTTAAGCTTGTAATAAATTCTTATATACATTTGAACTGCCTGAATTTCTTGATTTCTGTGCTTGACAATAATTGAACCCAAAATTTCTGTTGCTAAGTGAGACAGTTCAGTGAGTTTTGTCCCATTTTACGACCTTTCTTGCTACAGCTATTAAGTGAATCACTGCAGTTATTAAGTTAGTAACACAGTTATTAAGTGAATCTGGTTTCCCCATTGACTTTGCTTGTCAGAAAATCAAAAAATGTGATTGTGTCACCTCAGGACATTACAACCATCATAAATATGAGTCATTTGCCAAATGTCTGAATTCTGATCATGTGACAATGGAGATGCTGCAACCGTCATAATGATAAAAAACAGTCATAAGTCACTTTTTTCAATGCCATTGTAACTTTGAATGGTAACTAAGCAAACTGTTTTAAGTCAAGAACTACCTGTATTATGAGCCAAGACAGAAAGGGAAAAGAAGCTGCAACTTATTTAATTTAATTGGTAATTTAACTCATCTAATCAGATGTTTCATTAGAAGTTTTAGTATTCATTGTTCTGATTTTATATATTAATTAGTACCTAATTTGGCAGCAATTAATGAGTGATATAATAAATAAAGAACAGTATGAATAATTTCATAATCTTGTATATCATTTCTTCCTCATAAGTGTACAAGTAATGGTGCAACAAGTTGGAAATTCATCCTAAAACTGGTTGTGCTAGTTAATAAATTCTAAGATGCATACACCAGTCTTCCTTTCTCACGTTTCTTGAATTATATTACAAAATATATTTAGAATTGAAAACTTTAGAGAAAAAATATGAAAATTTATTTATGGAGAAAAAACAGATACAACAGCAAAAAACACTACAAAATTCAGCAGCTGATCAAGAAAAATATTTCCTGATTTATAATTAGAAAATTGTTAAGGTTAATGCTAAAATAAATGCATTTTTATCTTTTTTAACTTCTCAAACATTAGCATTTTATTCAGCCATGACCCTTATTAAATGGAGGATCTGTACAATCAGAATTAAATGTCCTATCTACATAAAATGAAGTGCATTATTTATCAATAATACTTAATGACAAAAAGCCTGATAAATTCCTGCGATTACACTACTGATTTCCTCTAGTCATGCATCATTGAGTCTATCGGTCATTAGCATTATCACAGTGCATAAACTTCAGCTTATGCAGCAACTTTGATAACAGCATCTGAAATGTACCTCTACCTTTTTCTCCCCCATTTAGTTCAGATTAACTATTCCACGTTTCTACCTCAGACTGAATGGATAACAAAGAACATTCCTAAGAATCCTAAAACATGAACTGGTATACACTTTTTTTTTTTTTACTTATGTACACAATTTAATCAAGTTATATAAATCAGGATTTGGGAGAAGAAATAGCAATATATATAATACTGATTTTAATAGTTACAATAAAATGAAATGTATTACAGCTAATACCTATTTTTGTATAGTGTGTTGTATAAAATGAGGCAGTTTTTAATAGCAAAAATGTATTACCTTTTAAAATTTTCAAACATTTAACTTAGTTCTTAGAAAGAACCACAAATTCTGTGGTTGTAAACCTGTAATTATTATTCCAATACACTCATTGTATATCACTAAAGTCCATAAGGAAGTTAATTTCATAGCAACTAAAATTCCAGTTAAATTATAATAATTTTACCATTTTCTTATGCAATTTACCTAGAAGATGTCTGAGTATAAATTCTGCAAATTTCATTCAAAATAATTTGTGCAACATAAAAAAGTGTGAAAAGAATAAGCATTTGATATTTTAAAAATAATAAGATCATCATATTTTGAACAGATTTGTTATGGACTAAATTTCTGTTTAATCTAATAGAAAATACAGCCTCTCTTCATGTTTTGAAGACTCCCTCCTTTTAATAGAATTTATTCTGAAGGAATATTTCCCTAAATGTGATACCCTTGAATTTTGTAGATTGTAACTGGGAATTCTCATCTACTACAGCCTGCATACTACAATACCCATACTTGATATGTCTCGGCAACCTTAATTTGCATTTCTTTATCAATATGAGTTCAGTTCAATGTTCCTAAATAATAAGGAAACATATGGCAGAGGTTTACTATTATAACTCAAAATGCTAGCATGCTTATTGGACCTGCTTTCAATATGTATCTTCCACATATACACATCTCATTGATTCTACTAATAAGTAAGTATGCCTATTCATGCAAATATGAAATACAGCACATCCTGGAAATATATCCCAAAACATCAGGAGCAAACCTGCTCCCTCATACATTCACCTCCCATAATATGTAATTGTATATTAATATGCCTCATTGCAACACCGAGTGAACAAAGGAATACAATTGTTCCATAATTATTCTGGATGGTTTAATGAATGGTTAATATATCTGGAGATCTTGAGGGCCTTGAGATTCATGACTTTGAAAATAACATCAGAGGTCATTTAACAGGTAGGTCTGCAATTTGAATTTAGAGAGAAGCAAGGACTGGGTAGGATTCAAAGACCTAATATAAGATTAAAGGATTCTACTGTTCAGAAATATATTTCCTTTCACCTAGCTTTCTCTATGAGTTTGTAAGTAGTGCAAGGGAAAGTAAGCCTTCTAGCAAAATACAGCATTGCCCCTAAAATGTCTTTATAACATAGGAAAATTAGATGAGCCATAAAATACATTTTAAAAATATTTTTCATTCTACCGTCTAAAAAAGGCTTTAACTAAGCTAAATGTGATCGATACCACCCTAATTCAATAGTAGTAAAAACCTCATTCTTGCAGCTAAATCATGTGTTCTGTCTGAAAGAATTCATACCACTCAAGACAAAATTTAATTTCTGATCAGATTTATTTTAATGGATTGAATTCAAACAAAGTCATGCTTATATTATAGTAGAAACACTGCAATTGCTAACTGGTTTCACAAATTTCAGTGAATTTACTCGAAGTATGACTAAAAGGGATCTTAGTCTAGTATTGTTTATGGTAATGCTTACATTTTAGCTAATTACTAGCTTAATCTTATAATATTTATATTAATATCCAAAAGGCTTATTAAATTATAATATTTTTTTAATTTTTGCGGTCCTTTATTTAATTTCTATTTCTAGCTCACTTTTCTTACTTTTTCTTAGAAAATCTTTACATATTTTGTAGATATTTCTCCTTATCTATGCTTTTTGTATACCTCTTTCCATTTAAAACTAAGTAGTGTTTTCTGCATATTTCGCCACACTGTACAGAATTTTGTAACAATTTGAAGTCACAAACTGAGGTTTTGTCATTGTTTTCAATCTGACTGGCATATAACTTTTAGAAGTGCCAATGGATAGTCAAAACACAAGCAGACCTAGTTTATTTCGTTTCTAAGTACAAACGAATCCATCACAAGACTATTTTATGCCCAAACACCTCTGAAATTGTTTTTTTTTTCATTATCATTAGCTTTGATATTATTAAGCTATTGTTAAATTTACCATAAATCTTTTCTTATCTCCACACACAGCTCTTCCAGTGCTTATTTCTATTAATGCCACTTCAAGAAAACAAAAGGCCTCAGGTCACTATTACATGATATTTAAGTTCAGTCCCTAGTACCACTATAGCATCTAGAACCTTCAGGAAAGTAGTTCAATTAATCTGGTTATCAGACATAATCCATATGTCTAGATTATGCTACTGAAGCACTCATGCCCTAATATAAGCCTTAAAAATTGCTTACAAAGAAAACAAACCTCACTAATGGTAATAAGCTAGACAGAAGTAATCAACTCCACCCTGCCTTCTACAGTGTTAATACTTAATAAACAAAGTTCACACACTCATATATATTTGGACCTGCAAACAAGCAAGGCAAGAAATCTCTCATATTGCTACACTGTTGGTCCTAAAGCAGATCATAAGATTATATACCATATTCCAGAGCTACAGAATTGAAAATAAAATTCTTCCACTTTACCTGGTCATACTGGTCTCCTGCTTCCTCACTGCTAGAGGTAGGCTGCCATGAAGCTAGGTGTTACAACCCTATATTTATTTATGCATTTGATTTGTCCTAAACAGGTACAGGGAATTTTATTTGTCATGGATAAACTTCATGCACTTGAACTTGGCCCAATCTTCAAACTTGCCCAGATCATTTTGAATTGTGATTGCATCCTTTAACACAGGGGTGTCAAACTCAATTTCATTGAGGGCCGCATAAGGGTTGTGTTTGAACTTTTCCTTTTTTTTTGCTGGCAGAGGCACCACGGGTCGATCCTTCGCTCTTTCCAGGACAGCCCCGTGGGCTGGATCTAAGCTCCCCACAGGCTGGATCTGGCCCCCGGGCCTTGAGTTTGACACCCCTGCTTTAAGGTATCCAGCCAATTCTCTAAATTTTGTTCATCTGGGAATATCAAAAAAATCCTGTTCTTTTCCCTCAGCTCCGAAACTGAGTCATTAAGATTTTAGTTTTAGATGCTCAATCTACCAGTTTATAATTATCAGCCATTGCTTCCATTTCCTATACATCTTTTTGTTTCTTGTTATTCATCCATACAGGCCTTTAAAAATTCTCATTTTTCTTTTTTCATTTGAAGCCGTCATATTTAGGATTTCTCATTATCCTCTTACCTGTTTATTCTTTAGATTTTAAGACATTAAAAGTCCCATGCTGATGCATCTCTGTTTTTTCTCCTAATTATCTTGAACTCCAGCATGTTATTGTCATTTTCCCATAAAAGCCAATTGTCTTCAATCCAATTCATCCAATTCAAAAGCTAATTCATCAATCAATTCTACTATTTTCTTCAAAATTTATTTATTTATTTATTTGATTGATTGATTGATTAAATTTCTATACCGCCCTACTCCCGAAGGACTCAGGGCAGTGAACAGCCAAATAAAATACATATAGTACAAATGTTAAAAAACCATTAAAATACAATTAAATAATTGGCCCGGAAAACGAATTTAAAACACCCCAAATTCATATGACAAATTTAAAATCTAAAAATTTTTAAAAATTTTAAAAACAATTTAAAAGAGAGGTTAGGCCAGGCCAGCCTGCTGGAATAGAAATGTTTTAATGGCACGGAGGAAAGTGCGCAGATCCGGGATCCTCCGTATCTCTGGGGGGAGCTCGTTCCAGATGGCGGGTGCCCCCACAGAGAAGTCTCTCCCCCTGGGGGCCGCCAGTCAACACTGTTTGGCCGAAGGCATCCTGAGGAGCCCCTCTCTATGGGAGCGTACTGGTCGGTGAGAGGCTACTGGTGGCAGAAGGCGGTCTCGTAGATACCCCGGTCCTAAGCCATGGAGCACTCTAAAGGTGGTAACCAAAACCTTGAAGCGCACCCGGAAGACCACCGGGAGCCAGTGCAGCTCGCGCAGGATGGGGGGTCACATGGGAGCGCCACGTCTCTCCCATAACCACCTGCGCGGCTGCATTCTGGACCAGCTGGAGCCTCTGGATGTTCCTCAAGGGGAGCCCCATGTAGAGAGCATTGCAGTAGTCCAGGTGGGAAGTGACGAGGGCATGAGTGACCGTATTTAACAAGTCCCAATCCAGAAAGGGACGCAACTGGCGAATCAGGCAAACCTGATAAAATGCCCTCCCGGCCACAGCCATCAAGTGCTCTTCTAAATACAGTTGTGAGTCCAGGAGGACCCCCAAGTTGCGAGCTCTCTCCGTGAGGGCCAACGACTCGCCCCCAATAGTCAGTGATGGCACCAACTGACTATATCGGGATGTCGGAAACCACAGCCACTCGGTCTTGGATGGGTTGAGCCTGAGTCTGTTCCTCACCATCCAGATCCAAATAGTCAATACCAATGAGTTTTTCCACATCTTCTGAAAAAATGAAACCAGTAGCAAGATCAGAAACCTACTGGATCTTCCATTACTTATCAAATTAGTTTTAAAGCAAGCATTAAGATAGTTAATTTCTATGTAACATTATAGTTCTTTGACAAGTTGCCTTATTATTTTAGAATAGAATGATTTATATTCTTACTCCTTTTAATCTTATCCAAATGCTTTAAACATGACTTCCCTTTTCAAGGACAAGACTTCTTTATGTACAAAGCCACTCCTTTTCCTTTTTGATTGAGTCTATCTTTTCTTAATAAGTAATATCCTTTCAGTTCTGCACTCCAAACATGACACTAGTCATATCTGCTTTCCCGCATTAGAATTTCTAGTTCTTCTCTGTATTTACAGATTTACAGATTACAGGTAACATAGACACTTAGGACCAGAGGTGCCATGTCTCTCAACTATCATGTTTAGAAGGTTTCTGTGTATCCTTTCCTGCTATAAGACTCCTCCATTATCATAGGTAGCCATATTTCTAATGTCAAGCACTTTTCAAAAAGTCAACAGATCAGCTCTACAATCAGTAACTCCCTCACAAATGTTTCCTATTCCTGTTTACCCGCCTGTTCTTTCACTGCAAGTTCCAAGCTCAGATCTTTTTTCTAAAAAATGCTCACTAAGGCAGGAACATGACAAGAAGTTTCAGTTCACAATTCTACCCATTTTTAAATAATGTATTTAGATATATGACATCAAATGTACCAGAAGCCTAATACAGCTGTATCATTTGAGTGGTAAAGTATGATTTTTCATCCAAAAGTTCTGACTCCAATTACTGATACCTATGTAGTGGGGAGAAGGGATAAAAGGAGGAGGGTTTTGTCCAGAAAGGAAAAAGTGGGAGAGAGGGGGAGAGAGGAGGAAGAGGAGGCTTGGCTGGGAAAAGCTGGAAGGTAAGGATAGTGGGTGGGCGGGGTTACATTCGGTGTATAAAACGCACCTAAATTTTCACCCCCTTTTAGGGGGGAGGAAAGGTGTGTCTTATACTCCGAAAAATACAGTACTTTTGACTTACTGTTTCTTCACATATATTACAGTTAAATTAATTTTGCTTAGATATTTTGGCTTACAGTTTCTATTTGTTTGCTAAAAGCATTCAGCTGGTAACTGTAAAGAAAGGGAGCTCTAGTTATATTTTATTTCTATTACTAATTTAATATATCTGGTATATGCTTTCTCTGTTGATTAAACTAAGGAGAATTTCCCAGAAAGATCTTTCTGCCCAATACAAAGTCACCATCTTCAGATAAATGGTTTGGCCATACACATGAAAACCTATACCTCACGGCAGCAAGTTACAAAGCTTTTTAAAAAACAACTCATGCCTGCTTTCCTCTTTAACAATGCAAAATATAATCCTTGAAGCAAGATACAGTTTCTCCTCAGCAGATTTACACCCAACCACCTCTATAAGAAGTTGTACAAAGGTTCCCACACCCACAGTCAACCCACCACTTTCAAAGTAACAGCAATATCAGACCATCTTTCTTCCACTGGGTAGCCAACTTCTATTAGAATACTTTGAAAAATTATTTTTACATTTTTCTTGATCCAATAAATATACAATAACTAGGAAGATCGCATTATTGTTGCAAAGAATAAACACAATAAAACAAATAATTCAAACAGCAACATAAGTTTATGAATGGCATAGTAAGAAAACAAATGAAAATAAACATCTATTAAAAAGTATACAAACTCATTTTATAACAACTAATTGTTGATGTCAGAATGAGCAGTCAAATAAATTCATTACCTTCAGCACAATAATAGTTACCCTGCAGTAACACAAGTTATACCTTATAATGATACGTGAGGTATCATTACAGGTAGTCCTCATTTAACAATGCTAATTGGGATTGGAAACTCTTATCATTAAGCATCGCAGTCATAAGTAAAAAAAAAAAAAAGTGATCACGCTGTTTAGTCACAACAATCCTGGCAGTCATAGTTGCCATCAATAAACACGGACTGCGCTGGTCATAAAGCAACAACCTCATGTGACCATGACTTCTGATTCTTGGTGGCTTTCCCACTGACTTTGCTTATGAAAAGTTGGCAGGGAAGGTTGCAAATTGTGACAGCTTCAATATGAACTCTGGTCAGAACTACTACTTGTTCAGCATTGTCATAAATTTGAACAGCTGTGGAGCAAGTGGTTGTTAAATGAGGAACATTCATATTAGAATGTATCTACCTAGATCATCTATGTCACCCTATCATACATGGTCCTATCCACTAAGCCAGTATTATGACAAATGGAGACTTGCCCAAAGCTGAATAAAACTGAAGTATGCATCTTCCATCTAAGCAACTATATAGCGAATTGGGATAACATACCACAGTCTTATGAACTAGATCAGAGGTGGGGAACTATGGCCCATTTATGATTTGTGGACGTCCTCACAGAATTCCTGAGCCAGCAGATCCAACAAAACCAGGGGTGAAATGCTACCAGTTCGCTCCTATTCGGGCGAACTGGTAATGATAAAAGCTACACGGTTCAGGCAAATCAGTAATTAGCTACCAGTTCGGGCAAACCGGTAGTTAAAAAAAGCTACCAGTTCCTCCAAACCGGTGTTTCTGACGATCAGTTGTGCCACGGGGTTTAGCTTTGCTAAAGCTAAACCCCACGGCACAGCTGACTCCCCCCCCACTGTTCTACTTACCTTCCCAAGCGTCCTTTTGGCACGTACTGCGCATGCGCATGCAAGCACAGCATGTTTGTTGCGTACTGCGCATGCAGCACGCATTTGGTGCACACGAACCGGTAGCAAACTGGTTCTGATTTCACCACTGAACAAAACTAATTCCAGGAATGTAGTTGCCCTGAAAAATATGGCACCACCTGAATAAAATCAGGACAGACCATGCCAGAACTAAGGCAAAACTCTTTAAATGGGAGATGACCAAGAGTCTGCAATGCACTACGGTACATCGGAACAAACAATAGCAGATACAGTTTGAGAATGTCTCCTCAGGAAATTTCAAGGCACCTGGGATGTTCTCATCGCAGCCATACCAGAAGCAATTAGCTGGTTAGCTTCCTTAGATATTGAGTTATATCCTAGTGTGACTCTATGACACCATATTATGGTGATTTTATCATACTTTTACCTTAATTTAATATTTTATCTGGTACACTGTACTGACCACATATTTATATATACATAATATATATTTGCTGATACTTTAGTTAAACTTGTGCTTGTATGTATGTGTTTTATTAGTGTTGTATATCACTGATAGCATGACCTCTGTAGATGCCATATGCTAAATAAAATAAAAAAATCAATGGTCCAACTTCAAATATTCAAATGCTGATGCAGGGATTGAGTGGAGGGAGAAAGAGATCAAGATAGAGCTTATACATGCATTACTAGCGTAGTAGTTAAGAAGCTAGATTAAGAGCAGGGAAATCCAGGTTGTAATCCTTCTTTTGGCCTGGAAGCCCAATTATTCTCTGCAGCCTCGACCAAAAAGTTGAAGCACATCTATTTACCAACCCTCAATGGACCAACATGATATATTATGGTTTATAATACTCCAATGAAGCAGCCTTCAAATCTGCAGTGGACTGAGTTGGGATGGTGATGGTGATGAGTTGGGATAGTGATGCTGTAATAATGTTACAGCAAGCAAAAGCAAGCAGAAGCAAATTACAAAACTGTCTATATAAAGAATTTTTAAAATATCATAATCCTAGCATGTTCTTCCTGCCTTCAGAAACACAGATTTTCTTAATTTCTCTTGCTGAAGGTCTGGACATTTAACTGGCCCTTCATACAATTTCATCTTCATTTATTACCCTTTTTAATAGAGACATGACATTCTACTTATAGCTGTATTCTCTCCATTTATTCTCTCTTAAAACACACGATCATCGTTGGCCTTGCTATCTAATAGTGTGCGTCCAGTAACATAAAACCAAAGAGGCTTCCCTAAGATGCCTTGGAAAGTAGGATGACTTTCATTTACTGAGGTGTTAATATGCTTAATCTATCAATTAAATGAATAGGCTCATTTTACAAAATACAAGAGACAGCTAAACCTTGGAAGGAAAGTGTGCTAGCAAGTCTCAAGTAAAGATATTTGATTGTAAGTGCTGGCAACAATATGCTAAGAATGAATGGAAAATATATCAAAATCCAAGAATGAATAGAAAATATACCAAAAAAAAATCCAAGATAATAGGAGGAAGGTGTTTACAAATTTTATTTTAAAAAACCAAAATCATTTTGTAAATCTATAAAAACATTTTTCAAAATAAAATTTTATTCAGTCAAACTACTTATGGACAGTTATAAACTGTTCAGAAACCATTTCAACCAACTAACCTCATCATATAACTAATAAATTTAGTTTTAAATCTACCTTTATTCAAATCTGATACCACTTTACTCAGTAAGTTGAAATGATTATGTAAGTTTTTTTCCCTTCTATTAGTCACATTTAAGAAGTGGCAAAAAGAAAACATCACCCAAAACTTGTCATGCTCTTTTTTTGCCCTTTACGAAAAAATTAAAGAGGCACAGTCCAGTCTTGTCTAGTAAAAACATTATTATTTATTTCTCTCAACAATGCCCTAAAGTGTTTATGTATAGCAAATCA
Source organism: Pituophis catenifer annectens (assembly GCF_029215685.1). NCBI lineage: Eukaryota > Metazoa > Chordata > Lepidosauria > Squamata > Colubridae > Pituophis > Pituophis catenifer. The sequence goes on from NW_027256882.1 coordinate 56,613,638, forward strand.
TTCATACATGCAATCTTTCTACACAAAGGATGCAGTGTGAAGTCCTAAGGTCTAAAAACAGTTTTCTCATGTAATAATATTGTCATCAAAATCAGTCTAAAGCCATAATTAAATGCTATTGTCATGTCTGACCTTAGCAAAATGTTAGCAGGAAACAACTACCTTAATTTTTGAGATATTCATACCATTTGTTCAATAAACACTCAATGCTTCCGAGACACTGCATCTGTGACCCTTTCAAGTTTGAGTGATTCTATACACTGTCTAGCATAGTACTTTGTAATAAACTGTACGACAATATTTCAATAAAATAAAATTGTAGTAGACCGTGGTTTTTGGATGTTGTCATGCCAATTTCTTAATATAATGTTAAGAAAATGCAACATAGAAAGATGCACTGTGCCTTCCTTTCCAGACACTAAAGGCAATCTACTTCCTCAATTATTCATTCAATAATTATCAGTTTTATTATTATTATATCCCTAAAAATGTGAAATCACAGCTGCCAATTTTTTAGCTGGTGCTGGCCTTCATATGCATTGAATTGTTCCCCCAAACCTAGGATATTGTAATGTATTAGTATAGGATATGTATGGATCCAAGCAATGTAGTCTTTTGTAATTAATACATGAAATTTTTTCAATGCGCATAATTTCCAAGTGCTATCCAAGATTTTTTGTTATGGCACCCAGTGTGCCGATAAACACTGGACCACAATGGCCAGTTTAGGCAATAATATTTCAATTTTAATTTTCAGATCTTGATACTTTGTGATTTTCTCTAATTCTTTGTCTTCTGTTCTACTATCTGCTAATATTGTCACATCAATTGTTCATACTTCCTTCTTTTCAACCACAGTTAAATACAATGTTATAAGCCAAGACTTTATCAATATTATTATCATTATCATTAGTTTATTAAATTTCAGGTCACTCAACTCTCAATGGCTTTTTTAATTGGTTGGTTCACATTTAACAAAATCCCACATCACAAGATGACTGGCATATAAATTTGGTAAGTAAATAAACAAATGAACAAAAACTATAAACAGATACCATATATCAGTACCTTGGTAGCTAAACACTAGTAGAACAGTATAGAGTTAAGACCTGTATCTGAAATTGCTTCATCTTAATAACAATACCGTGTTTATCTAACAATTTGAGTTAAATAGACAAATGTGCCTATCTGGCAATAGTCTATATTCTAATTGCTAGCCATTTGTATGTCCTTCCTACCATCATGTACAACCTTAAAGGATTCTTAATTTACTCTGAGAGTTCACTGCATGATCTTTAAATCTTCTATTCCAGAAAGTGCTTGGGTAAAAATCCTGATGGACTTAATTCTTATTCATATAAAAATAAGGCTTTATGATTGTGATGAGACTGTGATCAAAATTTCTGTTTGTGCCTTTCAGTATAGCGAAAGCTAGAACTACATCTAACTTTTGTCACCTAGTGCAACATAATATTAGGGCACCAACATAAAATATTTCATAAAACAAATGATGTAACATTGTTATACTGAGAAAATAAAACCTAATATAATCATAATAATGACTACCAACAATTCAGAATAAGTTCTTAAAAGTAAAATATACATTTGAAATTGGCCTTTGCATTGCTAGTATTTTGTTTGAAAATATTCTGCTGAGTTGTTGTTTTGAATAAAATCTATCGGTAGAACATTTAGGTACATATTTCAATATAAATGACAAAATGTAAATATTTCCTGATATGAATTCTATTTTACAAAATCCGTCAAGGTATTTATAGGATTCAATCCTCTTTGTGTCTTTAATTAAATTTAACATACATACTTTAATGCAATTTAAATAGATTATTAGTTGTCAGAATATAAAATATAAATATTGTTTATGATTCAGTTCCTTTAAGTACTTACACTCAGGAAACTCTTTTAACCTCATGACTGAGTAGTATTAAACATTGAAATGAGACTTCTAAAGAGCGTCTGCTGCCCTTTGCACTTTTCCAATAATCTTAAATTACTACAACTTAATTATAATTTCAAGGCACTAAATTGAGATATTTTTAAACATTATAGAAAGACTGGTAATGATAAAAATTACTTACAATGACAGAGATTTTAAAGTGTTTTTTAGGGAAGATATTCCTGCTACTAAAGACCTTATTAAATCCTGAAAATTATTTTCACTTTTGAAATTTATTAGGTAAATATTTTATCAGTAAGCAAATTATTTGGTGTACTCATATACAAATATTCTTCATACAAACATTGCATATATACATTGCATAATAATTTATCTATGAAATAAATAAAATTAATTTATAAATTAAAAAGGCATAGCCAAAATCTGTATTTTAAAATACAGAGTTAGAAGGGACCTTGCAGATCTTTTAGTCCAATCCCCCGCTCAGGCAGGAAGTCCTATACCATTTCAGACAAATGGTTGTCCAATCTCATCTTAAAAACTTCGTGTTGAAGCATTCACAACTTCTGGATTTCATATAATTGCCATGTTGTTCTTGGACCGCATGGATAATAATTACCCAATTACTGAGCATCTTCTCCCAACCTAGTTATCCTCCAGATGTCTTAGAAGTACAACTTTCATAATTACCTTCTAGGATGTAGAAGTCTATATTCAAATCCTGAAGCATTATTTTAAATATCTTTTTTGTGACTAATTAAATAAAACTGAGAAGAATTAAGCTTAATTTTATTTGTTTTCTTAATTTGAAATCCTCAATATTTTATTTTGCACATACCTATTGAATTCACATACCTGAATCATTAATTCTATTATTATTCCAATTAAGAAATTATAGTTTATAGCAATATGTAACTTGAAGAAGACATCAATCCTCACTGACTTTTTTTCCATACATTATGAACCATACACATCAAATTATTATCTTCACTACCAATCCTAGCAAGCAACCTATCTAAACTGATAATCATGGGCAAAGCATTAGGGCTTCAATATGTTCAATATTGAACATACTGTTCAATATTCAATTCAATGAACATTGAACATACTGTTCAAAGTTCAATTGAACATACTGATTGCATACTTAATTTTTTTAAAAAAATATGAGTACCTTCTACTTTAAAAATACACATGCTGAATTCTACCGTTTGACTAGTCAAATTTCTACATATTTTAATTATGTTACTGCATGTTCTGTAAGATAACGGAAACTAAAAATTGATGAAGAAAACAATGTAACTGCAACAAAACCCACTAAGTGTCAGTCTAATCTGATGCTGAGTATATCCTGGGCTACTTCACAACCTGAATCTAAATAAAGGGTCTTGGTGTCAAGGTTTTGTCTCAGATATGGAAAAATGGAACCCAACTAGAACTGTGTATGATTGATAGCAGTTAGAAAAAACTTGGTGGTCATGCGCCACAGCTTGAGATATGGATACTAATCAGATTTAAACATGATATACTAAAACAGATACATATTCAGAATGAGCACATATTCCTTAATATTTGTAACAGAGCAACTATAAATTACAATGCTATAGACCTTCAATATCATTGAATGGAATTGGAATTGGAATTGAAATGAAATTGAATCCACAAATGGAATTGAATCCACAGTGGCCCAATAACATAAAATAGTGTTACAGCTATAAGGAAAAGTTAAGAGTGAACTTGTGTCTTTTTCCTTTGAGTTGTCTTTAAGCATCTTTTTATCTGAAATTGTTCAATTTATTAAAAATGATCTGAGGTAAGTTGAAAGGATAAAAAAGTAGAAGTTACACTCTCTGATACAATACATACCTTCTCTGGACCTCCTTCCAACATCCCAAGGAATATCAGAATGTTTAGATAATTAGGTTCAGATAACTAAAAACTACTTATTTACATAATAAATTCTGAACTTAACTACCATAGATTCTATGTAGAACTTTTAGTTGCTCATTCTCTTTGACTTATACACACACATAGAAATCTGATGTTCTTACAATACTACTTTAAAAAGCCAGAAGCTACAACAGTACAATGACATTTAGAAAAAGAGGCAAGGGACATGCTGCAGTTTCCTTTGATTTCAAGGTAAACTACAAAACAATAAAATAGTTCCATTCAAAAACAGGTAAAGTTGTATCCTGCTATATTGTTGCTTTGTAAACTTATATAAGCCTGTGTGCAAATGTATATATGAAATCTTATTGAGCCATGTCAAAAAAATTTAAAATTCAGTGCAGTGAATTAAATTATAATTTAAGATCATTGTGACAGCAGAAGACAGCAGGAGCACTTATTGTCACTCCCTTTTGGAGTTTAAGAAGCTTATTTTAGTATAGAAGCATAAACAAGTGTATACTATTATACTGTCAGACTATCATTATGTAAAGTTTACAACATTTTGAAAGAAAAACACTATTGCATTCTATACATCATTGGACACTGGAGAAAGTTTTCATTGAAGTCCTATATATAAAAAACACAGTTGCTGAAATCCTTTGCTGAGTTATGTTTTCATGGGTTTGCATATGAATTAAATTGTATCTAATAGCTGATGTATTCATATAAAAGAATATTCAGCAGATATAATTTACCTTCCAAAGAAATCAATGGGAATTGCCATTAATTATACCCATTAACTTTCAGTTAAAGAAAAAGACTAGCAGAACACAAGAACATCAGTGCCTATGTTCAATTTGGAAAATTTCAACTCTTTTCCAAATAGAAGACAAACACAATGTTGAGTTTTACTATTGCATTATTATCAATGTGTAAAAGATCACATATAACCAATTAAATGGAAGTCTTTCACCTATAAACTGTACTGCACTTACATTACAAAAGCACTTTACAAATAAGGTCCTGGAAAGGAATGGGCTTAATTTTCTTAGCAGAGCAGAAATAAATTATTTTTATACTGGTTAGTAGGAATACTGAAAGTAGGAAGATTAAATTTATAGCTTTTTAAAGACAGGCATGTTACATATTATCACAAATGACAGAAGAGCCATATGTATGTTTCTGTACATGCACTTTATCAGATAATAAATACACTGATAATTTTAAAAAACCCTCACAGTGTAATAAGTTAGGAGGATTAGAAAGCATGTACTTTTAAGAGGAATATGTTTATTTTCTAATCAGAAATGCTAATGAAAAAACCACTTAAGCAATGCTGATTACTCATTCATTAATAGCCTTCTATTATTTGTATTTCTAATTTACCTATACTTGAAAATTGGAGTTTTGTAATTTTTGAAATGCTTTTGTAATAATGATCAATACAAGAAAACTACTCTGAAAATAATAAATGAAAATAACATCATTAAAACAACCAACTACAGAAATATTAAAATATTTCAAAAAAAGTAAACACAGGCTGTAATGTAATTCTATTAAGTCTTCTCAAAAGGGAATCCCACTGAATAAATGAGCTTGCACCACAAGTTTAATATAAATTAAGTAATAAGCTATCAGAACATAATGTATTTTATTTCTCAGTAAATAGTGTAAGACTGCATGGCAATTGTATCTAAAGCTATTTTTAAACATTCAAAATCAATAAAATACTATAATTAATACTTGCAATATTTGGGGAAAACTATAATGCAACTTTTAATTTTTAAAGAAGTCTAAATAGTGATCAGTGAGACTAGTATGTTCTGGAATTTCAAAAATTATTTCTTCAACTTTCTAAAACTACAAAATACAAAACTATTGCAAAATGAAACTATTCCAGTCTATATTAGAATGCAGCAAAATGTCTGTCTTCCCCGACAATGCAGAGAGTCTATAACCAAAGAGCTAAACTTTTATTTTCTGACCATTTTTATATATTCTGGAGAGCAAAAGCATTCATCTTTGCACTTCAAGGTGTTGGAGATAAAAAGACAGTTGCACATCAGTGGAGCATAAATAAGTAATTCAGTCCAATCAGGGGTAGTCTTTCTTTAAATTAACTAGTCCTTCAAATAAAAATTAGGTTAAAAATATAAAACCAATACAATACAGATAAGATTTCATCCAAGTTATCTTTAGATTTAATAACCAAGTGTTTGTAATGTCCATTTCTGCATAACTGAACACAGAAATCTTGCTGCCTGATCGAATAGTCCGAATCTTTCAGTGAAGCTGCTTTTAACGACAGCACCGGCAGCAGCTTTGTTTGATCTCTGCTGCCTTCCCTAATCTGGGTTGTCAAGGTTCACTTGTTGGAAGCTGTTTACTTTAAAAAAAAAAGTGACTCCCCCCTCCATCCCTCTCTCATACAATGACTAAAAAGACTGAAAGGAAAGAATGCTGCCAATGTAAGAAGTTACAGCTGAAATACCTTTTTGCAATGAAATTGTAGCTGACACATTTTGAACAAAAGTGACAAGGTTCTCTCATTCTTTCATCCTGCATAGTACTAAAAACATTAAATTGAATTACACATCATTTGAAACAGTCCAAATTTCTTTACAATCCTCTTAATTGCAATTCTTCCCCCAGACTCACTTTGAGTTTAACACAACTCAATGGCTATTTCCTTTTTAAGCTTGGAAAATCCTTGTTTCTTCTTCATTAAAAAAAAATCATAAAGTATTTAAAAGGTTTCCTTTCCTCTTTGGCGTTGTACAATTAAAAGTAGAAGCAATTACATTAAACAAATAGCATCAGCAGTATTCCTTATAATTATCTATAATAGTACAAAAATTCCCACGAGACTTTTGTGACTTCATAAAAATTAGATTTTAAAAAAGTAAATGTTAAAACTACCTAGTAAATAGGAAATAAATTGTATGCATCTTTAAATAGTATAATTCAGCCTATGAACATTCCATGTATCAAACCTACACACCATATGTAAATTTTATCCCATTATGCATTCATAACATTGATCAGAAACGAAACCTGAAACTTCTAAGGGTTCTCATTCTCAAACAACAAGGCATTTGAAAGCAACTATATGCTTCTAAAAACTCAATTTATCTGCCAAAGAAGCAGGAATGTTTCACTTTTTTAAACAGAATCAATAGACATTCCAGAGATCATATTGGGCATGTAACTTCAACATTCCTACCCCAACTGAAACCAACATAAGCTGGCCCACTGTCTTCCATAGTTATTCCTGCACTTTTTGTCTTGCTGCATTCTATTTAAAAAAATGGGGTAAAAAATTAAACCATGTCAGATGTAGACACTGCAAAATCAATACACTTAGGAATCAGGCTAGCAGCAGTATCAGAACAATGACTTGGAAATAATTAATAGTTATCAAGCAGGATGGGATGAAATGGGGAAGGAGACAATTGTCATCATCTTTTATGACAGCATTTATATTGTTTGCTAAACTCCTGAACTCTAATTTTAAGTTTAAAAACAAGGACTGGATTCTGGGTTGTATGCAACCCTTTTTTCTTTCTCTCATTTCCATGGTTTGAAGCAAAAAAAAAATCTGAGCCCACACATCTGGCAAATTGGAGGGTTTTTTTTGTTCTTTCTGAATGATTCACAATTGTTCTCCTATAGCGGGTGTTTTGCTTAAAGCCTCCACTGGTTCTCTTATACTTACCTATAGAAAAAAGCTCTGTAATGGTGTGATTGCCACCGTCAGCACCCAACTCCTAACTCAGGGGGCTCTTGTTGCTCCTTTGATCTCCGGCAGGCAAAAACTTTGTGTTCTATAGTCGAGAAGAAACCAAGGGTACTTTCAGCAAGTCTCCACAAAATAGATTTTGGTTAAGAAACGGGGAAGCTAAGACCTGGAAGAGGGAGGGGAAAATAAGTGCTTGTGTCTAAGGGATTGAGGGGGGGGGGGTGTCTTGGAAAGCACTTGCAAGAAAGGAAATCAAGAACTTGCTCTAGTAATAGTATTTAAAATTGTGACAGACACAGAATCTCCCTTTCACTCTCGTGTTTCAACCCTCCTCCAAACTCAGCTGGAAATCCGCTGGGTTTTTTGTTTTTGTTTTTGTTTTGCAGAAGGGATGCCCCAAAAGCAAATCATGGCAAGATGCTTGGATGTGGGAAAACTGCAGGTCAAAAGACGGCTACAACCGAGGCACCCAAGGCGGGGGAAGCAGCCGCTGCCCGGAGGGTGAGGCGGGAAGACGTGCTCTCATTTCCAAGCACAGGAGGGAAGGGGAGAAAAAAAAAGGAAATATCGTGCTGGGGTAGGGACTGTTACGCTTCAAAATCACTCTAGCTCTGCCGTCATCGCAAGACCCAATAACAGGTGGAGGGGCACCGAGGTAGCTCCTGAAGGGAGTTAGGAAAAGCAAAAAGGGCCCGGGTACCTGGCTGGGATAGCTCGCGCAGCCGGAGTTGCAGCGCCCCGTGCTAACTTTTCCTAAACTCTCCCCTGGCTGAGAAGACGTTCGGCTCCCCACAGCCACCGGAGGCGGCGAAACACCCGGCACGTCCGGCGGCAGTAAACCAGTACCAGGTACAAGAGACCAGACCGAGGGACTTTAGCACAGGCAAAGGAGCTAAAAGGACAGCAAGGGCGAGATTATGGTACTGTAGTGTGCGACTTTGATTGACAGGGGTGGGGGGGTGAGAGAGACAGACAGACAGAGAGAGAAAAACGAGGGAGACTAAGTCAGTGATGCTGCTTGTGTGAAGGATGCGTGCGTCCGTCCGTTGTGGACGGGTGTTGCCGAGCGCTTGGGAAATAAATAGCACGTCTGGGGCTCCCTCGAGCGTGTCTTCCTGCAATGTGCGGCGACCGCTCCTTGAACAAGAAGAGAAAAGGCGCGCGACTCGTTGCGCGGGAAGTTCTCCTTATGCCCGACACCGAGCACAAGGCACGGGGCGGAGTGGGGGTGGCGGGTGGGGGGTGGGAAGAAATCTTCGACGACCCTTCGACATACCTGCACGCATTCCTTACATTGCCCGTGCGAGCGGGAGCGTGTGCATGCGTGCGCGTGAACGTGTAAATTTGTGGCGTCTGTTCTTGCTTTCCTTCCGTTGGATTTAAATGCGTTAAAAGTTACTAATTTCCGCGCGCCTCCAGTCCTATTGCGAGCGTGGATTACCGATCGCAGAAGTGCTTTGACCGGTGTGGGTCTTTAGAAACGAGAGAGGTTAGTACTGTTGTCGGCTTTGTCACTTGTGTCAATAATCGGAGTGTTCCTAACTTCTATAGTTCTAGTCCGAAGGTGTCTTTGTCATGAAATATGCTACGGTTGGCGCGGGGCATTAGCAGTTCAATCGGTCTGATTGTTGTGAAATGCAAGTCTAATAGGCGCGATTAAGTGAGCGCTCTGGAGTGCACGAACTGGCAAATTGTTTTCTGTGGTTTGCACACTTATACAACCCTCGGGATGGAGAGAGGTAGGAAGGGAAGTCTGGCAGCAACCGCGCACGCTCGACCAAGAGAAGCAGCACGGAACTGTGACCCGTGTGCGTGTGTGTGTATGTTTGAGTGCGTGCGCGCGCGCGCGGGCGGGCGAGCGACCGAAAACCGGCGAGTTCAAGTTAAAGTGAGCGGGTGAGGTGTGAGTCCCAAAGGCCTATTTCATTGAAGTTCGCTGCACGAAAGCAAGAGAAGGCAAAAAGCATACGGGGCAAAAGTTTGTTGCAAGTCGACTAAAAGTTCTTCCCCGTCTTCCTCGCCATCAAGTGCCCCAAGTTACCAAAGGAAGCGCACCCGCACCCGCCAGCAAACCCTGCCCGGGTCCGATCGCTCCCACCCTCCCTTTTTCCCCGCTTGAGGGTCTTTTTTTTTTTTTTTTTTTTTACACACGCGCGCACGCACACACAGAGACGGGGGTGGGGTGGGGAGCAGAGAGCAAACGCGGCTTCCAACTTGCTAGGGTCATGTGTGCATCGTCCAGCGCGTGGAAGAAAGAATAGGAAGGAGGGAAAGAGATGAATGAGGTGCACAGATGGGACATAAAGAAAGAGGAAGAGCCCGAGAGGTGAAAGAGCCGCAGCTTTTTCCCCATTGCGTCTTTTAAAGGGCTTTATGCAAAAGCTAGAGCGCGGGGAGAAGGGGTTGGGGGGGGGAAGAGAGAAGAAGAGGGGGATGCCAAGGCACGTGTGGAAAGGTAAGAGGGGTGGGAGGGGGGGGTCCGAGCCGGGGAGGGGGGGTTGTTGTAGAGGAGACGTGAAGGGGGTTAGAAACAAACAAACAGGAGACTTAAAAGTGGATGAGAAAATGCGAAATGGCAAACTCACCCGCTGGAAACGGCCTGGCGGTGCCAGTTAAGGGGCTCCCCCCACTGCGGGCGGGTGAGTGAGTGACTCTGTCTGTCTGTCTGTCTGTCCCTCCCTTTACTCACTCCGTCCCACCCTCCCTCCCTCTCTCCCTTTCTAGCCTGCCAGCCAGCCCCATGCAGGAGGCACAGCGTGCAACACAGGCACACAATAAATAACAATAGAGCCCTCCGCTCGAGTCGGGAACTAGCTTTCCAAAAGGGGAGAGCAGCAGCAGCAGTAATCAGGCAAGGCAAGGCAATCCAGCAGCAGCGGCAGCAGCAGGGAAGGAGGGAGGGAGCAGGAGGAGGAGGAGGGAGGGAGGGAAGTAAGGCAGGCGATCCTCTTCGCCCACTTGGGATCCCCCGCCGCCGCCGTCCGGGCTGCTCGCGGCGGTGCTCCAAGCGCCTCGAGCGTCGCCGCCGCGGGAGCGTGGAGCTTTTTTTGCGCGGAAAAAACACGCTTTTGGGGAAGAAGGGTGAGGAAAAATAACACCCCGCGGAGGGAGATTTTGTTATTTTTTGCTGTTATGAGTCCCTGACGTCACATCCACCTGCTGGGTAAACAAGGCTCAGTGCAAAAAGAAGAAGGGGGGGGAGAGGGAGATACATCGCGTTTGCAAAAAAAAAAGGGGGGGGGAATCAGGGGAGGAGGGGGAGGCAGAGGGGACGGAGCGCGGCAAAGAGGTGTTGGAGCCGGCGGGGAGGAGGAGAGCTGCCGGAGGAGAGTCGCAAGAGATGGGGAGGAAAGGGAGTGAGGGTAGAAAAGCCAAGAAAACTAGACGGGGAGGGGAGGTTTTTTTGGGGGGAGGGGGGCAAGAGCGGGGGGGGGGTAGGGCTGAGATTGGAAGAGGTTGAGTCGATTTCAATTAGGTAATCTTAGGCTCGCTTTTGTTGGATCCTTTCTAGATCTCCAGAAAAAAGGAATCCGAGGTCCTCCTCTTCCCCACCCCCACCCCCAAAAGCAAACAAACAAAACAGACGGGGGGGGGGAGAGTGAAAGGGAAGGAATTCAAAAGTGCAAATGCTGCGCGAGCCAATTTCCTCTTCTCCCCTCTGCTTTCTCTCTCTCTGTGTCGGGCGGCGCGCGCTCTCTCTCTCTCTCCCCCCCCCTTTCTCCCCCACACTTGCCCCTTGCACTTTACCCAATGAAAAGAGGAGAGTTCGGGAGGTGAAAGTTCATTAGAAGGACAAACGCATGTGTGCAAAGAAACAAGACACGTCCACCATCTCTTTTGAAAGGCTCGCCTGCCCGCTGGCCCTTGTTGCGTGTTTGTTCTAGAGGTGAAGAAAGTCTCTTCGATTGCAAGGAATTTCGGCATTCAACCCACGGGCTTGCTTTAAAAAAAAAAAAAAAAAAAAGGCTCCCGGAGAACAGAACAACAAAACTTCCTCCTGGTTTTGGTTTTTGAGAGTGGTGGGTGGGTATCGATATGCCTTCCCTGCTTTCTTCCTATAAAGTTGACCACAGGTTAGCATGTCCAGTGTGGTTTTAACCTAAGTTACCTGCTTCTGTATCCATTCTGAAATAAAAGTTTGGAGTACAAGAATACTCCAGAAAAAAGTTTGTTTTCTTTCTGGTAAGATTGGTTTCCATCAGCAGGAGATAAAGGGAATAAACTTTTTTTCTTTTTTTCCTTCTTCAAACGTCAAATTCTCTTCACAAATTTGCTAAAGTTTAACTCTTCATGAGAAGAAGCCCTAAAAGGCGGAAGGGGTAACCATTTCTCCACATTTGTCCCTTGCTTAGATGAGCTGGATAAAGAGTGCCTTCGAGGAAAAGACAAGATAGGCATTTTGCAAACACTCTTGAATTCAATGCGTTTCCTAATGTAATACATTACATTGTATTAATTGTAGCACTGAGGCCTTTATTCTCCTAATTTAGCCTATTGGCAATCTTTTACAGGCTGAAAAAACGCAGTTTCAATATTTTTTCTAATATATATGAGTAATCAGCTCTTCAAAGCCGTTTCTGAAAGTATCCAAGCTAGTCCTGTAATACAGAATCATAGTCCATTATATTTATAGATAAGTAAATCAGAGAACAGAAAAGGTTATGTTACCTGTGTCAAGTTCACACAATGAGTCAGTGGTAAAGCTGCAAGTAATATTCAAAGCTTCTTCCGTTTCTCAGACCTGTGGTTTAACCACTAAACAATGCACCATACTTGACATGCATAATCTAAAGACTTATTCGCTCATTTTATACTATTTATAAGTATGGGCTCTGAATGGATCCCTAATAAAACACTTTCATAGCCTCAATAATCTATTCTTACACCTATCTTATAAGGAGTTTTATAAATATTTATGCACATTTTAACCCATGACAGGTAAGTATTAGAGTGAAATAATGGCTCCATTATATGCAAGTTTTTAAAAGGCCTACACCTTAACCTTGCACATATAAACCTTTCATACACAATTATTTTTGCCTGGTCCTTGGTTTTGCATATGTGACTTAATTATATGCCCCTTTGCCTATCAAAGGGATCCCAGTTACCAAAATACTTGTCTTACATTTTAAACCTATTTTATTTATTTTTGCCTGGTTTTAAAATTTCCACTGGGAATTTACAGCATTTAAGCATTTTCACAAATGCTTAATTTTGAATGAACGTTGAACAAAGAATAGAAGATAGATAACTTTGAACTTAGTAAATGTGCGTATAAGACCATAACCAGTTATAAATACATGGCTTTGCAAATGATCCCTGTCTAAATATATTACTAGCAATATTAGTATAATAGTCTACTTGGGAAAAATACAATTTTAAAATAATTTAAAGCATATTTCAAATTAAACTAGGTATCTGTTTATCTTTTGGGGAAATGATAAAAATAAAACACATTTAGCATTTGGGTTAAAATAAATTGTGGTCTGAACTGTATTCTCCAATCTTAATTTTTTGTAAATTGTCATGTATTTTTGGATTCCATGTAATGACAGAAATCACCTGTAGTGATCTTGGAAAATACCTCATTCTCTAGAAAATATTTGTTTGTTTGCTTGCTTGCTTGTTTATTTAATTTATATGCTGCCTGTCTTGCCATAAGCAACTCTTATAGGGACTGGGAACTATATAGGACCCAAACGTTCTCCATATCTCAATATTTATTGATTAACCCTTGGGACATATCAAAGTGCAGAGTTCCAGAAACAAATTATTACTAAAATTTGATAAAAGCAATTTAAAATGGAATTGAATAAAATACAAACATCCTCCATATAAAATGTTCAGCATTAATTCTTAAACTGGTAAAATGTTATTGGATCCATGTACCGGTATGTCTCTAAATTAGGCCTTTGGTCCAATTGTGTAGTGGCCTAACTAATTGAAAGGATGGAATAATGAAACAAGTACATACTGGCTTTCCTGAATGTAATAGACATTTTTCATTCTATTAATATTACTAAGTTCCATGTTTCTTTTGTATGATGTCAAATGACATAAATAGACATGTTGATTTCTTACATTGATTAATACACTATATATAAAACATTGAATTTAGATTTGCGTTGTAAAGCACACTACAATTTTACATTTGTCTTGCAACAAGAAAGGTTACCTCCTAAAATTTGATGACATTTCCAGATCTAATTAATAGCTATCAGAATGCTTTATTAGTTGCAAGATGCATATGTGTCACATGAGAGTCTTTCTAACACTAAAATGCAGCGATTCTATGCACCAGATTATCATGCTGTTTAAATCATTTTTCTCCTTTGATTAATATAATCAAATATAGATTTACTATTACACCGCTGTAAATTTCATAGGTTAAAGAATTTATTGTATGAACTGAAAAATAAATACTTTGCATTTTCATTCCAAAATGCTCAGATTAGTTTTAATACTATGATGAGTGTTGTAAAAGGAATTGATATACATGTCCAATGGATTACAGTTAAAACAAACAGTTCATATTCAGTCTGAAAGGATATTGTAGAATTTAAATATTACTTTAATCATTTCAGTTATGAGGTTCAGTTTTTGTTATTGTTGAAAGCAAAAGTTTTTTGGGGAAAATATTGTCATAGTATTTTTGCCTTGTATAAGGAAAATCAATGGATATAAGGATGCTAAAAGTTTCTATCAGGCTCCCGGTTTCATTTTTAATTTATTTTTTTTAATTTCATTTATTGCTTCATATTTTCTTAAATTTTCTTAAATTACTATAGATATATACATTGAAAAATTTACTGATAAATCAGTTTAGTAGTGCAAATTTGATAGTAGAATATTGGTATTTTGGAATAAGAAATACCATAAAATAATAAGTCTTTTTAATGTTGCAATATGAGGTGTTACATTCCAGTATCTGTTCAACAAAAATGATGAAGGTTTGCATGTCCATTTGGTAGATATTAATGGGGATCTTAACTGCAGCTTAACATATTGTTCATTTTCAACACTGTCACGTTGCACTCATATAGAGCACATTTTAATTTCTTGATCAGTAATCAAATGGAAGTTTCTTTTGGCAAATTAAATCGGGAAGGATTTTTGTGTGGAAGAAAGGATATGGGAATATGACGCCACCTTTTGGTGATAAAAGTAAATACTACCGATTTGAATTCTTAAGAAAGACTCCTGGTACACTTTTTAAAGAATAAGAGCAAAGTACTTACGCCTCCTGTAATTCATTATATTTTAAATAAAGAAGAGGAAAATCATTAAGATAAATATTTGTATGGCAAAAGATAAAAAGTAAGTACATCTAAAATTATTCTTTAAGTACATCTAAAATAATAGATGTATTTAAAGAATAATCTCTAATCTCGATGGATGTGTGAAAAGCTAGAAAAATTTGCACTCAAATTACTACAGATTTTGAAAATGCTATGAAAACCAAAGACTTTTCTTTGGAATTGATGGCTAAGCAGCTGGGAAAAATATGGAATTGTGTTTCTATATATGATGACTAGCAAGACTAGGCACAAAGGTGAAAGATTCAACTTCATCCATAATGGAAAAATGGGTAGTGAAGATGATGGAAATTGCTGGAATGGCCAAATAGACTACTTTAATTAGAGATAGAACATTGTCTAAATTTAAGGGTGATTAGAAACCTCTTACTGATTTTTCTGCAGGAAACAAAATAAAATAATGTCATGTGGTTTTGATGATTCAAATAAAAATAATAGATTTTAGAAAAAATAATGCTGTTGCTATTTTATATTTGTACTTACAACTGCTGTAAAAGAAAATCAGAAGTCACTTTATATATTTTTTCTTTCATTTCTGCATTTTTGTCTTTGCTTTTTTCATTTTTTTTTATTTTTTAATTCTAAATCTTTTAATTTTTTATTCTGTGTTAAAATTTTTGAAAAATTTTATTTTAAAAAAGAATAATCTGTAATCATATTTAGAAAGCTATACCATAATATGAATAGACAAAATTGTCTAAACTGTCAGAAAAGAAGACCAATATAACAATAAGCTTCATGTTGTAGCTCATCTACCTGAAATAAAATGAATTAGTTGTAAATACATGAGACCTAGGATAGAGGTGGAGATGTTTGTCAACCTGTTTTAATTTTCTCTTTGCCTTTTTCCCAGCCTTTTATTCCTACTTGAAGAAAAGTCATGAAGAATAAAAGCAAAAGGTTTAAAAATAATTACGATAGGTAAGAGATGTTAGGATTGCTCAACCTTTTTTGGGGGAAAAAAAAGAACAGGCAGGCATTCTATGAAAAGCCAAAGCACTTGAATAAACATGTGTTTATGATTAAAAAGATGGGCTGTCTTGTTTTTGCTGTGCTGATTTAAGCCAGTCTGCCAGCTCTATAAAATGTGATTAATTCCTCTGACAATAACAGCAGTGGGATTTATTCCTTACTCCTATGCAATTGTTAATTGCTCTTGAATTGTTTACTGCTGTAGTTGTTTTACAAGTGCAAAGACAAACAGAAAGAAACTCCTTCCCCTTTCAAACCTTAAATCCCAGGTGTGATTGAATGCTTGGCAGATTTTGGTAAGGGTGTACACAGGTTATGACTACAGCTTGTTAGTTTAAAAAAATGGAGGTGATGACGCCTCTATAATTATAGGTGTTGCAGTTTTAAAGTCAGAATGTTTTTCCATCCATTGCTCTGCCCCACCCCCTGTATCCTATGAGCCATGTTTCCTGGAGTCTTTCAGATTTTAAATGTTTTGTGGGGATCCTTAAAATCCATCAACAAGCCTTTGTCATGAGGAAAACTATGAAATTAATTTTGAAGTTGTTTATCCATCATATATACACACAGTAAAATAATGCTATTGTTTATTAGAGAAAGGCAGTTATTTTTATTTTGCCAATGTGCTTCTGAATGTAGAGCTTTGTAGGACTGAAAATAGAATTTAAGAAGGGAAGGATTTTAATTAGTTCATAGCTAGTGCTTTTTTCTGAGCAAGGTATGTAACGCTTCTAGCAATTTGTCAAATATTCTTTTTGACATTGTAATTTTATTTTTGTTCTGTAATTGAAGCAAGCAATCTTGAATGTGTGGATATAATAATGGTTCATTTAAAAATACAATTAATTGATCTGTCACTTACTGCAAGCCAGTTACTTAATTCATTGATTACCTGGGCAGAATATCTTCTATTTTGAACCTGGATACCTTTTTAGAATTTTAACCTGATGGGTATATGCAGTTACTGTACTAAAATTATGTTAAATTTATACTGAAAATGTGTTGATTAACTTGTAGTTTTGTGGCTGAGTGAAGAAAAGGGGTGGGGAATTGCTACAGCTTGCTATTGTAAAGAATTTCAGACCAGGTATTATTCAGCATGTGAAGCATGCTAGTTTAGTTAAATTACATCAGATTTCTACAGATGTTAGATAGGCATTAATAAATTATGGGCTTATCCAGAATAGTCTGATCTAGAGTATTTCAGATGTAAATAACATTTGAAGCTAAAAGTTTGCCTGTGCTTTCCCTGCTATTTTCATTTGCAAGGCTGGATAATTCTAATATATGCAAAACCATATAATAGAATTATTATATGCCATAAATAAAATACATTGACTTCAATGGAAGTTTCTCTTGGAAAAAAATATTGATAGCTTGCATCTTAATCTCACCACTCTCTCTCCTCCCAGCTCTTTAATGTCACTCTTCATATGAAGTTGCTCTTCTTGCATTTTGTCTGTAACAAGGTATCAGAAAATCTTATCTGGATCTATACCATATATCATTTAATAAAAAGATGAAGCTATTCTGTTTATTTTCTCCAATAATATTGGAAAAACCAATCACTGCCAGATTTATAGAAGCCCTTCCCTTTTCTTTTGAGATGAAAAAAACTGCAAAAAAAATGAGAAATAAACATGCTATTTGTGCTTCCTTCTTTGACACAGTCCATGCCTTTACATTGCCTCTTTCTTTCTCCCAGTGTCACACAACAATACATAGATACATTTGCTTCTGTCTTCCTGTTAGTGGTGTCCATTGTGTACCTCTAATTCTCTTTGGAGGCGCGTCTGGCTCAAGGAAGAGAAAAAATAATTATAATGAAGTATTTTCTTCTGTTTTTAAAAGATGGATGATGCAATCATGTTTCAAATAGATTTTGAAGAAAGGAAATAATGAGGTAAGACATCTATTCTCTGCCTATATCATGTCACATAAATTAAGAAATGGCTTGTTTGGATGTCAGAAGAACATCCAAATAATTCAATGGCAAAAATTTTTGGCAAAAGCTACATCAGAAATAATAGAAATATGACATTATGAATTTCATATTCATAATGTCATATTTGGAAAGCCGTTTTAAAAATGCGCTCTTAAGGTTTTTTTTTATGACTTTAAAAACCTATTGATTTGACCCAAAGGCTCATATTTTATGTTTGTATCTGTGTTGAAGGAAGTAGGAAGTTACTTTTTTCTATAGCTTTTTTTCCTGTGCTTCCCAATTTTTCTTTCTCCCTGTCCCTTTTCCTTCTAATTTTATCTTTCTCTTTTGCTATTTAACATATTTTTAATGTTTTACTTATTGTCTATTGATACATTCTTTTTTTAAAGACCAGTAGATGAGTAAGTTTCAAAATTACCAATATATGTCCAATGCTTACTGATCAGTTTGTTTCAATGTTAGCTGATTTCAATTTTTTAATTTTAAATCATTACATAATTTGCTGGTAAAATAATGCAAAGTGACTGGGGGTTTATTTTCCCTTCTTTTGATGAAATGTTTTTGTTTTTGCTTACTGTGTTAAATCTCAGAAAATTAAAATTTGATGATATTGAAAAAGGTTGGGGAGGGTGAATGTGAAAAATCCAGAATCATCACATAACTCTGTGATCATAGACTGTATCTGGTTTAAATTGCATGAAACCTGCTTGTCAGTTTGGGGTTGGACAGCCAGTAAATTTAAAAACAAATAAATGAGATGCAAACAGCATGAATGAAAAAAGTGTATAGGTTAGTGTGCCTGCCAACCAAAATCTAAGCATAGAATTGCCCATAGTATTATTTTGAAATATCCTATATAGTAGAGTATGAAATAGCATTATCAAACATAGAAGGAGGCATTAAAGATTGAGAAGAGTCAAGGCAGCAATACCTAAACGTGTGCCATAGTTCTTTTAAAAAAATCCTTGTACAAGTGGCTGTCTGGGCTCTTGTACATATTTGAGTTAGCAACTGTGTGTGACCAGAGAGTCTACCAGGCAGCAGATTGTAATCACACTCAATTGAACACTATTACATTCTCACTATACAGCTTTCCTGTCAGTGTGAGATTGGGCTGGGGTGAAGTATGCATTCTTATTGCCTCTCTACAGCCCTTTTACAAACACCCAAAGGAAATCTTTACAGTAATCCAAAGAGACGCTTTTGTGTGTAATGATATGTGTCTGTGCACTAACATTCTGAATTTTAAAATCATTGAACATAATGGCCATTTTGAAACTTTCATAATATCCAGAAACAGAATGTCATACACCACAGTGGGCTACTCTACTCAAGGAGCAGGGGGGTGTAGATAATAAAGAACTTATTCATATGATTTCATCAGCCAAATAAAGCATGTTTTGCCAGGTCCTTGATTATTTTTAATAACCACTCTTTCACTTATTACACTTGTGTTGTTTTCTGAGCCTGAAACTGACATTGAAATCAGTCTATACCTGATCCAAACACTATTAAATGTATTCCATTGTTATTCCATTGTCTGAAAATTCTGTATCATCCTAAACAAATTATACACATACTTACAAGTAATTTTTTGAGTTATATGAATTTTCATTTTGCTTGAAAACCCTGACAGATTTTTTTTTTTACATCACTTCTTCTAAAACAGTTCTGTTTCTTCAATAAGTTTTCCATAGAAAATTCTAGTGGTACTTTTTTTTCCTGAATACTATAGTTTCTAATGTCAACTAACATTCATATGTAAGTGTATAACTCACACTAAACTGGAAAATACTTTTTTGTCTCTTAGCTTATAAAATAAACCACATCTCAGCTTTCCCATATGAATAGTTTTTACCCAAGGTAATGTTACGAGAAATGTAACTGATAAGAATAATTAAATATCACTGATATAGGATTGATATCTAGAGCAAATTCTTGCTTAGTGCAAAAACATACTTTCGTATTTTATTCTCCCACACCCTTCTTAGATTTCCTGTAAACATCTTCTCATAAACAACTACCATATAATTCCATTCCTTTGGAGTAAGTTTAGATATATTGATGGATGGAATTAAATAGAGGAGAAGGAGACTACTTTATTATCTACTGAATCTTGGAATGTGGGCCTGGATCAATAGTCTTTGTAGTTTTAAGAATCAAAATCCCTTAGAAGACTGAGCTAAAGACAAATAGTTACACAATTACAGAATGGCCTGATTCCTTGACCAACACAACTTCTTTGTTGCTTAAAATCCAGCACCCTCTCCTCACTTTCTCGAAAGAATATGATAATAAGCTCCAGACTTAATTCCACTGCATCATTTTGGAACAGGACAGTTGAAGGGATTGTTGCTGAATTTCAATTGTTGCTGAAATACTTTTATACTCACCATCGATGTGTATTAATGCTTCAGCTGCTGATTAGACCATGCAAACAAATTTAAAATAGTAGCATGTTTCTCCGAAAATAAGACCCTGTCTTATATTTTTTGGAACCCCAAAATAAGCGCTTGGCCTTATTTTCGGGGAGGTCTTATTATTTTGCGGCATATGGAAGCCAGAGGAAATGGTGAGGACCGACTGCGCATGAATTTAAATATTTTCGGGGAGGGCTTATTTTCGGGGGGGGCTTATTTTAGGGCATGCACTCAAAAGCCAGATTGGATTTATTATCAGGAGGTGTCTTATTTTCAGGGAAACGGTATTATGGTGGCTTTCTGTCTGTCTGTCTTTCAAAATGCAGCATTGAAAACTACTGATTTGTATTGAAATTGGCTTTCTAATGTGCATGTTTCTTTCACAGAAAGAGGCAGCAATTTGCCCATTTAGTCCATTATTGATATTGGTAATAACTCCTAGCCTACTTATCTAATAGATTTTTAATCAAATTATGCAAAATTAATCAGTTATGTTTTTCATGTAAAGCAAAACAAAGCAGAGCTATATTACTTTGAGAGTGTCTAATGAAAGTCTAGAAGCAATTTATATAGTCAACTTGCAGTGTTGAAAATCTTCATCCTGGCCACACAAATAAACTACTATTACCACATGTTAATGTTGGAGTTGCAGGCGAAAGAACGGATGGTTTACCTAAGGCTGCCTAACAAATTAGTAGCAGTGTTCTAATTTTAATAGTGACTTCCAGATTACCACATATAAATGTTATTTGTGAAATTCGGCATTGCATAAGAGGACATCTCTTGATCTCCATTCTGCTTCAGCTCCTTAGTGTTCCCCAATGCCAACATCTGCTCTAGGAAATGCCTATTCTCCAGATGAGATTATTAGGATTTGGGAAAAAAGGAATCCTCTCCCCATCCTGTACATTAAAACCTCTGATTTTCCCACCAACAATGGGAAGAAGTGGATACTACCCTATGTTGTCAATACCAACTTTCAGTCTATTTGTATTCAATATTTAGGATTCCAAACAAAGAACGTTAATTGTGGCAGAGATGTACCAATTTATCTCGGAGCACCAGAGTATATTTGTTATGATAATCTGCCTCCCTATTGGGATAACAGAATGCTAATTCTGTTATCCCAAAACAGAATGCTATTTTTATTTTGGGATGACGCTGCTATATAAAAGTTATCACTGATCGAAATATAATCCACTGACAGATACAACAGTTGAGCAGCTTTTACCTATATGAAGATTTAAATTAAAGCATGATTCAAGTAAACCCTTTGTCTTGAACTGCATTAGTATTTACATTCCTTTTTAATTCTATTTAAGCTTTTATTTAACATGCAGAGTGCAAATATAAATGTAAATATATGCTTTATTTCCATGCCATCTGATTAAACAGAGATCTTATACTTGTGGTTACTCTTTTCAAGCAGACCACTGAAAGGCAATGAAAAGATAGTCTTACAATTGGTTCTGCAATTCGCAAAGTTAAGATTTTTATTTCTAGCAATAGTCTTAGATTATTTCAGGCATGAAGGGAAAACTAGTTTAATACTTCATAACTATTCCTGGTATTTCAGATCTTTTCTGCTTTCAGCGTGAAGCTTTTTTGTTCCCCTAAAGAAGTTTCTTGGACAAGTTTAGGTGTGAAAGCTGGCTAGGTAACTTTGAGCCAGTCATTCTCACTCAGCTCAATCTGCTTCACAGGTTTGTGTTCTGACCCAGCCTTCGCAAGTAATGATAAGCCACTTACTCACGAGTAAAACAACCCCCTTTTCAAAACAGGGTAGGAACAGTCTTTTATTCACATGGATAAACAAAAACCAAATGTAATTAGTCCCAACAAACCTGGTTCTGGCCAAAGACTCCGAATTGTTTGCTGTATACTAGAAAACGAACAGTTGTCTGTGACAACTGGCCACTCCCAAACCCCTACTATTTCCCAGCCAGGGAGGGGCTGGCTAGTGTCTAAGTCTGCTTTTCCCTGAGAGCCAGCTCATTGCTTTCCTTTGCTCTCCTCTCCTTTCCTCTAAGCATATGCGCATCTGGGATGGGTGCCATCTATTGCTCCTCTTCACTCAACTCAGGCCCCGAAGACAGCAGATTCTCCACCTGTGGAGGATGGAAGGCCCCGGCTCTGCTTCTGCCTTTGATGCTGTTTCCTTATCAGGGGCTTCCAAAGGCTCCGAAGCTGGCCCAGGTTCTTCTTCAACCTCTTCATCGTCTAGCTCTGCTGGCAGCCGACGGGCCACAACAGGTTGTTGTGGTGGGGGAAAATAGGAGAAGAAGCAAATGTTCCATGCCTTGAGTTATTTATTACAAAAAAAAAAAAAAAGGGAAAAATTTAGGATCAGGAAAACATGAGGACAGAAATAATTGTTCATCTTTTAAAAATTCTTGTCTAGATTTTATCAATCAGTACAGCTGAATTTGATTTGAATATTTATATGGTGCAAATATATTTCTTATATTTTTTTACACCAAGTACAATTTTAAAAACCCTAATATGAAATATATAAAATAGGCAATCCACATCAGTTCAGATGTTTATTTATTTATTTTTGGTTGTGATGATGTAGCTATCTGGTTAGCTAAAAAGCGGAGAAATGCTACTGCTACTACTATATTACTAAAAAAATTATTCAGTCTTTTTTTCTAAAGACTAGATAAAATGAGATAATAAATTGTGAATTTCCCCACTCCATGGGCAAACCCTACAAGAGTCAAAGGGAAAGGGATTTAAGTTTTTCATTACAAAGGGAGGGTCATAATCAAGGAAAATAAATACAGGTGGTCTTCATTTAGTGATTGCAATTGTCTCAAAGTTGTGATCATGTGATTGGGATACTGCAACAATCATAAATTTGAAAATTGGTTGCAAAGTTTGTTGGATTTATAGCACCTTCATAACTGAATAGTCACTGTATGAGGCAGTCATTACACAAGGACTACACAATTTTGCTGATAAGGAAACTTTCTCTTGTCATGGTAGAGTAGAACTGGGTTATCCAATAAGACTGAAAGATGGAAAACTCAGAAGGAAAAAAAAATCTTCATTGCTGTGACAATCTGTGCAATTTACCACCACAATTGTGATAACCATGAACTTGAACATTTAAAGGCAAATTGGTGTGCCAGCTGGTCCAGAGTTTCTTTTTCTTTTTGTTTGGAACCTGACACAAATTTGCAAAGGAGAAGGCTGCTGGTGGCTTCTTTTAATATTATAAGCCATATGTCTCCAAGAAGAGTCTTTGAGGAACATGATCAAGAAGAAATTACTAAATTCATGTCTTCATCATAAGAAAGAATTATTTTCAATATGTTTGATCATGACTTTTTTATATTTATATTTTTTAATATTTATTTGACTGCTTCATCTTGTGAACTGTGCTGTCTTTCACACAGGTCATGAAGGTCTGTAGGTTGCTATTGGGCTAGTATTATATTTTTATTGTCCAATGTACTACATTCCCCATATATTTACATTTAAGCATGTATTAGCAGGGAACCCTATTGTGACTCTGTAATATGAATACCTAATGTAATTTATTTCAGCAGATACAATTCCTTGAATTTTTAATAGAAAACACTTCTAAGCTATATTTTTCTTCACTAGAGGGGAGATACTGAAGGTGGAATTGCTGGCCAGAAACAATCTGCACTCTGGCGGCTCCAACCCACCTCCGTGAGATGGAGTGAGCCCCCATCGTTCGACCTCTAGCTCCTGCCCATCCAGCAGTTCAAAAGCATCAAAAGATATTGTGAATAGATAAATGGGTACCACTTCGGTGAGAAAAGCCTACCTCAGATGTAAAGAGCGTAGAAGCCAGCAGTGGATTTGGCTGGATGCGAGGTGTGAGATGAGGTAAGGCAAGGTGAGACCAGCAGAAGAACCTGGAAGAGCCAGCACCTTGAGTGCTGCTAGCTAATGGTGCAAAGCTAGTTCACCCCCTGCGGTGCACCAAGAATAGACGCACAAGAGCCAAACAGAATGAACTAGCAGTGTAGGCTATCAGGACTGTATGGTGTCTAGCATATGTAGATTTCCCTAACATTGTATGTCATACGCTAAATAATAAATAATTATAAACAATACTTTTTTATTAATGGAATCAGATTATTTCAGCCTAATATAATGAGGGGAAATACTTTCCTTGCCTCCGTTCTACTTTCAGTGGTCCAAAAGCCAACAGATATTATCTACACCAAGCAGATGAAAGTTTGGAAACAATAATAAATAAAGTTTCCAAGAATTCTTTGCTGTGAAAGATGATTGAAAATCCTGGAGAAAAGGAAGAGGAATATTATCTAATACTTAGGTTGTGATGTTCAGGCTTTTATAGCAAGCAGTTTGACATTGAATAGTATCTCATATAAAAATGGTATTAAGTTGTACTAAAATCTCACAAAGCCTGTTTGGGGGGGGGGAGAACAAACAATAGTTGATATCCCATTTTTGAAACTGATATTCCAGCTGAAAAGGGAAAAGCTACGCTATATCCATCCACTTAAAAAGCTGTATCCTGTGAGAATGTCTGTGATGGGAGAAAATCTTTAAAGCTGAAACGTACAGCTAGAGAAGATGAAATCCAGTTGTACATTTCAACCTTGAGGAAACCAAATGAGGTTAATGAAACCTTGTTCTAGTGAGTTTGGAGGTTAGACAGGAGAAGCAGGCTTAAACTCAATCCTGACAGGTCACGATAGCTGGGGGTTTGGGGTTCTCTCATTACTTTCCATATTTAGTGTGTAGCTTGGGATTCCTCCTGAACTCACTGCTCCTGCCCAATAGATTGGGTGCCTATACATTTGATAAAATAACTAAACCTATTACAAAACATCAAAAATACATTTTATTGGGTAAAACCATTGGCCCACTTAACCTCTGATCAGCAATTCCAGGATGGAGTTTTTCCAGCTCTAACTCAGAAAGGCTTGAGAATGAGCTGGGACCTTTTACATATAAACCTGACATCTGCCACTAAGATATAACTCCCCATTAACACAAAGTGCCATAGCATGATCTCTCAAGAGACTATGATTTACAATCCTCACTATCTACAGCCAGTATTCTTAATAACCAACTTATCTGGAGGATATAAAGTACAGAAGGATGCATTAAATTATGTGTTTTGAACAGGTTAACATAATGAAGTGACCATAGTCTTCTCACTAGCCTTAACCCTAGAAGCTGCTAATACTAGCTTTTTGGAGATTGTTACTTCCTCCTGCTGTGGATCTGAAAATGTTACTTGCACTTTAAATTCTTTGATCAGAGACTACCATTTTTTAAAAAAATTGTTAGTAGGATATTCAATGAAGATATATTAAATAGTAGTAGTAGTGGCAGCACCAGCTGTGCATTGATGCTTCTTTGCATAGGTATTCTTTGTGCTCTCCCAGCATTATTACGTTTTTCATCCGATTATTCAGTTATCATATTTATCCCAAAGGAAGCCAATTCAAGAAAAGGAAGATTTTAAAAAAGGTTGTATCTTTCTTATCATAGTCTCAGAACATGAAAGATGACATAGTCATTGTTTGGTCTAGTGGTTGGGCTATGCTAGAAAGCAGGAGACCATGAGTTCAACTACTGCCTTAGCCATGAAAGCCAGCTGGGTGATTTAGGGCCACTCACTGTCTTTCAACCCAACACACCCTACAGCAGGGATGTCAAGCTTGCGTGATCACAGTGTCATAATGTGACCTATCACGACTTATTTCCCCTTCGCTAAACTGGGCATGGGCAGTGTGTGACGCATCCAACCTGGGGGCCACAAATATAACACCCCTCCCCTACAGGGTGGTTATGGAAAAAATAGGAGGAGAAAGTTATGTTGGATTTGTTCACCACCTTGAGCTATTTCTAAAAATAATATAGGTGGGACCGTAAATAAATAAAATAAAAATAAATTTATTTGAGAAAGAACTTGTCTTCCTTATGGAAAAATACAACATTATGTTTGCAACTAAGAACATAATAGAATGCAGACATTATGCTGAGCCTTCCTTTCTCTCAGGTGAAGGACCCTATGCCTAGCTACAAGTCTAGGTAAGAGAATACCACTGGATTGTGATTCATACTTCCGCAGTCTCCTACTGCTAAACTCCAACACAATACATCCATTTGCCTGCAAATTGAGAATTGTGTTCAACTCTCTGTGGTTCTGCTATAACAATATCTTCTTGCTGAGAAGCTTTTCCTGACTGCTGAGATGTACAGCACTTAGGCTGAACAAAAAGCAAGTTACCAGCAGTAATTTCAATCCTCACCTTCCACCCCCTATATTCTCACTGAGTTCTACTATAATATAATGTTAAAATACATATTAGAAAGCATATTAGCCCTTGCAATGTCTACATTTGTGCTAAATGCAATACTCTTTACTGA
This sequence comes from Pituophis catenifer annectens, assembly GCF_029215685.1. Lineage (NCBI taxonomy): Eukaryota > Metazoa > Chordata > Lepidosauria > Squamata > Colubridae > Pituophis > Pituophis catenifer. Next base: position 56,640,222 of record NW_027256882.1, read on the forward strand.
TATTATAACATGAAGTGACCGTCATGTGTTCTTGGAAGTCTTCAGATGCACTTTGATTTTGTGGAACAACACATCTGCTCATTCTGATAATTTTGTTGCTCTCTGACTTCCAATCTTATACGGTACAAAAATTGACATAAGGGGTCATAATTAAATTAGCTGGGTTTTAACTTAATAAAATAGGAATAAAAAGACAAGTGGCTTTTTTTGTAGTATACCAGGATAACGACTGAAATAACCTTCCAAATGTTATGGCTGATGCATGCCTACTATGTGGCACATTTATCAGTTATTTGTATGGTGAAACAGTTCTCCTTTTACGTTCAATGAACTGAGGGTTTCTGGCTTTGTTTGGCAGTGCAATTTGTGTTAAAATGCCAATCCAATGCTTTCAGGATAGCAATAATAACTTGAGTTTCATGTTGCATTTTGTCAGCCTGATCCTAAACTCTTGCAGCCTGTATTGCCTACAATGCTGGCGTGAAATCATGGTGTTTGGTATTGTTTGAGATCAACATTTAATAGTAATTCTTTCAGCATTCAGTTTAAGGAAAAGCAACAAAAGCAACATTAAGATTGGTCTGTTTCTATGGCCCATTGTAACCTTAGAGACAAATGGGGTATACAAATAATCCTTTCCCTTTGTGTTCTGAACGTTTTGGTAATTTGGCCCCAATCTGAAGAAGATCCTATCAACATATTTATTTACACAGACAGGAAAAAAGTTGAAAACAGTGAAGAAAACAAGGGAATCTGGTATCAAATCTTTGTTTTCCTCTTAGTTCACTTGATAGTCTGGAATTTCTCCAGTTTGTTTCAAAGTATTGTTTCAAAGATAAAACAAAATAACCCAATTTAGGCTGACCTAATCTATTTAGATGAAGCAAAGATAGAAAACTACAAATCAATTAATAATACCTACTTATAAATCATTGTGTTTGGACTTTCATGTAGATGAGGACCTGAGTGTACTCTGGATTTAGACTAGAGTTCAGTCTAGTAATGTGGGAATTTTTTTTTTTAATACACTTTGAGAGTCTAGTGTCCAACTTTGTTTTGTCAGCATTCCAGTGGCTTATGAAAGATGAATTGGAAGAGTAACTTTACAAGAAAACGTTATGTTCAAGCACAATCATCTGAGTATGGTGTTAGAAAATTTGACTGAAATTTGTAAAAATTTATAGACAATCTGGAATAGACTACAATATTGAAGAAGCAATATGAAACCCTAAAATGTTTGATTCAGCAGATAACATTTATAATTGGTCTCCGAGGAATGCTTTTCTTCAGTTAAATTAAATGAAAGTTAATTTGGTTTCTTTCTTTTTTCTTAGTCCCTTAAAACTAATGACAGCTGATAGTTATAAACAGATGGGACAATATCTATGACCATCTTTCTCTCTGTCCCTCCCTCCCTCCCTCCCTCTCTCCCCCCTCTCTCTCATAAGTATGATGCACTTTTTGCTCTTCTTAACTTGTTTGAAACCTTCCCTGAGAATATATGAAACACTTCAAAGTCTTAGTTGTGCTTGATTCCTATGAGTTCATAATGTTGTCCTTATAACCTTTTTGTCAACAAATGGAAGTGGTTTGCCTTTTGTTTGGTTAGTATAATCCTAATTAGCTTTCAACATCAGTCAAAATCAGTTTGGTGCAAGCCTCTAATGAGAATATATGTACAGTTAGAGATCTACATGCACAAACATCTTCTGCGCTGTGGAATAGATAAAGAAATAGAGGAAGAAAATGTGTTATTTGATACTAATAAAGGAGAATATTTGTAGCTCATGATTGAAATGAGGGGCCCTCAACACATGCTCTGAGCTTGGCTGTTTTTTTGCAGACATTTCATTACCCAAACGAGGTAACATCATTGTATGCTGGATCTTTCTGGGTTCTGGGGTTTTGTGATTGAGATACTCCAGGGAGTTGTACAATGTAGTGAGCCTTGTGTCTTTTACTATTCCAATGGTGGTGGGTTAATCCTATTATGTCCTAAAGGACATGTCCTGTCCTTAGAATTGGGGGGGGGGGGTGCGAATGGGAAAATATTATATTTGGGGAAATACAATATTCTGCCTCTTTTTAATATTAAGAATAAAGAATGTTTTAATCTGAAGAGGTGGGCCTTCCTACACTACATTATAGTATCTTAGAGAAAATTTGAATCATTTTTATGGCATAGTCAGGAAATTAAGTTTTCAAGAATTAGTTAGAAAGTCGCCATATTAGGTGCTACTGTCTTGTAATAGCTTTTTTCCACATATTTTTATTCAAGTTCTAGTTTTGCTTTGGAGGCATAGCTCAAAAGTGGGAGAAACTGATTCTGAGGGCTTAATCAAAGCTTGAAGTCTAGAACAGGTTTTTTTTTCCCCTAAATGAAATAAATGGTTAAATTTAATTTTGTTTCATTCAGTACAATAAAACAATGTTGTTACAAAGAACTGTTTTAAAACCAGAGGTCATTTGAGTCCTAAACCTGCCAAAGAGAATAATTGGATACTTGGTACTTTGAAACAAAATCAAGGGAACAAAATAAACATGTTTCTGATTACTCAGCACTAATGTTGTATTCTGTCATTATAGTAGATTGCTTAATTGTGTTGCTGATTACTTTTCTGAGTTCCTCATAGCAATGCCATTTCTGCACCAAATGGTGGAAGCACTAATTAGCAACAGGAATGTTGCCTCACATTTTGTTTTGGGCTTGTATACATGTTTAAAGGATGAAAAAAATATGGAATTTGTCTAGCTCTCTATTATGGCTTGTTTGTATAGCCTATCTCACTTGCTCTTCACTCCTCTGGGTACTGTCAAAAGCAGAGACCAGAAAGTTTGCCAAAGAATTGAAACATTCTTAGAACACAAGTAAACAACGTTGAGCGCATCCAAATGAGGTCATCTGGTACCTTGGCTTTCCTTCTTATTCAGCAGCTGCATAGCTACTTCATTGGCTTGATGTTGTACAAGGCGAGACGATACCTGTTTGTTTCTCTGTGTATTCAAGGCAATGCTCCTCTTAACTGCACAGCTCCATAGCACAGTAATTGTACCTTGTACAATTCAGTATTACTTCCTTAATGACCTATCAGCCAAGCATAATTTGAGGCAATTTTTACCTTGAATTCTAGTCATTGGTAGGTCCTCTAAATCTGCTTTGAGATTCTAGCGTTCGAATAGTTTATACACATATACACAAAACACGCAAACAAATACAGAGACTTCATATGCCCAAAGGCTTCAGCTTTGTTAGAATTAATTTGACAAGCTAAAGACATAAAATACCTTCCCATTAGGGTCTCCTGCTGATAGCCACCTGGCTCATTTGCTATAGCCTGCTTTATTGTGCGATCATCATAATTTTGTTTTAATTTTCTTATCATGCTAAGTAAAAGGAAGAAGACCATTATTCATAACTGAGGAATGTGGTAAATTGCAGTGGTCATTTATAGGAAAATTCAGGATAAAGGCTACATGAGAAAAATACTCTGATTAGATTAAAAAAATACCCTCCCAACTTTGAGGAACGAACTTAATCTTTCTCTTAATCTGCAGAATAATTGTTTTTTTTTTTAATTGCTTATGATTCATCTTTCAGAGATAATACCCAAAAATATCCCTCCCCCAACTAGTACAACCTGTTTTCTAGTCCTTTTATCTGGTAGCATACATTGCTCAAGAAAAATAACTAACATCCATCCCTAAATAGATGCGACAGAATTTCAAGGGGCACCACTTTTTCCACCACCATGGCAAAGGTACAATTATTATCCCAACAGAAGTTTGGAGAAAAATGAATATAAATAGAGGAATACAACAGCAATTCCCATTGAAAAAATCTCTGAGCAACCATTCAGAGCCTATGCATTTAGTCGTAAGGATCCTCTTTATCCATGATTTCCCCAATTGAATCTAGATGTCTCCCCCTTTTAGCTGAATAGAAAAGAAGAGAGAAAGAGAACCAAAAGAAGAAGAACCTACTAGTTCAAGTCAAGCACAGCTTGCTGTGCCAATCAGTAATCATCTAGAAGTATTCAGGGAGCTAGCTTGAAAACATGGACAGCAGAGTCATATCTTTTATATATAGATGTCAGGTATTACCTAGCTCTCAAGTATAAGAGTCCAACCACGGTTGCCATATAAACAACTTGGAAATTTGATTGGATCTTGACCTCATTGTTATATAGGTGTAACAAACAGAAGCAAAGCGTATCACATGGATAATTGTCATTCTCTGCTTACATTTTCTTAATGGAGTCCAAATCTAGGCATAAAGCTCCATTCTTAGACATTTATGAAGGCTTTTTTGAGAGTATCTCTCTAGGAGGATGGAGTAAGCATACTGAGTTGTATAATGGATCAGAAGCAGTTGCACACTCATTCATCCAAAGCCAGCCACAAGGTAAAGGTAGGCTTGTATCTTACCAATATTTAATTTCACCAATGCATCAACATGAGTGACTTCTGTTGTTAGGCTGTTGATTATTGTCTTGTGACCATGATTATTAGGTCAACCTGCAGTGCATAGCTATGGGAGCAAACAATCTAATAGTCTGAACTGCATTTTATGTTAATCAAAATATACCTTTAAAATATCCTTAATAGAAGATAGGAGGATTGCAGCAATTAAAATGCAGAACTGTTCTTTCTATCGGAATGTTCATTTACAAATGCCTGTTTTAGGAAAGATTTGTCCTCTAATTATCCCATAAAATATAGAAATTGGATGTGTAAAGGTAATGTTATTTATTGCACAAGAAACAAAAAATATAAAAGACAAATCCAACGCACAGATAGCATACTGATAGTTGGCGGGTTACATTAAGAGTAGAGCTCCATTCACACACATACACAAAGAGAGAAAGATGGCTCCATGTATCCACTCAACATTCTACTGACAAGTAACAGAAATGCAATATATTATAACAAATATGGCTGTTATTTCAGACCATTTGTGTCCATGGAACAATATATGAAACCCTGTTTTCAGTAGTGGTAGTCCTTAGTTAATTATGACATTTGGGACCGGAATTGCTATTGCCAAAGGATGCAGTTATAACGTGGCATCACGTGACTATCTACTTAGCGATGACAATCTTGATTGCTGTCATTAAGCAAATATTATGTGTATAAGTTACACAAAGACGTCACATGATTACGACTTCCAACTTGACTTTGACTCCCCATTGATTTTGCTCCCCATTGACTTTGCTTGGAAGGGCATGTTGGAAATTGTAATTACCTGACTCCAGCTCATTGCAACATTGTAAGCACGAGTCAGGCACGAAGGTTTGTGATTAGATGAGTGCAGAGACACCATGGGCAGAATTACAAGGACCTGTCATAATTAACTCTCCTTCAGCATCATTGTAAGTTTGAAAGATGCCAAACAAGTGTTTGATAAACAAGAACTACCTGTAAATCATACCCTTCACAATATGTTCAGTGTGTTAAAGATAAAACTACAGCTATGGCTATATCTTAGCAAGTTGTATCCAAGTTGTATACTTCAAGAAAAATGGATGTTGAATCTCTGACTTAGCCAGGCCAGTAGAAAGTTCACTCTCAGTTCCCCTCACTCTCATTTTTCTACATTAGGCCACTATACCGCTATATTATAGCTCTGAAATAGGGTATAGAAATCAGGAGAGAAGCCTCAGAAAGCAAATGTTTTCCCTGAATGCTTATGAAGAACATTTGTAAATAATAAATAAATTTTGACTGGAGAATTCACCGTTCATAGTATAGCAGTCCTGTCTAAATTTGCTAGGCAGTTGGGTGAGTTACCTAAGTAAAGGACAGTATCATGCAAAATGGAACAAGGAAAACAACTTTCAACAATCAGTACAGCCCCTGTTCTGTCCCCGTCCCCACACACACACACAAACAGCCAGCCAGAGGTTAAAGAAGTACTCAGCACACACAAGGTTCGTTATCAGGAACTTGGCAGCAATACGATAATCGTCTGCCAAGTGCTTTACTACAAGAAGAGGGAGTGTTCCTCCACCAGATAACACCAACGAATACACACAGTTTTCAAAACAGTCCAGCTCAAACATGAAACCTTCAGCAGATTTGGCTTTGTACAAAGTGACTAGCCAGAAGTTAGCTTTGTCTGTCACAGAGTCTAAATGGCCACCACACTCTCTTATATAGCCTGTGGGGTGTGGTCCAGTGACTCAGCTTAATCCCTGGCACGCCTCCTCATCTGCTGCAAACGTTTATCTCGCCTTCGTTGGCGTGGATCCAGGAACGACTTATCACCCTCATCGCTGTCATCGGAGACACCTGGCTCCTGGTCAATCTCCTCTCCCTCGGCAGACACCTGAGGCATTGCCAGAGAGGAGGGGCCTGGAGAGGGAGGCCTGGCCGGTTCCTCTCCTTCATGTTCGGAGCCTTCTTCCTCCGATAAGATAGGCTCGGAGGACGGAGCCACAACAGCCCCAGGAAAGCTTATCTTGGAAAGGCCTGCAGGCCCAATTCATGGACAATTGATGATCCTGACAATTTGTTGCCAACTCTGAATACACATCCCTTCAGAAATATTTGATCATTATTTTTTTGCCGTTTAAATTGTTCCTTCAAATAGTAATAGACAATAGCAGGTGGGTGTCCTTTAAACAATTCATGATTCTATTCCCAGGAGGTGGAGAAAAAAAGGAGTTTCACGGTTGCAATATTGGAACTGAATAATGCTTGGCTATATTAATCTGAAGTGCACAGTAGGGAATATAGTAATATTTCTATCCTCCTTGTTACATTACATGTAAGGATTTTATATGCTCTTTTGCTGGCCTTGACTGTAATAATATGGGATGCGTCTTAATTTTCTTGATCTGTTCTTTAAATTCTGGATCCCTTCCTAACATAGTTCAGTGAAATACAACCGATAAATGTATGTTAATTTAATTAATTTTTATTTTATTTTATTTGTTAAATTTATTTGCCATCTATCTCACTGTGGGGCTATGCTATAAATGACATAGTTTGATAACATTTTGATTCAGGTTCCTTGTATTTCGAACTATTACTTTATTGTTGGAAGAAATGTACAGAGATTAAGAGGAAATACCAATTGTTTATTTTAAAGTGCGCATACAAAGTTAAAATGTCTGTATCCAATCAACTTGTATCTGTCAGAATGTTTGAGGTTTTGCTAAAGATAAGACAGGAAGGAAGAAGGTATTTTTTTAAAAGGCAATATTAAAAGTGTTCTTCCCATCCTTTAAAAAAGGCATACGTTGTGCAATATTCAGATTTTGAAGGAAAGAAGAAGAGTTCTTTCATCATGTTTGGAAATCTCATCTTCCAATTTCTTCCAACTCATATTTATCTCCTTATAGACTAATATGTTGGAGGGCACAAACTTCTAAAGTTAAATTAAATGCTATGATACTAGATTTCTCTGGCAAATTCCAATCTGATGGTTGCAAACTGGGATGGCAAAAGAGCAGAGATTGATTGGTTGAATAATTGATTGATTATGTTCCATCAGATTGTTGTTTTTTTTTAATTTGATTTATATGCCGCCCTTCTCCGGAGACTCAGGGCGGCTTACAATGCGTTAAGCAATAGCCTTCATTCTTTTGTATATTTTATACAAAGTCAGCTTATTGCCCCCACAAACTGGGTCCTCATTTCACCTACCTTAGAAAGGATGGAAGGCTGAGTCAACCTTGAGCCTTGGAGAGATTCGAACCAGCAGAAATTGCAGGCAGCTGTGTTAATAACAGGGTGCACTAAACCACTGTACTATCAAGGCTCTTTAGGAGTTTTTGACTCCTAACAATAGATTTTCTCCATGAAAAATCCTAGCTAGTGAGGATTTATTATCCTCATAGTGCAGATACATTTTCTGTATATAGAGTCGAGTCCCAGTCGTGAGAACAATTAACCAGGGAAATGGCTTGCCTTTACAATTTGTGGGTGCTCCATCATTGGAAGTTTTTAAGAAGAGATCGGACTGATAGTTCTCCGAAATGATATAAGGTCTCTTGTTTAAGTAGGGGGTTGGATTAGAAGACTTCCAAGATGCCTTCCATCTCTGTTATTCTATGTTCTACTGTTTGAGAATACGGTAGAGGGCTTATAGCAACTTGTACTCTGCTTCTTCTTATCACATCCACTTTGAAGTTATTTCTCTGGCATTGAATTTTGGAACCAGGGGGCAGGAAAACTTCTCAAACATTGATTTCTTTTTCAGGTTCTGAATTCCAAGCTTAACATGCTGATCTACACTATGTATTGAATTACATCTGAGTCAATGTCAGGGCTATAAGACTACATGCTAAGATTATGGACACCACAGAAGGTAAATGGGCCAGCTAGTTCCCACTTTCCCTCCAGTTATTGTCCCCACAACAAAATTTGCTTACTTGTTTTGTTTTACAAGCTCAGGATAGCTTTTAACTCAGAGCAATATATATTTCAGAAAGGCTTATCTAAATAAACACATTAAAGAAAATGGGATTATCCTGGGATTTTATCCCTCTGTTCCCTCAACTAGATCTGTATTATTCAGATGTATGTCAGTTAATGAAGATAGGGGAGATCAAAATAGCTTAAAAATAATTTACCTACTGTGAATTGTGGTATTGGATCAATGTGAGACATGACAGTCAATTACCCTTTCGCTTTTTATTTTGTCTTTTACAATTATTCGAGATCAATATTTTCAGTCTCAGATGATAGAAAATGTCAGCATGGTTGGCTTGGTATAGACCGACTGCTACATTATGCTGGAATAACTATCAGAGTCTTTAACCACTGAATACATTTCTGGTAGGCTATGCAGAACTAGTGCCACAAAAGTTTTCAGCAGGACTGCATGTCAACAATCAGTTCAGCATGAATGGAAAAAGGGATATAAATGTATTTCAACAATCACTAGGATATTTAATAAAAATATTAATGATAATATTATTTTAAAAAACAGAGCAAAGAAAAGAAAGCACATAAAATAGCAAAGGTCTTGAAAATGTGGCTGTCCCTAACATTGTGACTGGAACTTGAAGATATATTTGGGAAATTATGAATTCTTCTGATTCACACAAGGCATGCAGAAATGTTTGAAAAGCAAGGATTTGTAATTTTTGCCTTCTGTTCAGTGAGGTTTAAGCTGAAGGACTTCTCCAAGATTGAACGTTAGGTTTATAGCAGAATGAAAAAAAAAAAAAGAATATATATTTTATTTCGGATTAACCTTTACAGAAATATGATCCATGAATGCCAGTTTCCTATATATAGGATCTTAAAGGAGATATACAAAAATCAAAAGTAGAAAGGTAAGAAAAAATAATAATTTAAATATATTAAAAAATTAATAAAATGAAAATAGAGACAAGATAATAAAAGAGTTTGAACACACTGAAAAATCTGCATAATTGAATACAAAATACAGATACAATGCATAACTCAAAAACATTTCCAGTTGGATTGTTTTTTTATAATTCTGACTACATTGCCATCAGCTACCCAAGAGTTGCCTGAACCACAAGATTGGAGGCAAATAAATTTGACAAATAAATAAAATATAATAAATACATTATCAGTACCCAAACAAGAATTATGAATTATTTTCCGATAATTAAAAATGGTCTGTCTTCAATTACATATTGAATTAGCATTTTGAGAATAGAACCAAGTTGATTTTAGGCATGAAGAGAATGCAATTTAAAAGGCATAACGCACATCTCAAAACAACCAACAATGGAAAAACATGATCCCACGTACAATCAGAATAATCTGTAATTGCTTCTTCTGTGACTTTTCCAAACAATATTTCAACCTGACTATCCAAGAGCCTTTAAAACATGTTCTGTTTCACACTTTGCTTATTTTAATGTTCAGATGTTTCAGCCCTGATGTTGATAGGGATTAAGCATGAGCAATCAGACAGATACTGTATGTGGAAATTACCAAGCATCAACAACTTGGGTTCATTTTAGTACATTTAACAACAGATCTTTCTTTACAAATATTTTTCTATAAAGATGCAGCTGGCAAAATTGAGCTCCAGAGAAGCAATCTATTTAATTTAGATTAAGCAGGTAGTCCTCAATTTACAACCATTCATTTCGTGACCATTCAAAATTACAACAGCACTAGAAAAAGTGATTTATGACCGGTTTTCACACTTATGACATCCCCATAGCCATGTGATCAAAACTCAGATGCTTGGCAACTCACATGAATTTATGACATTTGCAGTATCCCAGGGTCATGTAATCACCTTCTGTGACCTTCTGACAAGCAAAATCAATGGGGAAGACAGCTTCATTTAACAATCATGTTACTAACTTAACGGGTGCACTGATTCACTTAACAACTGTGACAAAGGTCATAAAACAGAACAAAATTCACTTGTTTAAGAATAGAAGTTTGGGGTTCAATTGTGGTGGTAAGTGGAGGATTGCCTATAATTCTATCAACACCCTTGTCAATTTCTATGGTTGCTGATGTTCTATGTCAAGTTCTATGGTTGCTGATGTCATTGAATAATAACAGCCCCAAAAGGAGACCAATAGCAATAGCACTTACACTTATATACCGCTTCCCGGTATTTTACAGCCCACTCTAAGCAGTTTATAGAGTCAGCATATTGACCCCAACAATCTGGGTCCTCATTTTACTGACCTCGGAAGGATGGAAACTATTGACCAGTGAAATCCATTCTCACTGAATTATTGTGTGCTAATATATTGCAAAGTTTTTATATATTTCCAAATAATAAATAGACGTATAGAAAGTATCATCCGCAATACAAAGTCTCTCTGTCTGCCTATCTAACTGTCTATGTATCCGTTTCTTTTCTTTTCCTCCTATGAGTTACTCTTGTTTGGCTATTCATAGTGCTATTATCATAGAACTGTTTGCTCTATATTATCCTGCCTTGTGTTGGTGGGTTCAATAATCTGAACAATTATACAAAAAGGAGTATGCAAAGACAAAGGAAGATAAAAAGTGAAACAATGTAATTGCCACCTATCTTTCCAACCATGCAATAGCAATTATCATTTGGAGAGCAAATGTAAATTGCAAAGCTTCTCTCCCAGGCAACCACCAGGATTTCTAGCTCCCTTTTTACACATGAATAAAAGGGACGACTGCTTGTCATGCCCACTGCTACCAAGCAAGTCCCTTGGCAATCTCTATTTTAGGTTCAGCCAGAAATAAAACCACCATCTACAATTGCTTTGTTTTCCAGTGGCCAGGCTTCGAATTGCACGTTAATACTGTATTCCCTCAGATGTATTCAAGGATCCAAACATTTGGACCCACAGCAGTTTTTTTTCTATACGAGGGACAGACGGAACAATCTATGATTTTTCACTAGGTTCATGAATGGGTGAATCTGTCTTTTGTTAACCATGATGTAAGTACTGATCTTTGTTCATGGTGCTGCACCATATATCAGGACACTGCTAGCCCTCAGAATTTACAGTCATAAGCTTCAACACATCAGTTATATTGGAAGAAACAAGAGGAAATGTTTGGAAGGAAGGAAAAGAGGGAAGAAAGTTTAGCATGTTTTGTTCCATTAGAGCAAGGGGTGGGAAATGATGGTCCCAGGGGTGAAATTCAGCAAGTTCTGACAGGTTCTGGAGAACCGGCAGCGGAAATTTTCAATAGTTCGGAGAACTGGCAAATACCACTTCTGGCTGGCCCAGAGTGCGGAGGGAATAGAGATTTTGCAGTATCCTTCCCCTGCCACATCCACCAAGCCATATCAAGCCACGCCCACAGAACTGGTAGTAAAAAAAATTGAATTTCACCACTGGATGGGCCCTTTCATGACTTGTAGACTTCAACTCCCAGAATTCCCAGCATGGCTGGTTCAGGAATTCTAGGAACTGAAGTTCACAAGTCATAAAAGGGGCCATCATTCCCCACCTCTGCAGTAAAGTATGGGGAGTAGGCCAAAATATACATGGTAGTTTTTTGAATAGGGGTCTGAAAGAAAAAGATCAATAGCACCAATGTTCTTGAATATACTCCTGACCTGAAGAAGAAGAGATGATAAATGTCTCTTTCTAAAGAAGCAAAACTATATAACTCAGAAAAGTTAACAGAAGGGAAGTATGCGCACCAATGTTGTACCAATATGTTTTTCTTCACCTCCATTATACAGAGTGGAATACAATGGAGTGAGTGGATTAATGCCATAATATAGAGGAAGGGCTTTCTTTTGTTCTGTGCAGAATCAATCCAAACCAGTTCTTTATGTTCTTCTAGCAGGAGAAAAAAGACTGGAGGTGCGTTCAGACACGTCCAATGTCACATTGCCAAGCTAGCTGTGACATTAAAAGTGTCTTTGTATTTAGCTTACAGTTTTTAAAAATGCAAATAGCATCCACCTGGGAGGATGTTATTTATCAGCTTTCTTCCCTGAGGAACAATCTCAATAATTATCAGCCCCCTATTTGCATTTAAAATAGGACTGCTATATACATTTTTAAATATGCACATTAAATGCAAAAATGCATTAAAGATCACATCTAACTTGGCCCTTAAAGGACAACATGATTCTGCTATAGAAAACCAACTATGCAAAAGTAAGAGATGTAATTTCAACCATGCAGTAGAGGACTATTTAGGTTCTATTTTAGCACCAAATGCGGTCAGTTACCAGTATTTTAAACAGAAGTTAATTTACTGGCAGCAACCAGAGTTGGTGCCACCAAGTTCTCCCCACCAAGTTCTACTAAAATAAGTGGAAAGCAGGAATATGGTATTCTTCAAATAATGCTCATTAATTTCAGCAGAGTTTTTTAGCAGCTTGGACATGAAAGTAAGTCTCCCTGAATCCAGTGGGAGTTTATTGGGAATAAAAATGCACAGGCTTGCACCATTGAACATGTGAAGAATAGCTTGGCTTGCTAATTGTAATATCTTTAAAACAGCTTTATTTTCCCCCAGTGTTGACATATAAAACACTCCAGTCTGAAATGAGACTGGAGTTTTCTCAGTAATCCTCTCATTCTCATTGCAAAATTTAACTCTCTATGGAAGATACAACTGGAGCAAAAGAGAATACAGATAGTTCTCGACTTACAACTGTTCATTTAATGACCATTCAAAGTTACAACAGCACTGAAAAAAGTGACCATTTTTCACAGTTCTTTGCAGCATCCCCATGGTCATGTGATCAAAAATCAGATGGCAACTGGTTTATACTGATGACTGTTGCTGTTTCCCAAAGTCATGCGATCACCTTTTGCAACTTTCTGACAAGCAAAGTGAATGGGGAAACCAGATTCATTTAACAACCATGTTACTAACTGCAGTGATTCACTTAACAACTGTGGCAAGAAAGTTCACAAAATGGGGCAAAACTTACTTAACAAATGTCTCACTTAACAATAGAAATTTGGGGCTCAATTGTGGCCGCAAGTCAAGGACTACCTGCAGTACAGACCACCGAGAAAGGATGGGAACTAGAGTTATATTTCTTACTTCACAATCCTGGAAAAAAGGATACAGTAATGTCAAATGTTGTTGAAGACCCACTCTTTACTGTTAGATATAAATCATGGTCACCCTTTTTACTATTACTGGCAGGATTTTAAGGACCATACTGGGAATATAATAATGATGGAAGAATATTCACCCCATATTTGAAAGTTTCTAAAGGACAAAAAGTGCTTTATCCTTTGAACAAATCCTACACCTATCCAGATGGGCCAACATACTTATCCCTGCCCATTCTACAGATACCCTTAGATTATAAAGAGAATCTGGGAGTTGCTTATAGCCTGTAGCTATAGAAGTTTCAGATTAGAAATCAGACTGAATTGGAGTTAAGTAATAATTTTTTCCCAAACTTAACTGAGGGGATTGAGAAGCCAGTTGCTTGGCAGATAAATTCCCGAAAGGATTATTGCAACACGCTCTTGAAAAGTATCTGAAAGCTTCAAAAGGTGTAGAGTGCAGTCACGCGAGCTATATTGGGTGCCCTAAGAAACACTTTTAACATCCTTGCTCCACGAATTACACTGGGTGCCAGTTTGCTTCCAGGTCCAATTAAAGCTATTAGTCATAACCTATAAAGCATACATGGCATGGAACCAGCTTTGTCCCATCACATTAGCCTGTCCCACCAGGTCAGGCAGGAAAGATATGTTGCAGACCCCGATACTCAAAAGAATTCCAGCTGGTGGGGTCTAGGAAGAGAGCCTTCGCATTATGGAATATCCTCCCCCCCAGAGGTGAGTTGCCCCCCCCTCTCCTGGCCTTCCAAAAAAGGGTCAGAACATGGCTTTTGTGACCTTGCGAGGGGGGGCACAAAGGGTTACGAGTTATAGAATTAGTTGGAGCTGTGAGATACCTCCCTCCGCCTTTATTAATCAATTATATCCGGGTTAAATTGTCCTCTCAAAAATGTTTTGTTTGATTGATTTTTTGTGTAATTTAATAATTTTTAAAATTTTAATCCTACATTAACTTTAATATTATAACTTTAATTTTATATGCCAGTGTTTTTCAACCTCATTACTTTAAGCTGCATGAAGTTCAACTCCCAGAATTCTCCCACCAGCATAGCTGGCTGAGGAATTCTAGGAGCTGAAGTCCACATTACTTAACATGATTGAGGTTGATAAACACTGATATATACTGTTTCATATGCTGATACTCTACTGCGCACCACCCAGAGTCCCTCTCTGAGGGAGATGGGCAGTCTAGAAATGCAAAATATAAATAAATAAATAAATAAATAAATAAATGAATTTTAAAGAAGAGCTTTGCCGTGGGTGGTATTTAGTCAATAAAGTGGCACATCTGTTTTCAGGCTTGCTCAACTGCTTCATAAACTGCTTCTGTTTATTTTCATTTTATTCAGGGCCTCCTTAGAAGACATCACTATCTCTACCCTTTTTAAAAGAAAAGGAAAATTTGGTTGACATGTCTACATTCGAAAGCAGGTCTTCTTCTGTTGATTCTTACAATTGAACCTGATGGGACTCTATAGAACAGATCAGTTAATACTATAACAGATCAGTTACTAGCAGGTAGTACTTCCATTTTATTTATGTACTTTGTGATCCCCAGAAGCATGCTACAAGAAACTAAAGTGTTTAAAGTGTGAACAAGAAAAAAACACTAGCTTCTTTTTCTGAGAGCAGCCACTAAACATATATACAAGACACACTATGCTGTGGAAGACAAAAAGGGAGCACAACAGAACTTAGATATACCTTACAAGATCTCTATGGCCCTGTTGTGACTCTGATCCCCGAGGCCGACTTATCGGAGGGAGAAGGCTCCGAACATGAAGGAGAGGAGTTGGCCAGGCCTCCCTCTCCAGGACCCTCCTCTCTGGCAATGCTTCAGGTGTCTCCCGAAGGTGAAGAGATTGGCCAGGAGCCAGGTATCTCCTCGCAGTCGGACAGTGACGGAGATAAGTCTTGGCTGGATCCATGCCAGCGTCGGAGAGACAAGCGCACGCAGCAGAAAAGGAGGCATGCCAGAGATTAAGCTGAGTCACTGGACCACACCCCACAGGGAATAAAAGGGGGTGAGGTGGCCATTCAGACTCTGTGACGGACAAAACTAACTACTAGCGAGTCACATTGTATCTTTGAAACGTTATCTGCCTTGGATTTAATACGGACTGGACTTCACAATTCTTGAACTGTGTGTATCTTGTTTGGGTTTATCTGTCGGAGGAACACCCCCTCCCTCTATGAGTAAAGCTCTTGGCAAGCAGCTACTGGGTTGCTGCCAATCCTATTATCAAAAGAATTTGTTGTCTGCCAGTTTTATTTAACTCCTGGCTATCTGTTTGTGTACGTGTGTGAGACGGGGACAGAACAGGCCCCCATAAAGGGTAGATGGCTGTGAAAAAGGTTTATTCCAGATTAGATTAAGTTAAAGTAATATTACTTGGTTTTTTTTTGTTTGTTTTTTTTTTTTTTTTGGCTTTAAAAATCTGTTTTTAACTTGACAGGTCAAGAAAGGTGGTATTTGGAGGTTTTATGTCTATTGGAATTTTCCTTGTGAACTTCCCAGATTTGTTTAAATAGGCAGAGTATAAATGCTCTAAAAATGCTGTAAAAAATAATAATTCTTTCTTGGACCTTATTACAAGCATACTTTTCAAATTGGTCACAGGAAATAATGGAAAGTGCTAGCAACAGATTCCCGGATTTAGGTATATGAGATATTTCACAATAGCTTACAGGGATGAAATGGTGGGAAATCAAAATTATACTTACAGTGTCAATACTGTACTGTAATCCCCTTTGTGGTCACAACGGGTTTTCTATCATCTGAGTCCATGTTTAAAATCCATTTAAAATTGCTATATGTGAACTAAGCTACATGAGAACTAACAGCTGGCTTTATGGATGTTTTGTGGACTTCCACAAATGCTCACTTACTGGAGGGAAACTTTCACACTAAAATTGATTCTGCAGGTGGTAGCAACTGATCAGTCTTATCCAAACTTGGAAGCTAATCAAAGTTAGGCCAAGTTAGTCTCAGAGGGGAAAACATCAGCCCAAAATTTCCTTTGCAAAGCAAGACAGTTGTAAACTAGTGGGAAGCTTTAAAAAATCCCCAGAAGGAGACCATAGAAACTGATTTTTTACCATGAAAACTACATTAATATTTCGATAGTCATTAACAAGTTCATGTATGTGCATTGATTAAATCCTCAATTCAGAATGTCTGCTAAAGTACGTTTATTCTACGTAGAAAATGAAAATTTTAAGAGCTACAAAAATTCTAGTAATTGATCCATTTATTAAATAATGAACAAACAAAATGAGAAATAATTCTTAAGATTGTGCCTTTCTCCCTCTGAGATCAGAACTATAAGGAAAGACACAACTCAGTGCAAAGGAGAAGGACTTTAGCTTATCCTCACTCTTCCATTCTGCTTACTTTGGGTGAAGCCATTATGAAATCAAAAGAAGTTATAACTGAATAAGCTTGACAAAATTCCATTGTTAAGAATTTATTCATTCTTGTATACAATAAACGAATAAATAAACCTCTGCCTAAACAAGTAGAGTTGTATGACATCATAACAATTGTTTTTTCTTTTCAATAAACATGTTACCCCATTGGAAAAAATAAAAGAATTAATTAAAAAAAAATAAACATGTTACCCTACTTTCTTCTGATGTAGCATTGGTCAGTATCCATTTGTTCTTGCATGTATCATATGTTGGAATTAGGTTGAAATTATTAGTAAAAATCAAGGTAAGGCTTCAGAAAAGATCCATATTTTTTAATCCTGTCAATTAATGCTACATACTGTATCTGTCTTCAGACTTTTAATTCCAGGATCTGAGAACTAGAAGAACAAGAGGAAGGAGGAAAGAAGGAAGACAACTACAAGTATGCCATGATTTTTCTGAGCAACTGCAATTATTTATATTAATGCTTTCCTTCATATTTATAGGTAATTTCTCCATACATTAGCTAATGGTGCCATCTTATGGTCGCTTCCTACCAGTGTCTTTTTTTTAATCTTTTAAAGGTTTCAAAGATATCTTCTTGGTGACATTAAAGATGTACATAAAGAAGTTAGACAGAATCATAATAAAGGCATTATAAGAACAATTTTTAAGGTGAATTGGAATCAATTGTGTGTTAAAAATGTGCATGACCTCCTTGACTATGTCCCAGTATTGTATATTAGGAACCATAGAACTTTGTCACTGTTGTTTCATTTGGAGAGAAGCAGGTTGGCTAAAATAATTACAATATTTGAAGGGGAAATTCACACCTGATTTACAGTAACGGATTGTTGGTGTATGTCATCTTAAAAAAATGGGGCAGGGCGGGACATCCTTTCTTTTCCTTTCAGGCAAAGATTTTCAGAACTATTCAAAGTTCTGTTTATAATATTTTCATAGTATAAGGAGGGTGTGGAAACCTGAAAGTTGTGTTTTTTTCAGTTATGGCTCAGCTATACAGGTAGTCCTCAACTTAAAACTACAATTGAGCCCAAAATTTCCTTTGCAAAGCAAGACAGTTGTTTAGTGTAATTTGCCCTACTTTACGAATCGCTGCAGTTGTTAAATAGGTAACACGGTTGTTAAGTGAATCTTGTGTCCCCATTGATTTTGCTTGTCGGAAGGCCACAAAAGGTGATCACCAGCAACTGTCATAACTATGAACTAGTTGTCAAGCATCCAAATTTTAATCACGTGACCATGGGGATATGGGGATGCAGCAATGGTCATAAGTGTGAAAATTGGTCATGTCACTTTTTTCAGTGCTGTTGTAACTTAGAATGGTCACTAAATGAATGATTGCAAATCAAGGACTCCCTGTTATAGACTAGTCTCCCTTTAGACATCAGTTTAGCCTAACCATGGTGGCATCCTAAGAAGCAGTGAACACTGAATAGTTCCAGAGGCTTTAGGGAGCAAAATATCATTTGGACATAGCACTATAATGACATGGATTTTTATTGTTCATATTATTTATTTGTTTGTCTATTTGTTTATTTATCAAATTTATTTATCAGGTTTATTGGCCGCCAATCTTACCACAGGATAAAAGATACTACAACAGAATATTAATTGTTTTATTACTTGGCATTTACTGTGTATACATCATATTAAGGATGTTTTATTGTTTATATTTTGGGATTATCTTATTGTGTATTTTTTCACCAGAATTGGCCAGGCACCATTTTTGGAGGGCAAGAACGGGCAAAAGCTTCACTCCTCCAGGAATGTTTTCTTCCTGTGGTTTCAAAGTATTTTTTTTCCCGCCTTACATTACCTTGACTGCTTTGGTGAGTTTTAACTGCTCCACTTTATAGATAGTCCTCACTTAATGTCCATTTGTTCATTGACCATTGAAAGTTACAATAGTGCTAAGCAAATGGTAGTTAAGACCGGCCATAAGTTACGGCCATTACAGTACCCCCACAGTTACATGATCAAAATTCTGGTGCTTGGCAGCCCACTTACCTTTATGACCATAGAGTGTGCATCAACATACACACCCCATCTCTGTCCGAGTGGCCACCTTGCACTCTGTCTTGTACCCCTGCTGCTCCCTTCTGATCTTCCCTGCCTTCTTACATAAGGTATGGCGAATGAGGCAGTTTCAGGCACTCTTTATCAGTAGTGGGAGAAAGAAGATGGCAAAGGTCCATGGGGCAGCAGGGATAAGCAGTGGATGCACTTGCTGAAGCAGCCACCAGCTGCCTCAGCAAGTGCGCCTTGACAGCATCAGGGGGAAGATATGGCGAAAGCAGCTGGGAGTAGTGGGACAGTAGGGATAGATGTTGTGTCAAAGTGTAGGGCAGCTGAGAGGCCAAAAATGGAGATAGGCAGTTGTATCAGCTTGCCCAGTTAGATCTGGTAGAGGGGGCATGTTACAAGTCCTACCAGCTAGAGACTTACATTTGGTGGGTCCCAGGAGACGTGGCCTTTCTACAGTGGAATCCACTCTATGGAGCATACTTCCTCTCAAAATTAGATCAGCTCCATCCCTTTTGATATTCTAAGAGGCCCTCAAGACCTGGTTGGTTGGTTGGTTGGTTGGTTGGTTGGTTTATTGGTTCGATTTATATGCCAACCTTCTTCAGAGACTCAGGGCGGCTTACAATGCGTTAAGCAATAGCCTTCATACTTTTGTATATACCTGCTTAGTAGCGCTTTCGGCCTCCCCTAAGCGGTGTTCTTGTTTATACAAAGTCAGTTTATTGCCCCCACAATCCGGGTTCTCATTGGTTGTGCTATCAGGTCTGAGTCTCCCACAGTCGTGGAATCTTGTGAGATGCCTTTGTTGTCGAGGTGGCCATTTTTATCCCTCTCATCTCCTATGGCTTGGTGTTGTTGTTTTTTTTATGTTCTTTATTAATATGGATTTTTACATTTTATATTTATGGCTTTTTAAATAGTTGTCTTATCTCATTGTTATACACTGCCCAGATTCACCTTTGATGAGATGGGCATCTGTATAAAGTTCAGTAATTACAAATAAATAATAAATCCATACTAAATGCATTCCCTGAATCTATGGAAAACCCACATCATCGTGTGTCTCATGAAAAAATATTAAAAGTTTCTAAATAAGGTTCCTACAAACTATGGATCTGTGTAGGACTTCCCAAACCTTTTGCAGTCATGGCCCATTAAATGAATGTTCAGTGAAATGGGAACACAGACTTAACCACACACATTGTCATTTTTCAGAGCCCAGGTATTCACAATTGGCGGGGGTGGGGGCAGATAAGATTATTACTGTATAATTGCTTCCCAACTCTTTTATTTTTAAAGGCTTTTTAAAAGTAAAATTTGCACCTAACTAATAGCCAACATTAGGTGAATTAGGTACCCCATGCCATGTGGACTCACAGTTGGTAAATACATTTGAATATTGTTCACTGTTTTGGTTTTCTGAGCAGTAAAATATGAATTCATATTCATATTTTAACTAACATACTTTAATCATCATTGGCAACCTACAGCCTCAAAAGACTATGGTATCGTGCTCTGGAAAGAGGTCCTAAAACAGCATCTAGTGTGACTAAAAAGGCCAATTCGAGAGTGGCAATCCCTTCCACACTGAGGGCAGATACATTCTGTTCCCTGCCCAGCCCCCAGATTTCGCTGGTTCTGGGACTGCCTCTTTGCCTCAGCCTGCCGAACAAGTGTCTCTTCGAATTGGAGAAGGCCTTTAGTAACATACTTTAGTGAAGCAGTTTTCAACTATGGATGCAATTTCACATAGTAAATGCAGTAGGAATCAAGTTAGTCCTGCTTATGACAGCTAATGGAGGCCACAGAGAACCCTGCAGACAACCAATGCTACATGGGCGATAAAAGGGCTGAATAAAAACTAATAGCTCCACCTCCATGGCTTTAGTTTAATACAGATATTTTAATGAAATTAAATTATTAATGAAATTATTTTGAAATATCAAAATAACACCAAAATAATCTTAGAAATGAGAATGTTCATTACCTGATGTCATTGACATATGATCACAATTGGAACCAGAACTTCTGTTACTAATCAAGACAGCTATTAAGTGAGTGACGCCCAACTTTACAATCTTTTTTTTTTTTTGCCAAGAATGTTAAACAAATTGCAGTTAAGTGAATCACATGATTGTTAAGGTTGTGTTTACATGACCCTAGATGCTGCAATGACCCTAGATGCTGCAACCATCATAAACACATGCCAGTTTCCAAACATCCAAATTGTGGTCATGTGACCATGGGGATGCTGCAAAGGTTATAGATGCAACTCACTTTTTTTCAGTGCTGTTGCAACTTTGAATGGTTGCTAAATAAATAAATTTCTAAATCAAGGAGTACTAGCTGTTACTACTGGTCTAGCAGCTGTGGACAGGAAGGCCCTACAGAGAGTGATCAATTCAGCAGAAGAAACCATCGGTTGCCCTCTAACACCACTAGATGACATCGACAGGTCTTGCTGTTTCAGCAGAGTAAGGAAGATATTTAGGGATGATTCACACCTGGCCAGGTTTTGTTTTTTTTCTGCTTCTACCATCGGGCAGAAGACATCGAAGCATAGCCAGCCATACAAACAGGTTTAAAAACAGCTTCTATCCATGGGCTGTGAGACTCTTAAACACAATCACAATCACTCCACACACATAGGGAAACGTATGACTTGTGATTTTTTCCCAATTACTTGTATAGGGATTATTCTCTATACTATTTATGTTGTTTTGTATTTTCTGTTATGGATTGCACCAGAGAGGCTAAACCAATTTCATTGTATATATGATGTACAATGACAATAAAGGCTATACTATACTATATTTACTTTTCCACATAATGATCACAATTCATAACACACTTTTTCCTGTAATGGACAAAAGTCTTAAAGCTCTCATGAAAGAACTTCATACTTTGTCTCTTCAACTAGATCTTGACAGTCTTTTCCATTTCTTCATTTGAGTTAAACAGATGCCCATGAAGGTATTCCTTCAGTTTAGAGAAAAGGGGGAAGTCACATCCCACATGTAGGGTGAATGTGGTAAGACAATGAGATCCAACTTTGCAGTTGCTTCTTAGATGATTGATAAAGTGTGAAGTCTAGTACTGTTTATTTCTTTCTTGTACTTCCAAACTCTTCTCAATAATTGGGCCAAAGTTTTTAGTATCCCAGTGTAGTCCTCTGAGTTGATAGCGGTACCACATTCAAGAAAATTCATAAGAATAATAGCAATAGCATTTAGCTTTATATACTGCTTTACCATGCTTTTACAGCCCTCACTAAGTGGTTTTACAGGGTCAGCATATTGTCCCCAACAATTTGGGTCCTATTTTACCCACCTTGGAAAGATGAAAGGCTGAGTCAACCTTGAGTCTGGTGAGATTTGAACTGCCAAATTGCAGGCAGTCAGCAGAAGTAGACTGAAATACTGGACTCTAACCACTGCACCACCACGGCTCATACCATCAATGTCCCAAAAAACTAACCATGACTTTGCCTGCCAAAGCATGCTTTTTGAATATGCCTTGTGATGATATTCCATGGGGTGATGCATATTGATGAGTTTATGTTTGGTCAGTAATGATACAACAAACAAATTCCTTACCCTTATTTTTGTAGCATAACAACCATTCTTGAAGCTTTCAATTGTGCCATTATCATGCAGGAAACCGATCATGCACAAACCTCTCATTATTGAAGAACATCAATAACATAATCCACTCATTTTTGTGAAATGCAATTGACAGCAATTCCTCTCTGAGTGATTCATTAATTGTGTTCAATCAGTTTATCAAGCTCTGTCTTGTGAAACCTTTTTACTGTCTCAAGTTGTCCATTTCATTCTTGGACACACAAATAAACTATCCTGGTTCACCATAGTTAGATTTTTTTGGCCCAGCAGCACACAGCGCAAATGTCAACAAAACTGTCACTATAAACGACCTGCTTTTGTCTATGAATTTAAATGGAAAGGATTCCTGTACTCAAAAATGCATGCACTTTGCTTAAAGTGCACTGATGAATATTTACTGAAGGCTTCCATTTTATGAAAAACATAATATTTTCTGACAGCAAGATCTCACCAATTGAAATGAAGGATGCGAAAGAACGTATGTGAATTCTAGTGTGTCAGTACTGCCATCTATAGGTGACTTACAACATTGGAATTATTACTTGTCATTCAATGCTCATAGTTTGAGAATCACTGTTTTAACTTATTGCAAGGCAGGACTTAGGTTTGTGAATAATTAAAACAAATGGTTTAAAGTAAGTAACCATGAGCATCTACATTTTTGCTTAAGAATAGAGCTCTTATTTGATAAATATACAACATGTTTTACAAAACCCTGGAAAGTCATGAGGCGGTAAACCAGCCACCCCACTTGATGTCCTTTATATGTATTTGGACTAGAATTCACAGGATTCCCCAGCTGGTTTGACCAGCGAGCTGGTAAATCTTAAACCTATAGCCCAATACATTAATAATAATAATAACTTTATTGTCATTGTACGTGTATACACAATATACCCATACAACAAAATTCACTTAACACCCGAAGACCAAGTCCAACACACATAACAATCCCCAAACACACTCCCACCCACCACCATTCCCCACCCATAAACCACCCAAACATCCACACAACAGACCAAGTAATGCTGTCCAACAGCTCTCTGATGATGGCCCTTTAGTTCATTGTTGAGTGCAATTATAGCTCTGGAATAAAAACTATTCAGAAAACGTGTGGTGCGAGTTTTAATTGTTCTGTATCTTCTGCCAGAAGGCAACAGTCCAAAAAGATTGTAAGCAGGATGGGAAGAGACTCTGAGAATGTTGTGCAACTTTCTCAAACAGCGAGATTCGAAGATGTCGTCCAGGGCTGGTAACTGGAGTCCGATGATATTCTGGGCAGTTTTAATGATTCTCTGTAGAGCTTTTTTGTCCGCTACAGAGTTGCTCCCATACATTAAGGAAATGGGGGAAGTCACATACCACATGGTAGATGTGATAAAACAGTAAGATCCAACTTTGGTACCAGATTAGGAGAAGCTAATCAACAATAACAAAAAAAAATGCTTAATTTACTGCTCATATTGTTCCTACCAACATGTACTATATGTAACAAAAAGTCACTGGTTTGAGATGACTGCCTATACAATCAAATACATGAGTGGACAAGTTATTTAATAATAACTCTACTGAAATAAATCTCAAAATATTCTTGGCAATAATATTTATACTAGCTTGCTGAAGGAGGTCAGCCTTATCTGAAAAATGCTTGGGTGACATTGCCTGGTATTGGAGAAGGTGCCTTACATACATCTGGAGCTGCATGTAGGCAAATACTGATGTAATCATTCTACAGAATAAAGAGAGGGAGAAACAGAAGCAATTGGTTTGCTAAAACTGGAATTTCTTTTAATAACAAATTTATGGCCACCAATATTTCCTATTCCACATTATGCTTTTCAAACAATGTCATACAGGCATAATCCTAGGTGTCAAGCTGCATCATGGAAGTCCCCTATTTTCACTCCCAACATCCAAATTCAAAATGAAGGTGGGGAGGGATAGCTTTTACTGGAGCTTCTGAATCTTTGGCAGACAGACACAGATCCTCCAGCCAGAAGCCTAGAGAGATAATGTGGCTTCTCTCCATCTCTCAGTAAATAGCCAGTAATTAATTACAGAACAACAATGAATGCCAAGAACCTTGGCTTCCCTAGAGTAAGTTTAAATGAAATCCAGTTTCACCCAATAGCCAAATGGGAACTATCAACAGAACAATTAAAAAAAAAAACATAGTGTATATTTTGAGATATCATACCATAAAGCAGAGAAAAATTATTTGAATTCTGATTTCTATTTTGCAGTATAATCTAAATACACAAGGCTTCAATACAAAGACCTCATTGTTTCTATGAAAACTTTCTTCTTTAGTATTTGAGTTCCTAAATACAATGAAGATAAAAGGAGTTGTGTAATATTTACCTGTTTGGAGGCAATCACATTCCATACTGGTTTGGCACCAGTAATCCTAGATCCAATGTGAAAATTCTCTTAAATGACAAGATATGAATTCCTAAAGGAAATCTAATAACTGTTCTCCATCCATCCTTGTTCCTAAGTTCTATTTTTATTTTATAGAAAAATGGCTTTGTAAAGCAACATAGTTTCTGTACTCTGCATATGCTCTGCATGGAGTTACCTGGAAGGGACCTTGGAGGGTTTCTAATCCAACCCTCTGCTCAAGCAGGAGACCCTATACCACTGGTGTCAAATTTGCAGCGTCACGTTGCCATCACGTGACATTTTTTTTTCCTTTGTGGAGCTGGGATGGGCATGATGAATCCCGTCCGTTTGGCACCCCTGCAGCCTATACCATTCCAGACCAGTGGCTGACCTTCTCCAGTGATGGAGCACCCACAACTTCCAGAGGTAAGCCATTCCACTGATCAATCGCTCAATTTATTAATTAATAAATTAATAATTTATTAAGCAATTGATAAATACATAAACAAATTATTGTTTCTACTGATTAACTGAAAGAAATTTCTTTCACTGTCTTAGGGAGAAATACGCGAGACTAAAGTTACCACTCTTGACAAATTCCTCAAACCCAGCCGTTGATATATGATTTTGCTACTTGGCAAACTGCCAACAGAGGTCCACTTGAATCCTGGGTGGCAGGAACAGAGGGTTCACACACATCAAGTACAGAACAGATGCTCATGCTTTGTAACTTTCTATTCTCATATGTTGAAGCGTGTCTGTTCTATTAAGCCTCTTCTAGCTCAGCCAGAAGCTATTCAAAAACCTGCTATTTTCAGTTGTCCTCAAATGACTTACTGGTGTGGACTCTTCTTGTCACCAGCTTGATTAGAGGTCCCAGCAGTTGCTGATTTCACTGATATAGGTATAATTTTTGTTTTGAAAATGGAGAGATCCAAACACTCTTTTTTTTTTTTAGTTCCTATTTTAAAATTTAAGATTATGGAAAAGGAGACAGGGGTGAAAGAAAGGGGAAGAATGTGTCTGCGTGAGGTTATTTAAAAATCCTCCTGGATAAACATTGTTAAGACTGTTTTGAAGACTTTAACATGATGGCTGTACAAAATGTTGGTTCTACATTGGGCTTCCTTTAGGTCTTGTAGATAAAGCTGGATGCGCTGGATGAAGGTATTAATGCTCCTAGAAATGTATGGATACACACTGATCTGAAATTGTACTCTGAACAGATTACATAAAGTACATCCTAGACAAGCTGAAGCATTTAAATTTAAGCTGCTCCAGGCCCCTTGACTCTGAAGGAATAAAAACAGACTTATCTTCAGACACTCCTTTATTGTGTATAAACTCCCAGGTCTCTCTACGGTTCATCCCATATTTATATTCAGCACAGAGGGCTCCTAAAGAAAAACTGATATACTGCCAAGGAAAACATAAAAAGTGCATCTTTACTCACTGAAGAGATTTTGGGTAATACCGTTGGCTCTTTCAGACAATTTAGTTTCTTTCTTTACTCGTAAGATTTCTGGAGCCCTCAAGCAGTCACATAGCTGCTTCTCCGGTAATATTGAACTGCAAACTAGGGCATACAAAATTATTGCCAGACCAATTCTTGAATACAGCTCATCTGTCTGGAACCCGCACTGCATATCGGACATTAATATAATTGAGAGAGTCCAGAGTTATTTTACAAGAAGAATCCTCCACTCCTCTGCTCGCAACAAAATACCTTATGCCACCAGACTTTAAATTTTGGGCTTAGACAACTTAGAACTTTACTGTCTTCGGTCTGACCTAAACATAGTACATAAAATCATCTGCTATAATGTCCTACCATCCAATGAATACTTCAGCTTCAACCAAAACAATACAGGAGCACACAGTAGATACAAACTTATGGTAAACCGATCCAAACTAGATTGCAGAAAATACGACTTCAGTAACAGAGTTGTCAATGCCTGGAATGAACTACCTGACTCTGGTTTCTTTCCAAAATCCCCAAAACTTTAACCTTAGACTATCTACTGTTGACCTCACCCCATTCCCAAGAGGTCTGTAAGGGGCGTGCATAAGAGCACCAGCGTGCCTACCATCCCTGTCCTAATGTTTTCTTTTATTTGTATCCTTTTCATGTATTTATAATTATGTTTACACTTGTATCTGTCATAAAATACATGCTTGACAAAATAAATAAATAAATAAAATATTTCACACAAGCATTTTCCCTACACTTCCCATCTCCGTTCCCAGCTGTTGCCCTCAGAATGCAGTGAGCACACTCCGGTCAACAGCTGCCAATCAGCTTTCTCCTCCAGCTAATTTTTTTTTTTTGGTTCTCTCATCTTCATCTTTTAGTTCTCCCACCACACTTCTGAAAAAAATCACTTCTAGATCTCCATGTACCTTCCCTAATCCACATTTTCAGTACATTTTCTTTGAGAAATTGTATATTGGTGAGATGGCAAGTCCAAGAGAACTGTGCAAGGCATAGTTTCTATCCTCCCTCCCTTTTAATATATTGGTTTATTTCTCTGGTGGCTTGTAGGAGGGGAAACTCCTTGAGTGTCATGCCATTTCTCATTAGTAGAGCAGCTGCAAATTGTGAAGATGTGTCTGCCTTTGGAGCTGTGCTTTATTGGTCTCACTACCTTTCCTCTTCCATGACCAACCCGAAAAGCGTCATTAAGAGAGAGGAGCAGCCTGAATTTTGCATTAAAGGATTGTGAGAACATAAAATGCACATATAGTAATCCAGCAGTTATTGAATACTGTTTCTCTCCATGGCTTACCAGAAGCTTATGTAGTTCTACATCCTACCTAATTGTACTATCATTCTTAGCAAAAAGTATTGCTGCCGTCAATGCCAGGCAGGAACACTTCTCTGAATCTATGTTAGTAGCCAACATAGCTGCTTCTTCTGCAACTCTTATGTCATGTGCCCGTGTATTAGACAATAACCCTGAAGAAGAGCCTCCAAAAGAATCTATGGCATATCAATCTCAGGAGACACAAAGCCAGGAATCACCTGAGTCTGATCAAACAGGTATCCCCTGAACAGATGGAGCAGTCAGAGGTTGTTGAGGTAAGTAGTGAGAAGAACAGAGCAAAGACCAGCATGGAACTGCACTAAACTCTAATTAAAGGCAAAAGGCTGCAGACTGATTTAAGAAGCACCCCTGCCCCATGAGCCCTTGTTGGAATAAACCATCTGATCTCCAAGTCTTGCATGATGCTCATGTGGATTCTGCTCATGAAATTCTGACTTCTGGGCTAGCTAACAGCGCTGACCTTGATTTTGGAACTCTGGAATGGATTTTGACAATTCTTCTCCACATTCTGTTAAAAACAAAATCACCCAGGCAAGTTTGTCTCAGAAATTCTGTTTTGGTTTGTATTACTTGTCTGCTGTTATCTTCTTGACCTTGAACAAACTGCTAATTTCCATAGCAACTGTGAGAGTGAATGTGTATTGGAAACTTGAGAGGATATCTTAAGCCCTTCATTATTTATCCTGATTGGATAAGCCTGAGTTCAATTATTAGAGACCAGGAATATCTTACTGGTTATCATTTTATAGAGCTTTTATAATCCTCTATCATGTATGCTTTTCTGGTTTCTGCTATGAAATAAAAGGTAGCAAATGTGACCTTTTCTTATTGCTCCAAACCCCTTATCCTTTTTTAGTCTCCTTTCCTATACCCTTTGAGACTCTAAGGTAAAGGTAAAGGTTCCCCTCGCACACATGTGCTAGTCGTTCCCGACTCTAGGGGGCGGTGCTCATCTCTGTTTCAAAGCCGAAGAGCCAGCGCTGTCCGAAGACATCTCCGTGGTCATATGGCCGGCATGACTAAATGCCAAAGGCGCACAGAACGCTGTTACCTTCCCACCAAAGGTGGTCCCTATTTTTCTACTTGCATTTTTTACGTGCTTTTGAACTGCTAGGTTGGCAGAAGCTGGGTCAAGTAATGGGAGCTCACCCCATTACGCGGCACTAGGGATTCGAACTGCTGAACTGCCGACCTTTCAATTGACAAGCTCAGCATCTTAGCCACTGAGACACCATGTCCCTTTTTGAGACTCTAGGAACTACACATAATATTTCAGAGTGGTTATTCTTTAGGTCTGTAAAGAGCCCATAAAATAATAGCAGATTTATCTTCGATCTTTCTTGTAGCTCTTCTTTGGCTCTTTCATCAGCTCTTGAACACAAGATTGATATTTGAACTGAGACATCCACTACAAGGATTTTCCCTCAGTTATTCCTGACCAATTCATTAATCAAAATGTGATGTTAGAATTCAGTGTCTTGGTATCTAAGTACAATTTCTGTTATAAAAGAGCTGAAATGAAACCATAGTTTAAAAACAAAATGATAAGATTTATTGTACAAAGTCATAAAGTTATAAAGCAATTACTGGTAATTCCATCCTAAATTACCACCAAAGCCTTGTTTCCCTCTATAAACTTTTTTTTTAAATGGACGCTACCCTACTTGAGATGTGATAGATGATTCCTGTAGAAGTCTTTGCCTTCATCCTTCTTTGACTCGCTGATTTATGGAATTTTATTGACAGCAGCTCTAGCGGAAACCATTTCTCCTCACCCTCTCCATCAAAGATAACATGTCATAGACACTGATACTGAACACAGACAGTTCAGAGGGGCTGATGGAGGAAATTAGGCATCAGTAAACCATGAAATACGTGTGACTGGCTTGTCTACGGTAGAGCAGCTTAGGAGGGGCTGCAGTGTCATTCTATAAGAATACAGATCACTGCTCACTTGAGAGACATAAGAGTATTTTCTGCTCTTAACTACCATTCATGGAGGATTAACATATTTTTGTCAATCAGAATTACACTGGCTCCTTGTCCATGTAGCACATGGAGGCTGTTGACTGTTATGCATGAGATGTACAATCCATACCCCATATTAAGAAGAAGTGACTTTCAGCGCCAAAATTGTATTATTCATGCAGCCCTCCATTGACTCTAGTGAAGGGAGTCAATCCCAGAGAATCAGGCAAAATCTGTTTGATCATAATCTACCCATGCAGTCCATGAGATATTCTATAAAGTCACCAATCAAGGACCTCGCCAGGAAACAAATGGCTTGATTTTGAAGCATTTAAGAGTAGTCTCCTGGTGAAATAGGCGGCAAATTTAATCATAATAATTAATAATAATTTCATCACTTAGCATAACTTCCCAGCAACATCTCAAATATTTCCTTATGTTGACCATACTATTTGAGCCATATAGCGTGATTTTTATTGCCCTATTTAAATCAGATTTAATTTAACCAAATCGCATTTTATTAAAGTTTTGATTCATTGCCTGAAGTTCCAACTTTGATATTTCTATTTTGTTTTATCTTTACAGCCTCACTTTTTTTTTGGTTTGGACCTTATTTATTTATTTTGGGCACTTTTCTTTTTTAATCTGAGCACTACTGCGCTTGTAGTATTATCTCAGTTCTGAGCCTGGTCTGGGAATTGCTTAATCTCCAAGGTCTTTCTCCTGATTCTTGGCTAGTTTTGTCCTGGTGCTTTACTCTGTTTTAAGTGACAAGGTCCTTTTTGTTGCTTGCCTAGAGGAATCTCTTTATATCATGAAAAAAAACAGCAACCCTACAGTGCAAAAAGGTACATTCAGCAATATCATTTAGGGATTCTCTAGAATTTGCTAGTTTTACATTTATAACCCAAAGGAAAGAGACATGTAACAGTGTCATGCAATGTCCTTGTTTCTCTTACGCAGGGAAAAGTTATTATGACTTCTTATTCTTTCATTCTCCTCTTTAAACCTATTCATTCTACCCCTCTGGACTATCATTTGTGCCACCAAAACTTTCCTCTGACATACAACAATCTCTGCTTTACTATTTCCCCCACAAATAGTTTCATAAGGGGGGGGGTTGTGGGGTGTCCAGTGGTGGGATTCAGCCAGTTTGCATCACTTTGGGAGAACCGGTTGTTAACTTTCTGAGCAGTTTGGCAAACTGGTTGTTGGAAGAAATCATTAGGGCAGAGAACCGGTTGTTAAATTACTTGAATCCCACCACTGGGGGTGTCACTCTCTGTATTAGTACATTAAAAATGGTCCTGACAATCTTGAAATATCCAGTGCATGTCTGTTTTTGACAATATGTATAATCCAAATAAATTATAGCTTTAGATTGGAATGATACATAATTGTTTACCATTTAGTTGAAGCTATTTTCAGTTCCGTAGAAGCACGGGGCATAAATCTGTGGCTTTATTTTGACTATGTTTCTATTTAAAATGTAGATTTTATAATACTACAGAAAAAATGAAGCCGACTGTCCAGCAGTAGCTTTTTATTGACATCTTCTGGTTAGGATTTATCTTTGGAGAATGTGTCTATCTTCATGGATTTATTTCTCAGGTGTTCTTGAATCATTTTTTCTTGGAAGATTGCCTAGGAAAGTTTCGTATAAAGGTTAGGTTAATTAAAATAAAAGCTTTTATTTAAGTGAAACAGCTTAGCTTTCTACCTTCTTCCTTTTGCAAAGTTGTACCACTTATATCAGCCAGTTTGCCGGGCTTTCAGATGTATTCCAGCATCCATCCATTTAGGCTAGTCTGATTGACATGGACAGCAGAAAATGTTCAATATCTGGGTTAGAACATTACTCCTATAACTGGTACTTGATACTTCTTATTCTTCCTCACCTAATAGAGTTGGAAAGAAATGGTGTAAAGGAATTTAGAGTCCTGTCCATCCGCAGGATAATTCTTTAAAAACAAAACAGAATTGGGCTACTTTGGTATGAGATTAAAAGGTAAAGGTTTCCCTGTCCAGTCCTATCCGACTATAGGGCGCGGTACTCATTTCTGTTTCTCAGCCAAGGGAGCCAGCATTATCTGAAGACATTTTCCGTGGTCATGTGGCCAGCATGGCTATATGCCAAAGGGACATGGTACTTTGTTACCTTCCCATCAGAGTGGTATTTATTAATCTACTCGCGTTTGCATGCTTTCAAACTGCTAGGTAGGCAGGCTCACCCTGTGAATAGAATAGAATAGAATAGAATAGAATAGAATAGAATAGAATAGAATAGAATAGAATAGAATAGAATAGAATAGAATAGAATAGAATAGAATAGAATAGAATAGAATAGAATAGAATTCTTTATTGGCCAAGTGTGATTGGACACACAAGGAGTTTGTCTTGGTGCATATGCTCTCAGTGTACATAAAAGAAAAAATACGTTCATCAAGAATCATAATGATAGTCATAGGGTACAAATAAGCAATCAGGAAACAATATCAATATAAATTGTAAGGATACAAGCAACAAAAACACTGTTGTGCAGCGCTCAGGTCTCAAACCTGGACACTCAGCTTTCAAGCTGACAAGCTCAGCTGCTTTTTAACCACTGAGCCGTATGAGGCTCATATTAATAGTCATATTAAGTGTGAGAGTAGACTTTAGCAAAGAGAGAGAGAGAGGGGGGGGGAGGGGGGAGGGAATGAGAGATCAAGTTAAAAATGGGCCAGATCTGGATGTGGGTCTACAGAGAAATGATTTCCTCAAAATGGATTCCTATAGAAAAGTCTGTGCCTTTAGACACAGCACAGAATGTTTCTCAACTACTCCATTCACATGGCCGGCTATGGCTACTACTGAAAAAAATGTAAAACTAAAAATCCAGTTCTGTATGTTTCCCTACATTGTTACTCTGGATAATGTAATGGTTGGCCTCTAACCATTTTTTAAAAAAGCCCTGCTCTACTAATCTATTTCAGTAACTTAGATGAGGCAAAAAGTTAGACCCGGCCAGAGCTGAAAAAGCGAAGAGATGTGGTTGGTATGTAATTAGGAAACCTCTAACAGAAAATTTAGATTATTATAGGATGTTTTTTAAAAAGTGTAGTAGAACAAGTCATTTCCATGCTGTTACCTGGAAAACAGCATTTATATATCCATGAAGCAACCAGACTTATTAGTTAATATTTTGTAGGAGCCAAAAGTATTTTGAAGATTAACAAAAAATTAATGGAGTGCACTTCTATTTTGGTTTAGTTCTGGGTATTTGCACATATTAAACAGTCCCCATCCTCTATTCAAATTGGCTAGCTGCGTATTTCAAGCTGTGTGATATTTTTCACAGAACTTCATTCTTCATTAAACTGTCAAATTAGAAAATTAGGAAATCTGTCAGACTTAAGTACAGTTAAGATTGATGGTGATATTTTAGATCAAAATTCTGGATACTTTCATTTCAATCTTTTCTCTAATTCCTCCCTTCTGATCCTGAGAGAAATTGTTACATGTAGAAGATGAACTGTTTAAACACAGAACACTTCTCATTAAACTTTTTTTTTCTCCAAGTAAAGTATAATCAGAAGAAATCTGACATTTTGGTAGATGTGAAAATGTTTATACAGGTAATTCCGCTGTGTTAATTACTGTGGCGGGAAGTCCCCTGCATTCAGAATTATTGGCACTAAAACAAGTCTATTTCTGCACATACCTCTGTTCATTGCTTTTCAAATTGATCTCATGGCGGGAGAAACATTTCCAGAATTTTCCTGTACATCTTCCAGTTGGCTTCCATTGACAAGGACATGGTCCCTGGGATGCTGTTGCTCCTTTGTACCTGCTGTGTCTGAAGTTAACAATTAATTAGCTGGCAATGGTAAAAATGTATGATCTCTTTGGGGTTTTCCACTGAAGCTGAATTGGTAAGATGCAGAATTTGGGATACAAGTGAAGGAAAAACTTAGGCATTGATATACCATTTCTCAAGCTTTCTTCCCAGCTTCCTTTTTTGCCTTTCAAAAGATAGATCTTATTTCTCAAAAGTTGGGAAATTCCAGGACTTAATGTTATAGCTCCATCTGGTTGTAGTCAGGCTATTCATTGCTTTTCAGCAATAAGGCATTCCCAAACCAGATGTTTTTAACAGGCAAGATAAACCTGTGAGATTGTCAATTGGTGCTCCTGAAATGAGTTTGAAGTATATGTAGGTAGCCCTCAGCTTACAACCATATTGGAGCCAACTCAATTTTAGGAATTTTTTGCAATGGTCATTAAGCGAGCACGGCAGTTGTTGAGTGAATGTGTGTCATTAAGTGAACACATTGTCTGTAATGGCCGTTTTATTTCCTGGAAAGGAATGTCAACATTGATTTTTTTTGGGGGGGAACCCATAAATCACTGTCATATAACTGTGGGACATTGCAATATGCCATAAATGTAGTCCAGTTATTGGGCAATCAAAATGTGGTCACATGCCTAGGGGTGGGGGACTGTTGGAACTTTTAAGCCAGGTTATAAGTACCATATGGGAGGTCCATCATAGCTTTCATGGAAGTTATAGGGTATTTCCCCATACAAAAAAAAGGGGGGGGGATGACGTGAAACCTATTAAGGAGACCGAAAGAGGAACTTATAGGGAGCGACTGCTTTCTCAGGACCTCTGTAGGATATACACTTTGCATATCATGGAACTAGTTTATTGGAGAGTTAGTTTATCTCACCCCATACCCCGCAACCCCCCCCCACACACACACGCAAGCAAGAACTGGCTTTGTTTGGGATTAAATCAAGTGTTTTCTGTGGAAGTTGATAATTCATAGGGGTTAAATAATCTGCACAACACATATAACCACTCACTTCACAACAGACAATATGACGAGATCATTCTATGCAAACAAGGCCCACTGAAATGTGTGGGTATGTGTATGTATACAGAGCCATGGTGATACAGAGCCATGGGGGCACAGTGGTTAAAATGCAGTATTGCAGTCTAATTCTGCCGACTGCCAACAGTTTGATTCTCACCGGCTCAAGGTTGACTCAGCCATTCATCCTTCCAAGGTTGGAAGATTGTTGGGGGCAAAATGCTGATTCCGTAAACCACTTAGAGAGGGTTGTAAAGCACTGTGAAGTGGTATTTAACTCTAAGTGCTATTGATATATATGAGCTTACAGTATATAGGGTAGAGAGGCAGTTGTATAGCATAATTTTCTATTTCAATCATGAGACCAAATCTTTGTTTCAGGTGAGACTTTTCAAGAAAGGAAAAATAGAAATAGCAGAAGTATGAATAAAATGAGAAAGTAGGAAAACCAGGCAGTTGGGGAAGACTAGAACCTAAAATTAGAAAAGATATGGCTTTATCTCAGAATTATAACATCTACAAATTATTTCTTATGTAATTACTGCTGTAGCAGCTCTTTTAATCAGGATGCCTCAGGGACAGCCTTCCTTGTTAAGGGGAATTTACATTAAAAAGGCATTGTGTTAAATATAACACTGTACTCTGGGGATCTATACAACCCTTTGAATAACTGAAAAATCGTCTCTCATTGAGAAGCACAAACAAGAGGAAAGCACCAACAGAAAGAAAGCCAGGCAAGAACAGCTACTGGCATGAAGTCTTATGAGAACTCAAGTATTGTAGAATTATTAACAAAAGAGGAAGAATCCTAAGCATATTTGTTTAGATGTGAAAGTTGGCAAGATATATTCCCAATGGCTCATTCCAGCTTATTTTCTAAATCAACTCCAACATGCCTCAAACTGTTAGTTGCTAGGCAACCCAAAAGGGAAGAAGCTAACATGCT
Organism: Pituophis catenifer annectens; assembly: GCF_029215685.1. Taxonomy (NCBI): domain Eukaryota; kingdom Metazoa; phylum Chordata; class Lepidosauria; order Squamata; family Colubridae; genus Pituophis; species Pituophis catenifer. Next base: position 56,675,772 of record NW_027256882.1, read on the forward strand.
TCTGCTTCTAAGGTTTCCCATAAATATTGACCATTGTGGAACAGAGCATTGGACTAGACAGGCTTCTGGGCTAATCCAACAGTCCATTCAACATACACAATTTAAGGGCAGCTCAGGTAAGAGTCCAGCCTAAATATTGTCAGAATCAAGCTAGGAGGAATGACAGTAGAAATGCCTATTCTTCTTCTTATAGAAAATACAGGTAGTCCTTGAATTACAATCACAATTGAGCCCAACATTTATGTAGCTAAGTGAAACACTTGTTAAGTGAGTTTTACCCCATTTTACGACCTTTATTGAAACAGTTGTTAAGTGAATTATTGTAGTTAGGTTAGTAACAAGGGGGTTAAGTGAATCGGGCCTTGCTTGTCAGAAGGTTGCAAAAGCTGATGACATGACCAAGGACATTGCAACTATTATAAATATGAGGCAATTGCTAAGCATCTGAATTTTGATCACATGACCATGGTCGTGGGAAAAATGGTCATAAATCACTTTTTTCAGTGCCGTTGTAACTTTGAACGGTCACTAAATGAACAATTGTAAATCGAGGCCCAGCTGTATATTAGGGCCAAGTTTACGAGACGCCAAAGGGCAAAATAGTCCTGTGGCTTAAGCTGTTGCAAATATGATTCTCTAGAAGGAATTTCATTTTTTATTCAGTTAAGTAACCCAAGAAGATACTTTGACTGATGGTATTAGAAGCCACTAAAAAAGCTTCCTTCAAGTCTACCTGATTCAATAACTTAATGATCGTTTTACTGTTAGGAAGATTGGCTGATATGATTTTGCATAAAAATTGTTTACACAACTAACATGAAGGTGCTATCACTGCTGAAACTTTTCACGAAGAGAAAGTTTAGAATTAGTCAAAATATGGAACGATCTTCAACATTGTCTTAAAACACATGCTTGAATCATCCTTCTCCCAATTCCATGACTCAGCAGGAAAGAAAGATGGACATCAAATATGTGAGTCATATATGATCAAGTTTCTTAAGGTTCCTTTACCTTGACAGTCGGCAAAATAACTACTGGATTGCTCTGCCACATGATGAGGAAGCGACCATTCTACATTTTCCTGTATTATCACAGAGACTAAATAACATGAAGGAGAAGTTGAGTGGTATGCCTAAAAACATCTTTTGAATGTTGTAAATGAATCATATTTCAATTAATCTATCAACAGTTTTCTCAATGGGACAAATTACCACTAATGTTTTTTGCCATTCTATTTATACCTTCTTCAGCTCCAACTTTTATTAGTAGATGTAGATATACTATACAGCACTAAATTCTTGAATCATGAATATGTACGTATCTATGTATGTTGAGGTCTGAGAAACCTTACATTTCTAAAAAGTGAAGATATAATGAAATGTAATAATTGACTATACACATGAATTTATAAAACTTTTAATAAGGTTTGGTAAATGCACAAGTTTAATTCATAAATACAGATGAACTAGTACAAAATTAAAAAGAAAAAACTTGATTCATAAATGTACTGAATTCCAACAGCCACCTTCTTATACGATTAAATGTGAGTTGATATCAGTGCAGTCAGAACAATTTTCAAAATACTAATACTAATCCAGTAATTCTGCTTAGACGGGAATGAATGTTCCCTCTAGCACATCGGCGTCCTCTGCTGAGGAACTAAATAAATCTTTGGTTTTGTAATAAAAAATAAAAATGTATTGCAACCTCCAATAAATTAGTATGGGGAGGAAATCACACAAACTAATTTGAAAACTTCACATTCATGCTTTAAAATATAACTGACTTCTCTCTATGCTGAAAAGTGTACTTAAGGCGTTATAACTTGTAACTACAAAAATTGTACTAATTATGTTAACCATAAAGGTACTATTCAATTGATATTGACCTTAAAGGATAAAAAAAAGTATCTGTTGTTATCATAATGATGGTTGGGGGGAGGTATATTATTATAAGTGTGAAGAATAGACATGTGAAGTTTTGTATTTTAAGTGAGAACATAGTAGAAAACATTATCTGTTTTTCAGAGATACATAAAATATAATGAGATAAGGAAAAAAAAATCAAACAACGTAAGAAATAAAAGTTGTAGGGTTTCCTGATGAAAACTTATTCTTCTACGTTAAGATTTTTGAAATAGCCATAAAACAGACATCAACTAACAATTGACTGCTTCACACTTGACTGTAGTCTCTGCACTAACAGCACAACTGTAGCAACTCAACTGCTGCTACTATCATAGAAATCACAGTAGATACATAATCACAAACAGTGCTTCTATCTAAGCGTTGCCTAGCTTAGAATTTCAAGAATGGAGAGGGGGGGGTGATTAATGGGTGTGAACCAAGTCAATCTTTAAGAAGGGCTTTTTTCTCCCAGGCTTTGTCAAAGTAGAACTGTATTCTCAGTTTATAGGCTTTGTTCAGTGATTATTAACATATCTTTACAGCATGAGCATTATCAAGTGCAAAGGCTGAGGGATGCTAAGAAGCAAGCCGGATAGGAGAGGTGCAGTGAAAGCTCCATTTGTTTAATGGGTACAATTGGCATGATTCAATTTGTCATTGCGGATTAGAACAGTGCACATTTTGGGGAGGTGGGGGTGGGGAGAAATCTACAACTAGATGTGAACATGATAGGAATGTCTAAAAACAAATTCAGAAAACGTGGTTCCCTAAGCTATGATTTATCTAGATACAGCTCTAGAAAAAAAATAAAAATAAAAGCAGCATATCATGCTTGTGCACATTTGCCGTTCAAGCAGATACTGAGAATTGCTGTATCTTCTACCTTAAAAAGAAAGGATGACTAAAAGAAACTGATTTATTGAGCTGAGAAATCAAAATAGTATCAGCTACTGAGGCAGCAGTTCTTGCTTTTCAGTACCAGCGGCTCGAGAGGAATACGAAGATCTAAAAAAAAATACACTAAGTGTTGTGGTGCTTTTGTAAATGTTGTCCATCTTTCTGTTGCGGTGATTTTAGAAAAATCTTCCAAATTCTGTCCTTGTTAATGTCTCCCACGTCTACCTTCAAAAGCATGATGTTCTTTATGGGCTGAAAGGCAAGATAGCTTGTGAGTCTTAAACAGATTTTGTTGATACAGTTTGTAAACATTGCGCTCGACTTACATCGCGTGCAGAGACCACTTACGTTTATAAAAAACTGCTTTAAAAGATGTCTGGGGCAGAAGTTCATGGATCTTTTCTAAAACTGAAGCTTCGGTTGCTAATGATGCATTTACATTCCAGACTTGAACAACATCTTCCCGGTCACGAACACTGACACTAACACCAATTACTTCATCATCTGTTGAGGGGGGAAAAACAGTATTATATGGCTTTTTTAAAGACTTTGCCCAGGCCTTTGGCAAGGATGATTGAAGCCTCCTTAGGGCTGTGGATATCTGTTCTTTTTCATTCCTATCCTGTTTTGTTATCTTTGCCAACTTTGATTTCTTTATTTTTATTTACTTTGGTACTATTTTCAATGCTTTTGACCAGAGTTGTTGGGAGTCAGTTGATAGAAATATTTTCAACTTAATACAGAACTCTTACCCTACAAACAGAGACACGAAATGAGCTTATTAAATAAAGTGTAACAATCACAATGAAAAGACATGTTTATGTTGTTTGACATGCAATGCTAAAAATTCTACCTCATTATTTCTATAATGAGCTTCAGAGGGTGCAGTATTGTGTAAGAGAATCAGTTATACCGTGTTTTCCCGAAAATAAGCCCTCCCTGAAAATATTTAACTGCATACGCAGCCGGTCCCGGCCATTTCCTCGGGTTAAGGTTAGAAAACAGAGTTGGAAATCAGGTAAGACAGCAAGAGGATCCCTGTCTTGCTCCACGTGCCCCAAAATAATAAGACCTCCCCAAAAATAAGGCCAAGCGTTTCTTTCAGGGTTCAAAAAAATATAAGACAGGGTCTTATTTTTGGGGAAACACGGTACTAGATGTAACACTAACTAGAAGGGAAGACTTAGTCAAGGAACAGAAAGCAGCCATGAACATTAGGAGAAAAGTAACTATAGCACTCAAGGTCTTGATTTTAAGGAAAAGTAAAATCCAAATAGTCAGCTGTGTATTTTGGATTCCAAGGAAGGATGAATCCATGGCAGGAGAAGTTAATAAGAAAAGGCGCTGAAGACAAATGGGAGTTCCTAAAAAGATACTAAAGTAAAATGCTAATGACAAGAAGAAAATGGATGGCAATAGAAGGTAATGTAGCTGCACAAATATATATAATGTGGAAAGAGAGGCAGGTCATAAAGAAAAAGTACGTACATATATCCTGCAAGTGTAGAAATAGTATCAGCAAAGCTAAAACTCAAACTTAATTGCATCTTGTGGAATTGAAGGAACAAACAGTCCTAGAATCAAGATCACGTGAAGTACTAGTACCACTTTATAAAGCCTTAGTAAGACCACACCTGGAATACTGCAACCAATTTTGGTCACCATACTATTAAAAAAATATGTTGAGAGCTTGGAAAAATTTCAGAGAAGAGCAACTAAGATGATCAAAGGCCTGGAGACTAAAACATATGAAGAATATCTGCAGGATTTGGGTTTGGCTAGTCTAAAGAAAAGAAGAATTAGAGGCGACATGATAGCAGTATTTGAGGGGCTGCCACAAAAAAGAGGGGGTCAAATTATTTTCCAAAGCACCGGAGGGCAGGACAAACAGTGGTTGGAAACTAACCAAAGAGAGAAGCAACTTGGAATTAAGGAGAAACTTCCTAACAGTGAAGACAATTAACCAGTGGAATAGCTTGCCTTTAGAAATCGTGGGCACTCTATCACTAGAGGTTTTTAAAAAGAAACTAATCAGATACTTACCTGAAATAGTATAAGTTCTCCTGCTTGAGCAGGGAGCTGGACTAGAAGACCTCCAAGGTCCCTTCCAGCTTTATTCTATTTTATTTTTTCTGTTCTAAACTATCTGGCCAAATCTTTTTGAAGAAATCATATGAACTAACATAGTGCAGGTGACAACAGGATGTTGTCCTTATTTTCAAAAAGGGAAAAAAATAATATCCAGTGAATATAAATCAGTACCAGGGAAGATTCTACTACAGATTATAAAGACATTAATCTGTAAACATCTTGCAAAAAAGTATGACAATTACAAGACGTCAACACAGATTTGTCAAGAACAAGCATTATCCTTATTCCACAGAATATGGAATGATGGAGAAGGAACATATATTGATTTTAGTAAAGTAATCTGATGAGGTCTCACTGATTTACCTTTTAAATTTAGTATGGGATGGATGACAAGGTATGACAATTAAATAGATATGTAACTGTCTCAAAAATATAGAAAATGCTAATAAAAAGCTCCTTATTACAGTGGAGGGAAATAACTGAGTGGCTACTTCAGATATGTGTCCTATACTCTGTATTTTTATTAACAATTTTTATAAAGAGGTATAGCGAACATTTATCAAATTTGCAGATGAATATATGGGGTAGGGAATATATTAGAAGGAAAAAAATTCAAAAAAGATCTTGATAGCTTACAGAAAATAACAGGACAGATTTTAATGAAGATACATGCAAATCTTTTCACTTTAGGAAACAAAAATCAAATGCTGGAAACAAAATAAACAAGATACAGACTTGATGCTATTTTGCAAAAAGGGTTCTAAGTGCGAGCTAACTGCAAACAGAATATTCTGTTTGATTGCAAACAGAATATGAATCAGTGGTATACTGTGGTTGCAAAAGGGCAAATGTAATGTTATATTGTATCATTTACAAATCAAATAATTGTTCTGTGAATATTCTGTGTTGGACAAACCCCATCTCAATACTCTGTCCGCTTTGGGCATTGCACTTTAAGAAGGATTCAGAGAAATTGAAACAGATGAAAACAGAGAAAGTTGATTTCAGTGAGAATGATTGTGGGTAAAAACAAAGCTCCATACATTTAAACTGAAAAAAACACGGTATGTTTTGTCAAGAGAACCCTGAGGGAATAATATACGATGGTATAAAAACAGAGTAAAACGATAGATAAATAGCTGAAAGGATGTCACACAAGTGAAGGTTTTCCCAGTTTGACAGTGGAATCAATGACCCAGTCAAGAAGGTGGGTTCCATTCACTGCCTATGTTCAAGCAGAGATGAGACAGTCCCATCTGTTGGGGATATTTTTTAATTTAGATTCCTTCACTGATTATGTATTTGACTCTATGACCTAAATTTCTCTTTCTTTATTTTGACCTCGTCAAGAGGAACTGCTCTCTTTCTAGTCAGTAAGCTACACACCAGGATGAAAGTCAACCTTTCCATTCTGCTTGGCAACAGTGCTAGCAGATAAAGCGTAGCATTATCTTTTCTAAAATCCTATTTTTTTCTCTTCCTTTTGTGTAGGTGTGGTGATAGCCTTGTTTCCACTTTGCACCCATAAAAACCAGGCAGATTTTGTAAGCTAATCCTTACAAAACTGCTATCAGGCATGTCAAACATATACACATATAACTGAATGAAACTACTGTTTCTCTTGGCTTCACCCTTAGATAAAGTTTGAAAAAAATCAGTACAGGTACCTTTTAGTACCAGCTGACTCAAGCCAAAAATCAATCCACTGTGAATGTGAAAGTCCTAGCAAATGTTGGCCAGCTAAATTAAAATGGTCATCAAACTTAGGCATGAGATGCTCACAAGTTAAAGCAAACATCAAATAATAAAAGCATATTCTTACTTGTCGCACAATGGTCTGTAAACTGTTCTCCAATTGTAGCTAACAGTAACTCTTTCCAAACTGCAGACTAGCAAAAAAAAAAAAAAAAAAAAAAAGGAAATTAAGATGCTGATTCTGCCACAGTAACAATGACATATCCAGTTTGACCTGCAAGATATTTTTTTGCAATAACCACCATATTATTTTAGCTATGCATATTGTTATAACTTCGCATTCATAATTGTTTGCAGAAAAAATATTTATGGATTGGAAAGTGATGAATTGAACAGGTAATGTAACAGGTAATGTCCTTTTAATCGTGTTTTATAAAAACACTGCACATTCCTAACTGAGAGCACGGAGAAAGAGGATTCTTTCTTCTAGAAACTGATTTGGTTAGATTATTGCTCCTGTGTCAGTTTTTCTGCTCATTCTGCATGGAATTTTATTAATTTGTCCACTTATAATAAACCCCACGAATGGTAAATGATGACTACACTTACATTTACCATTAATACATCACCTTTTATCTGTCCATATAGTACACTTCCGGTGACTGCTAACAGGGTTTGGAATTCCTCTGCCCTAGAGGTTCAAAATCTAAGTCTAGATATCTTGGCTATTAATGGCCAGACACAAAAAACAGAAACAGAGTGGCAGCATGGGTTTTATCACTGAAAAGCAAAACTTTTTAATTTAATAATTCCAGTTTTATGCACTGAATTAAGCCAAAATTAGAAGAATCTGACTGTGATATGCAAACTTAAGTGTTACAACCCTTAAGATAAGGCAAGCAAATAAGTGTTCTCAATGAGTGTTGGCGTGCTGAAAAAATCTTCTCCCTAAACCAACAAAGCTTTGCTGGCTGAGGAATTCTGGGAGTTGAAGTCCACAAATCTTAAAGTTGCCAAGGTTGGAAACCCCTGCCCTAAACAAAGCATATGGAAGATGTGCAAAAAAGAGAGAAAAGGAAGGGATTTCCTGCTTTATGAACAGCAGGTTTTTTTTTTTACTTATGTGATACTAAATAATGCTCTGTATTATTCCAAGTTATATAACTCATACAACTGGATATGCGATAGGAGTCTCCTTACATTAATATACCTCAACATAAAATGACATGCACATGGAAACAACATACCGTACTGTCTTTGGGGACCTTCATTTTCCATACACCTCCTTTGGCATTGCTTTCCTCTTCCCTGATTTGTGAAAAAACACAAGATTCACTATACAGTTTTACAATAGTGTTTAGTTTAGTTTTTAGTTTACTTTATTGTCATTGCACCTCGTATAACAAAATTAAATGCCATCTTCAGTGTACATTATATCTATAAAACTAAAACACAAACACACATCCTTCACATTCTATACAATTGAATTGAAAACCCGATATTGCATTAATATTGCACTATACAGTAGAATTCAATATAATTACTGCCCTGGGATAGAAGCTGTTTTTCAGCCTATTTGTCCTTGTTTTTATTATCCTGTACCGTCTGCCAGATGGTAATAGTTCAAAAAAAGGATGCCCAGGATGAGATGGATCTTTAAGAATGTTTTGAACTTTCTTAAGGCAGTGGGAGCTATAAAGCTCTTCCAAAGAGGGGAGAGGGCAACCAATGATCCTCTGGGCAGTGATGTTAACCCTCTAGAGTGCTGTCCTATCTGCCACTGTGCAATTAGTAAACCATACGCAGATGCAGTAAGTTAAAATATTCTCTATGGTGCAGCAGGTCACCAGCAGTTTTTCATTCAGTTGTTGTTTCCTGAGAAGTCTCAGGTAGTATAATCTCTGCTGGGCCCTTTTGACCAGTGCTGCAGTATGAATGCAGGGCTACGTTTATTCCATAGAAACATCATGAAGAAAGAGAATTTAGTAACACAAAGAAGTTGGGAGCTTAGAATGTCATTTCATTTAAATTTTCTGTTTCTTCTGAGTTTTGTGGCACTGATTAAGAAGAAACACTTTCCTTTTCAAAAAAAGAGAAAGAGACCAAGTAGAATTAATGATCATCAATAAGCTTTAGGTTTAAAACTCCTGTTGAGTTCTTTATTTTGTCCCAAGACCAACAAACCAAATTAGCAAAATAATTTCCTCCACTACATATGTCTTATATAACTTGCTAATCTGACAATTTGCATGCAGAATCATCTCAGTGGTGATTAAATATTGCCCTGCATAAATTTAATCCTCAATACGATAGAATATGAAAGCTTGCAGCACCTCTAGATTTAAAATGTATTTCTCAGTATTAAGAAAAAGGCTGAATGGATGAGTGGCAAACGTATAGTGCCAATTGGTACAATAAGTGCCAAAGAAGTTAAAACTGTGCTTTATAATCCCAAGGTTTGGAACGTGATGTATACAGATTTCAACCAGCCCTTATATTCTATGATTATACGACTTTCTCTGTCACACACTGGCACTGAACATCAATAAATGCAGTTGATTAATGTAGTTATCATATTTACTATCTTTTGTGTGTTGCCCAAGAGATTTATGAACTATTCAAGGTTATTTCCCAGGACCTTGTCAAAGAAGAAAGAATGCCAAGATTGATCAGCAGAAGAATTTGAAGAGATGCCCATCACTGTGAGTATGTGTCAGAATCCAACATTCCCCAATCTGGCATATTTCAGATGTACTGAGGTTGTAAATCCAAAACACTTCAGTGGCTGCCGATTAGTTTCCAGGCAAAATATGAAATTCTGTTCATGATCTTAGATGGCCTAACTAAACAATCTGAAATAACCACCAATACTTCTACTTACAATCAGGGGAACACTTTACACATATAAAACACTTTAGAATATAAGCAAATTTCAAAATGAAGGTTTCAATTTACATAGTGAGGGACAACCACAGGGTGAAATGAAATTATATGATGGTATTATTTGGAGAAGTGATGATGAAATTCTTGTCCCTTTTTCATTTGGGGAAGGTTGTTTTTAAAGTAAAACAGTTTACAGCAGGATAACATTTTATTATTTTACTTGTTTTCCTAAAACTCAGTGTCACTATTACTCTTTGCCACCTTGCTGCCAAAATTTAAAATTATTGGGGGAGGGGGGTAAGATGAGGGGCACTATAGCAAATGGGGCCAACAAGCTACTCATCTCTGATTTATGATAGGATGCAGATGACAAAACTACAATTGTAAGTGAAACCCGCTGATACAGCGGGGACGTCAGGGAAGAACAGTAAACCATTACATGAAAAATTGGGCCAACTAGACTATCACTGCAAACTCAAAAGTCTCTCTGAGTAAATAAACTAATACTTCAGTTCAGTAGACCTTGGCTTTTCAGCAGCATTGTTGCAAGCATTCATTAGTAAAGTTCTACCAAAATTTTGCAAACTGTGTTTTAGTTCAAATATATGCAATAGACAAACACTGTATTACATAACATGAACTTTTAACTACAACAATCCATGAAGCTTTGAAAGACAAACATGAATCATCTTAATGTAGTGTCCCATATTAGACATAGTAAAATAGTCTCTAATATTCTTCTGTTCTTTGTTTTCCAATGTCTTTTATATTGCTTTATTTTTTCCTAAGAAATACAGCAGATTCCCAAAACACATCAATCATTTGAATACGTACCACAGTGGTCGTCTTTCTCCACGCATTAAATGATAACTACATCTAAGAGGCAGGTTTGTCACAGGAGGAATATTATTATAAACGCTCCAGAAGATCTAGATGGATAATGATTTTATTAATTTACAAATACCAGGAAACAATATGAAATTACCATTTTTTTTAGGAAAAGATCATAGCTCAATTATAAAACACCTGCTTTACACACACAAAAATTCAGCTGCACTGAATAGTAAGGTACAGGTAAAGGTTCCCCTTGCATATATGTGCTAGCCATTCCCGACTCTAGGGGGCGGTGCTTATCTGTGTTTCAAAGCCGAAGAGCCAGCACTGACCTAAGACGTCTCTGTGGTCATGTGGCCAGCATGACTGAAGGTGCACAAAACACTGTTACCTTCCTACCAAAGGTGGTCCCTATTTTTCTACTTGCATTTTTGCATGCTTTTGAACTGCTAGGTTGGGTTTCGAACTCCCTAGAATCTGGGACAAGTAACAGGAGCTCACTCCGTTACGCAGCGCTAGGGATTCGAACCACCGACCTTTCTGATCGACAAGCTCAGTGTCTTAGCCACTGCTGCTTCAAATTCTCTTCAATCACTAGCAGTTAATGCAGTGACAACAAGTAAAATGGTCACGGTGTCAGCCCCACTTGGAACCACCTGTGCACACGGTCTCCTTTGGCTTAAGAAGCCTTCCTTCCTAAAATTTGAGACCATCATAATTTTATATTCCATTATATAATTCTCACACTTAACACGTGTTTTTACCTGTACAGTTTCTACCGTGTAGATCTTTTTCAAATTTGATGCACATTCAGCTGCTGTGGTACCGGGAAGGGACCTTACATGTAAAAGAAAACAATTGTATAACAAAATGTACTCAATGCATATCAGAGAATAAAAATAGTGATCATAAAATCAATGTTGCACACATAACAGCAGTTTTCCCTAAATGCTAATACTATAAACATGTCATCCTTTTTAAAATCTTCAATGGTAGTTAATATTATAACTGATGCAGCCATTGGAAAATTTGTAGCAAAGTGGTGTCATCGGTGTGACATTCAAAATAACATGCATTTTTTTCTATTGCATACAGAACATGAATGTTCATGGCCAATGTTGTGTGCAATAACAGATCATAAAAGGGTAATTAGGTAAAGCTTGTTCCTACTAAGGTTTAGGTTCTGTGTGTGTTTCCCACATTCAGTTTAGTTTTACGCACTGTAGTTATTGTATCCTCATGCAGGAGGAAGGTTTGTAGTTGGGTGTGACCTGCAAAATTATCAGTAGCTAAAAACATGTTACTGGATTTAGTTGGAGTGATACATGCAGTCTTTCTTGGATAGGGTTGATCATGAATTAATTGCTATTGCACTAATGCAGTGTTTCTCAACCTCAGCAACTTTAAGATGTGTAGACTTCAACTCTCAGAATTCCCCAGCCAACATCTTAAAGTTGACAAACAATGCACTAATGCATTAATAACTTCAGGACTGAATTATTTAAACATATTTTACGTGGGGATTACCTCTAAGCAGCCATTGCAAAATGCCATGACTAAGTTGCTCAAGGGGTTTTTATCACACACAATATTTCTATGTTGAAGAGTGAACATCAATCAGATACCAAGCCAGGTCCAAGGCTTCGGATCATGTTATTGGAGGATTACCTATTTCCATACATACGTATATGCTCTTTGCATTCTAGAAATGTCTTGCTGGCAAAACCATGATTCGCTATGACGTGGAGATTGGTTTATTGATAATTCACCGCATGTAACAAATTCCTTGTGAAGATTAGATGGGTCCATATTGCAAAGTATTTCTACTTTAAATTGAAATTTTGATTGATGACCCAAACATTTTAAGTTTTTCTATATCTAGCTTTTTGCTATCTGCTCTAATTATTACTTGACAATGGTATTGCTTTATCATTTTATATGTTTGTATTCCATTGTATAGGATAGTCATAGCTTTTCAGAGACAATAATTTCATTGTTTTCATAATGAAAAACAAGGTATAACTTCTATAAATAAATGCATAGATACATACAACCATAGTGATGAAGAAAATCCCACAGTGGAAAAAACAGGGAAATTCACATACTTTATATAATAAAAATGTGTAAAGTCACAATCTTTCACTCTGTTAGCCTATTTGAATCACAAAGTATTCAAAGCTACTTAAGCAGTTTAGGCTGCAATTGTACACCCACCTAACTTGGATTAAATTCCCAAAATACAATTATTGCATTTAAGTAAGTAAGAATGCATAAATCCACATTATAACTATATACAACCCCATTCAGATATTGAATAAAGACAAGTTGGGAAAAATTATTTCACTGTTAAAGTAATTATATACCTTCTCCATAATTTAATTTTAATTCTAATATTTAGTTTCAGCTTTTATTTTAACACGGTGGTGTATTTTTATATCCTACATTTTCGCAGGGATTAAATGGATATTAAATTCATCACGCTCATGTTTTGACAAATCCTTTTATTCAACTCCTATTTTTACCACTAGATGGCAATCCACTATGAATTTACTGTTATAGTTAAATAATGATCACTTAAATCTTACTTCAACAAAAACCTAATTTCACTGGAACTCCTTCAGTACATGCATCAGAACTGTAAAGCATCAGAACCTGGCACAGTATAACACAGCATGAATGTTTAACCATAAATGTAAGTATTATACATTATGTTGTATTCCACAATTAATCTACCAGCAGCCATTAATTCTAATGCCAATGTAGGTTCCCAATATGCACTAGCAATTTGTTTTGGTGAAAATGTAACTGACAAATATTATAGTAAAATGGAGAAACATGCAAAGCATGAAGCCAGGGCAATAAAGTGACAGAATATTGGATCTGATTTAGGAGTATCTGCAGTCATATTTTTATTATTTGTTCTATCAATGATAATCGTGTTTTATTATGCATTTTGTTCTGTGAATAAAGGAGCCACAGATCAATGTTACCATACACCATATTCTATATTAATGGGGAATGACAACATGTCATCCTTGCAGCTTTAAAAATATACATATAGTTAAATTAAAGGAGATCCAATCTAAAGCAGAAAAACAAACTGAATGTAAGTTTAGAACTATTGACTGATAACAGTTGCACAAACCATACAAAACAGATAAAGAAATAATGGCTAAGCATATTGAACAAGTACAAGGATTCCATGCACCTCTTCTTCATTGTTTGCTGTTACAAGGTTTAATCATTGCAGTTCCATTTTTTTAAAAAGCAAACCTTAATGTTGAAAGATTTGTGTTTACTTTATCATATAGAGAATAGGCAATATTAAACCCACTGTCCAGCTGTCAGTGTGACAGTTGCAATCCTTAAAGCTTCAACAATTTCCCCAAACTTACACAAACTTGCATGCGCGCCAGAAACTGGAAGACCAGGTGGCCGGTGGGCATGTGTGTGCTAGAAACCGGAAGATCATCTTCCCGGCCCACGCATGCACACCAGGCTGCTGCTCTTCCAGTTTCCAGCACTCCCGTGCACATGAAGACCAAGAAGAGCAACGGGCGATGGCTTGTGTGCCTGAAGACATGGCTCTGCGTGCCACTTCCGGCACAAGCGCCATAGGTCCGTGATCAGGGGGTTGGACTAGAAGACCTCCAAGGTACCTTTAAACTAGTTGCCGAAAAGGTTCGCCAATACTGCCCTATACCATTTCAGACAAATGGTTGTCCAATATCTTCTTAAAAACTTCCAGTGTTGGAGCATTTACAACTTCTGGAGGCAAGTTGTTCCACTGATTAATTGTTCTAACTGTCAGGAAATTTCTCCTTAGTTCTAGGTTGCTTCTCTCCTTGATTAGTTTCTATCCATTGTTTCTTGTCTTGCCTTCAGGTCTTTTGGAGAATAGCTTGACTCCGTCTTCTTGGTGGCAGCCTCTGAGATATTGGAACACTGCTATCATGTCACCCCTAGTCCTTCTTTTCATTAAACTAGACAATTCCAGCAACAATTCACTTAACAATTATGGCAAAAGGTTGTAAAATGGGGTGCAACTCACTTAACAACTGCCTGGTTTAACAATGGACATTTTTGGCTCAGTTGTGGTCATAAATCAAGGATTAATCTATACTTCCAGGTATCTGTCCTATATTTTCTGAAGTAGAGAAAGACACAATGTATTTTCTCTGTAATCTCCATAACCTCCTTGGACATCCCTTTCACACAGCCCAATTGTTCCTCTTATCAGTTTTCTTTTTGAATTTATTTTATTTATTTTTCTTTTTAAAAATATTTTTTCTTAATAAAGTTATTAATTTATATTCCTTTTTATGATTTTATAATTTTTCAATCAAAGTAGGGGCTCCTCTTTGTTTCGATTTAGGGGAAGATTCCTATTTCTCCTGAAAGTGTTGTACTTTTTAACAGCCTCTTAGACATTGCTAGAGAGCCATGCTGACCACTTCCTGGACTTGGCTGATCCTTTCTGATGTTGTGGAATACATTCTGGTTTTATTGTGATTTTAGATGCTGTCCAAACATTGTAAATATTTTTGGTTTATTTAGTTATTTCCTCTTTTCCTCTTCTGTTAGTCCTCTCAAGTTAGAGAAATGTCCTCTTTTGTAACTAAATATGATTGTGTGGACCCAAATAATAACTTCCCACTTGCATTATGCCATAGACCAGGGGTGTCAAACTGGCGGCCCACAGACTGGATGTGTCACATGCATGCCATGCCCACACCAGCTCCGCAAAGGCAAAAAATCTTGTGATATGTCGCTATCCGTCACATGACACGATCGAGTTTGACACCCGTATCATAGACAATAGCAAATCATTTTTAAAGCAAGGGGTTAAACAATGATTCTCAAACTTTTTAAACAGGGGGCCAATTCACAGACCCTCAGACTGTCGGGGGACCAGACCAGCTGGGTGGGTGTGGCTAGGTGGTCATGTGACTGGGTGGGTGTGGCTAGGTGGTCATGTGACAGGGTGGGCGTGGTCAGTTTATCCATTAAACAATACATTGTTTAATTTGTTATGCTCCTGGGCATGGAAAGGAGGTTAGTGAAGGGATGTGACTGCCTTCCGGGAGTGGGGGGAGGACGGGACTTCTGTTTGTGTGTGTGTGTGTGTGTCTCTCTCTCCCTCCCTCTCTCTCTCTCTGGAGACTGGGGAGGCCTCCAGAACCACTCTGCCGCCCAAAAACGGGCCTGTTTTTGGTCTTCTGGGGCCTCCGCACATCCCATTTTTGGCCTCCTCGGCCTACAGGTGGGGGCCGCTGGGTAGGTGGGGTGATGTGGGTGGGGTAGCCTCGTGGTCCTGTGCGGGCTGGATTAATGGCTTTGGCGGGTGTAGTTTCCATTCCACTGCTCTAGTACTTTTCATTGTAGAGGACTGTCATATAACAATTTCATAAATGTGACTCTCTTTAAATACTCTGAAGATAGAAGCACTGAATCACAAGTTGAGAACAAGGACAATTAGGTATTAGTAAAATTAGTAATTTTGTTTATTTATGATTTTAAAAACAAGTTAAAATAAATATCAATTTGAATCTAGAAAATGCAGGCAGATTATAGATGCTGCTCACAACATCTTCCCATAATACAAAAAAAGTTAAAAGTTCTAATCCACAGGGAAAGAACACAATGTGTATTATTAAAGTAGTTCCAATTTATAGTTTTTCCTTGATTGTGACCAAGGAAAATTCCACAGCCCTTGACTCTTTCTTCTCTTTTCCATCTACTGCTTTATGTACCATTTAGCTCAACAAGAATGTTGGGAAATTCAAAAGTTTGCACATCATTTGTGGTATTATGGAAGGGTCCTAGTAAAAATATTGTCAACTATGGACTGTGTTTTCCACTCCCTGTTTAAATAGGCATTTTAGGAGAACAATACTGCATACTGCAAAATATGAACAGAAACTTATAGTACATGCAAGAATGGCAGAATAACCTTGTAAAACCAAGGTTATTGTATGTATGTGTATGTATATACAAGCTTTGTAATCCAATACAGTATTCCAGATCCAAGAGATCTGAGTTTTGGAATGCTCAAGAGGATACACTAATTATGAAACTTGGCAACAATAACATCTGGGTTGCCTATTAATTGCTGTAACAAATCATAGTTGTGGGAAAAGCATAAGAGGAAGTAAACATACATAGCAGGAGAACTTTATAAGCTCACAGTCTGCTTTATAGAACTTCAGGCTGGTACAGAAGCAAAATGTTAAGGACAGGAGATCCAAGAATGCTGATATTTCAGCCAGTAGATTTGGAAGAAATCCAACAGCTGTCTAGTTCAATAAATGGGCCAGGAAAAATGTTGCAGTATTCCTAACATCTGCTTCGAAGACCTTGGCACACTCTGAATGTACCAGCTTAAGTAGACAGCATTAATTGGTAATGAACCCAAAGTAATCGGCTCACTATTTTAATCTACTGCTTGCAGCTTTTGAGATTGAAGGACAGCAATCAAAAAATTATACACAGGTAGTCCTCAACTTGTGACACTCGTTCAGTGACCGTTCAAAATTACGACAGCACTGAGGAAGGGGGATTTACTACTGGTTCATGAAGCTGTGGCCATCACAACTTCATGATCATGATCTGGGAGCTCAGGAGCAAAGTCACAATTATGACATTGCAGATATTATGATACCACAGAAATTATGATGTGGCAATCTTCCTTGCTGGCTTCTCACAGTAAAATCAATGAGGAAGTCAACAGGGAAGGTCACTCCCCCCACTGTTTCTCCCAAGGAACCCCAGGGACTTTGTACTCTGTAGCACTCACCCCCTGCCAATACTTCACTATTATGTACACACCCACAGCATCATGTCCTGTAGCACACACATCCACACGGCATCCCACCTACCCACATTGTCTAGCGCCTCTCTGCAGCACCCTCCATCTCCCATGGCAGCTCCATGCTCAATAGCACCTGTTTATAGCAACCCTACTCCATGACTCCTGCACACTGACCCATAATTTCCTCCCACTTAACAACCTGCATGGTCCTGGGATTACAACAACAAGGACTGTCTGGATTACCATGACTAAGCAACATGATCATATGATGTCACACTTTACAACTACATCACTTAGTGATGGAAATTCCGGTTCCAATTTCCACCCAAGGACTATCTGAATGCGGAGATTATTTTAGAATATTCTGTTCTTAATTTCAATATTATTATAACTATCTTCTCTGATATTATTTGTAAGAGTATATTCAATCAATTCTCTATATATTTGCAAATCTAAATTCATATAAGATACAAACAATAATTCATATTGTTTTATAATTCATATAAAACAATACATAAGGGGTTATCTAGTACAAGCAGTATTGTTAATAGTCTTCTAGCTACTATGGTTATTCTCAGGAAATGTACATGTACTCCAATTTTAGAAAGTATTAACTCAACTATCTCTCTACTACAGAATTATAGTCCGAGACGGGGATTATACTTTAACTTTGGAAACTGATGTCTATTTGCATGTTGTTCTACATGGAAAATGTAGAACATTTGGAAAATAAATGTACAGTAGAGTTTTCTGCAGTGGCTTATTTGCTTTCATTCTGCCTCTCATGCAGAAAAACCACACTCATCATTTTAACAGGGTCTTTTAAACTATTCACACTTTTCTATTTCTTTGATATTTTACTTTTTTTTTTTTTTTTTTACTACAGGTTTAACTACTTCCCTGTTTAACAACTGTTCAACCTTAGGGCAGTGCTGAAAAAGAAGGTTTAGGGCCAGTTGCTAAGGTTACCACAGCTTCAGCATCCCTATGGTCAATCAATCATGATTCAGGCAAATGCCAACTAGAGCACATTTACAATGGTTGTAGAGTCCCGGGGTCCTGGGATTGTCATTTGAAATCTTCCTAGGAGCTTCTGACAAGCAAACTCAATGGGGGAACTTAACATTTAACAACAGTAATGGTACACTTAACCACCATGGCAAAAAGTCTGTAAAAATGGACAAGTGCTTTTCTTAGCAATGGAAATTTTGGGCTCAATTGTGGTCGTAATTAAAGGCCTACCTACAGTAAGTCAAGAACTACCTGTAGTAACACCATGCTTAACAACCCTAGGTGATTCACTTAATAATCGCTGTGGAGTTGACATCGTAAGTTGGGTATGGTCATGGATTGTTTCATTTAAAGACCATTCTGCTTAGAGACAGAATTGCTAATCCCAATTGTGATTATTAAACGAGGACTACCTGTATCATTTTTTATGTTAGCATCCGTTATCCCCATCTCACTGGTTTTGATTCCAAAATGGCATTCTGAGCAGGGTATTTATTGTATTCCTTTATTTTTCAGTAAGCAAGCACACATTCATGACAAAGAAAATCTGACCTAAGACTGTGCAATTCAAAGACTGCAAAAAAACATCAGTCTGGAATAAGCGCCAATCTAGGCATCATCATAATGATTTTGATTACGTGCCATCAAATCAGTGTGGCCTCTTAGTGACCGCGTGAAGAGACATTCTCCAGAATGAGATTATAATAGTCTGTGCTTAACTGCATAATGAAGAAGCCGGAATCTAACTAAAAAAAGGAAGGAAAACTGGGAGTACAGAATGCTATCCCCTCATTTCACACTTCCCTGTACACTTACATTCCAAGTACTTTTAACTGTTTGTGATACTTTAAAATACACAGAGACTTTCACTGAGCAACAAATCAATATCTATGAGAAAATAAGCATCATAAATCAGCACTCTGGACTTATATGACCCTTTGCCTGGGATGGTGAGCCTATGGCATGCGTGCCAGAGGTAGCACACAACACCTTCTCTGATGGCACGAGCCAGTTCAGCTCCGCTGCGCATGCAAGCGTGCCTCCCACCAGCCAGCTGGTCTTCGGGTCTGTGCCATGCATGCCTGGGGGGCATGCGGGGGGTACATGCGGGTGACATGCACATGCACAGGGGGGCAGGGAGCATGCAGGTGGCCACATGCACTGCACGGGGTGCATGCACGGGGGCACATGTGCATTGCATTTTGGGGTTCAGGTGCATGTGCACACTTTGGGCACTCGGTCCCGAAAAGGTTAGCCATCACTGCCCTATGTTGAAGTCAGATTGAACTCCTTTTTAAATTTCAAATAGGAAACAAATCATCCGGTTTTGTCCTTTTCTTTTGACAGGCTCTTCAGCACGCAAGAGTGCTAATAAAATACAATTGATCCTAAACATTTTAGGCCAGAGTGCTTTGCCTCAGAGGAAGCTGTTTATTCCTTAAGGACTCCTTTCTTTCTCAAGTTACAACTCCAGTTCTTGTAAAGAAACTTAACTACCTTTTACATAATCTGACTGGACAGGGAATGAAACAAGTGTTGGGATATCAAGGAATTAGAAAGAAAAAAACCCACAATCATCATTTGATTTAGTGCAAACAAGCATATCTGCCTAATTTTGGAATAACTGACATTATTTTTGATGGAGGGAGTTTTGATCTGGGAAAGGTCAACATGATTTATAAATGTGCCAGAAAAATACTTTGTTATTTTTAGAAATGATTATGTTTGCAGCAAAATGGAGAGGGGGCACAAGGGGTGTATTTTTTCTTTGTTTAATAACATGGATATAGGGACTATAAATTCTCATGCAGCCCAATTTTAAAATATGAATGAGAAAGAATGCAGAAAGAGATCAAGATACAAAGTATTTATAAAAAGTTCATCTTGAACTAAAGTGACCAGGTTTATAGGCTAAAGCATAGCAATATAATGCTTAAACAGGGAGGAATAAGATTCAAAATTTAAATTCCTTCAAAACAGCTTAGACCTATGCAAGCAACAAATTTTATCTGGAAACCTTGCCTATTAGTCTTTTATTTTTTTTTTAAAAAAAGATAATACTATAATGAATTAGGAGTGGCAGAGGAGGAACAGCATAAGGCTCCTTAGGGTGTAGGCTTCTCTTTAAAAATAATTATGATTCAACTTTTATATTTTTTAAAAAAACTATTACAAATACCCTGGAGTTCTTCCATATGTTGTCAACTAAACCAGGCCAAACCATTTAACATTCCCCTTAAATTATCTTCATTATTTGGGTAAGTGAGATACCGACAAAATTTTCACATCAAAGCACTCTAAAATACTTTTTTTCCAGCCGGGGAATCCCTACTTTAAGGCAGTTTTTACTACTATGAAACTCTCCAAAATACACTGGGTTACAACTGCCATCAGTAAACTTTTATTTATTTTATTTATTTAAATATGTAAATAGCCACCCATCTTATGCCAAACTCTGGGTGGCTCACAATCCAAAATTAAAACAAAATTTATCAATAATAATAATAATAATAATAATAATAATAATAATAATAATAATACATCCTCCGACGATACCTTAACAGTTCCTAGGTCCTTGGTTAGGACTTGAGCTGCTGAGCTATTAACCAGCCTCAAAGGCTGTGAATCTCACTAAAGATTAACCAATAATAATAATAATAATAATAATAATAATAATAATAATACCTAAAAATTGGTAAGGATGATAGAATTTGCAGTCCAGAACATCAGCTATTTAGGATAAGGTTAGTAGGTCATGAATCTGTCTGAAAAGTGCAACCAATTAAAAAAAAACCCTCTAGAAAAGATGAATTAAATCTCTAAAATAGCATCAGTGTGATGTTTAATATTCAGAATTCAGAAGCAGGCACTCAAAAGTTCAGTGAAATTGCCTAAATATCAAAAGTCAACCCTTTTCTCTCATTTTGTTCACTAGAATCAAGCCTCTTAGCCAGGGGCTTGTTTGAATCAGAGTTTCAAAGAAGAGACTGGACAACCATGTGTGTGACATAGTACAGGGCTTCCTGCCTGAGCCTGGGGTTGGACTAGAAAATCTCCAAGGTCCCTTCTAACTGTTATTGTTGGGGGAGGGGGGAGAAAAGGTAACCCAATCCATACCTTAAAGCTAAGCAGTAAAAGATGAATTATTAGACAGTGGGTAGCTTCACACTTTCTCCGAACTGTACACAAACAAACCGCACTTTTTTTTTTTTGACAATTTAGAGCGAGGCACAAAGTCAGCCAGCCTTGTTGCCATTTCTATGTGCTTTCCAAAACTCTTGTGGGCATCCGAGGGAGGTGCACTTGTTGAATTTCTGCCCACTTTAAAAGTCTGCGGGGGGGAGGGGAAAAGAGTGACCACCGCACATCTCCCTCCCCACTCCACCACCCCCCAACCCACCCCCGCGTTTTGCTTAAGAGCCCCACTTATTACTTTTATTCTCCCATCATCACGACCGCGGCTTCCGACGTTGCCAGAAATAGCAAGGAGAACGTCAGTAGACTTGTAGCCCGAGGGCATTTTTGCAGGTAGGCAGACACGGCTCCCAAGCGAACCCGGCTGAGGTCCCAGAGATGGAGCCACGCGTGGGCGGCCGAGATGCTGAGCTAAAGTGGGGGGGGTGGGGGGCGGGCAGGGGAAGCAAGAGACTCCGGTTTCCCGGGCTTGGGCAATTCGCGCTCCTCCGCCCTTGAAAAGCGGAGACCTGCCGGCGCAGCGGAGGGGGAAGGGCCGAGGAGAAAGCCAACAAAGGCCAACTCTCTCCCCGCCAGCCGCTCGGCGACTCCGGCGGGCTAGGGGTGGCGGCGGCGGCGCGGAGAGCCCAGGAACGACGCCTTCACGCCCCACCGCCCAGCCGGGCGCAGCCGGGCGCAGGCTGCGCTCTCCCTCTTTCTCGCCCGCTTCCCCATCCGGTTTCCCCGCCCGCACTCACTTGTCGAGCCAAAAGGTCCAAGGCGAGTGGAGCGGGATCCCGCCGGCCTCGGCCTCCAAACCGCGCAGCTGTTGAGGGTCGAGGGTGGCCTCGGCGTCCGCCTCGTCTTCCTGCTGCTGGGGCGCCGGGCACGGGGGTTCAGGGGGGCCCGGCTGCCGCTCGGGGGGGCTGAGCGCCATTGCCCTGCGCTTCCTTCGGCCCTGGCTGAGTCAGCGCCGCCTCGCTCGGCGAAAGCCCGCCTCGCTGCATCGCCGGCCGGCGGGCACCAGGGGGCCCTCTCTGGTTTACCCAAAGTGCCGGTGCTTGGATCAGCCCGCCGGCAGCCCTGCGCAGATGCGTCAGGCTGTGTAAGGCGCTTGGCAAGCTGGGGGTCTTGCAGTGCGGGCGCTCTGAAATGCAACCCAAGCAAGAAGAGATTTGGGGGGGGGGTTTGGGAGGAAGGGGGAGTGACGGTGGATAGGAAAGGGTTGTCTGTGGAGATTCTCAGTCAGCCAGGTCAAGGTTGTCCCAAAGGTGTTTTGGGCGAACGGAATTTCACCTTAGCAAATTCTCGTGCAACCCTTACCTATCCTAAAGGTGTTTTTGGATAGCTCTACAGACAAGGCAGATAATTTAACAGCAGCTGTCTGCAATTAAAGTAAGTTCGAATCTTGCCAGGCTCAAGGTTGACTCAGCCTTCCATCCTTTCTAAGGTAGGTAAATTGAGGACCCAGTTTGTGGGGGCAGTAAGCTGACTTTGTATAAAATATACAAAAGTATGAAGGCTATTGCTTAACGCACTGTAAGCCGCCCTGAGTCTCCGGAGAAGGGCGGCATATAAATCAAATTAAAAAAAAAAATACCTGGTGGCCCTAGTAATTTCGACTAAGGAAGGCCCCTCTTCAAGACGACCTTCCAAATGGTGTTGCAGTGGCGAGTCCCCAAATGGAGGCGAGTGTTTTGGAGTTGCAATTGGAATACAACTAGCAGTCGCTAGATTGGGAAGGCAAACATTGGATTTATCTTTAAGTAAAAAAAAAAAAAGGTAGCTTAGTATTTGTTTCAGTTCAGTGAGAATGTATCGAAATGTAATTATTGTACTTATGTAAGGTTTTCTGTGAAAAGTTTTACTGTATTTAAAGAAACTCAAATACAAGGATAAATTCAAACTTATGTATAGCCTCTCTTCATCCTACTTCAGTTTTTATTCCTCTGAATCGCCTGTATGATGCAAGTATTCACTAAACATATACAGAATGCTTTAACGATTTATACTGGAATCTTCAAATATTAAGGTACTCCCAAGTATCCTGGTGTAGGCAGTATTATGGCAGAAATAACACTGACTGATTGACACTGGCTAACAACTGGGACTGAACAGGACTTAACAGTCTCTGTTAATTCCCTGTGGGCTGCCCAGAAATACTCCCTAAAGCAGTTCACTCTGCATCGGACGATACCATCCAGAACTGCCAGCAATACATATAGACACCAGAAAAATAAATCATGATCATTCAGCTCAAAAGCTTATCATTGAATACTCTGAATACATCTTGCTGAATTCACTGATTACACCATAATATTAGTATTCCTGTGTTCTGTAACAATGAAAGATGCTGTTATATGCAACAAAGCTTTAGTATCAAAAAGTATGAGGTCAGGCAAAGCTCAAGCAGTTTAATATTTAGGAATTCTCCCTAGAGAGCTATGATTTGGACATAATCTGCTGGAAGGTTTTATGCCGTTCTTTTCTCACTCACATAGTAATACTGTGCTACGAGGATGGTTCAGATATAGGAAAACGAGCATCGTTATTGGTATATGACACCAGAGAGATTGTCTAAAATATATAAAGGCACTTCAAACTTTTTGGAAATATGAACAACAAGAAGGATCATTTTATCATGCTTGGCAGATGTGCAAAAAAGCTAGAAGAATTTTGGATTCAGATACATATACTGATTCAAAGGACTTTAAAGAATCTTCCTCTTGAGACTAATGAGACAAGCAGTTGGAAAAATGTCATGGAACTTTGTTTTTGTGTAAGATAACCACAGCAAGTTTATAGTATGAACAAAGATGGAAAGATTTGACAATACCTACAAGAGCGAAATGATCAATGAAAATGATAGAACTTGCTGAGATGGCCAAATTGATTTGTTTGATTAGGCAAAAGTCAATATCTACATTTATTACTACCTGGTAACCTCTTATTGATTTTTTTTGTATAAAAAAATAAAGTTATGATTTATGATTTTGACAGATAGGATCGATTAGAGAAAGAAAAGAGTCTTGATCTAATTTTAGAAAAAGAGGTAAATTTATACTTGTACTTATACGATCAGAAGACACTGTATCTTTTTCTTTTTTTTTCTTTCTTGCGCTCTTCGCTTTCCCTTTGATTTCTTTTTCTTTCTTCCTTGTTCTATATTCATTTTTATTAGTTTTTAATCTTTGTTTTTAAAATAAAGATTTTTTGTTTTAAAACTATATTTTTGAGTTAAAATTTAAATATAGGTTGTTCTCAACTTATGACCGGTTACTTATTGATCTTTTGAAGATGTGAGTGACCTCTCTGGCGGTATTTATGGATTTGAAGTTCCAACAGCATCCCCCACTGTCATATGACTGCGTTTCGGGCTCTCAGCAAGTGAGCCACTTTTATGGTTGTATGCAGCAAAATAGCTGTGGTGGTGAAGTGGTTAGAATGCAGTATTGCAGGCTAATTCTGCTGACTGCCAGGGGCTCAATCCTCACCGACTCAAGGTTGACTCAGCCTTCCATCCTTTCGAGGTCAGTAAAATTAGGACCCAGAATGTTGGGGGCAATATGCTGACTCTGTAAACCACTTAGCTGTAAAGCACTGTGAAGCAATATATAAGTCTAAGGAGCCTCGGTGGTGCAGCGGACTAAAGTGCTGTTAAGTGACTTTGTATAGAACAACACCGCTTTAGGGGGGGGCGAAAACCCTAATAAGCAGGTATATACAAAAAAGTATGCAAGCTATTGCTATAATGCATTGTAAGCCGCCCTGAGTCTACGGAGAAGGGCAGCATATTTATTTATTTATTTATTTATTTATTTATTTATTAATTTATTAATTAGTTCAATTTATATGCCGCCCTTCTCCGGAGACTCGGGGCGGCTTACAATGTGTTAAGCAATAGCCTTCATACTTTTGTATATACCTGCTTAGTAAGGCTTTTGCCCCCCCCAAAGCGGTGTTCTTTTTTATATAAAGTCATCTTATTGCCCCCACAAACCGGGTCCTCATTTTACCTACCTCGGAAGGATGGAAGGCTGAGTCAACCTTGAGCCTGGTGAGATTTGAATTTGCAGTAATTGCAGGCAGCTGGCAGCTAAGTGCTACTTTAACAGCACTTAGTCCACTGCGCCACCAGGACTAATAAATAATAATAAATAAATTGCTCTCCTGCAGTGCATTTTACAATGGTTTTGCTGAAAACTGGCATTTACTTCCAGGTTTTGGCAATACCTCACCATACAAACAATTGGTTTGCTTAGCAACTTCAGTAGCTGCTTTATGACTACCATATTTGCTTGATGACTACTGCAAAAAAAGTTGTAAAATCAGGTTGATCATATGGGTGACCTATTTTATGACCATTGTAAAATACAAATGTGGGATGGGGAGGTTCCATTACTGTCATAACTCGAGGACTATGTTTTTGCATGTGTGTTTGTGTGTGTGTATTATGAGGTTCATTCTCTGAGCTTGTGGGTTCGTTTCTGAACATTTCATTACCAGGCAAGGTAACATCTTCCGCAGAATTTAGGGAATATTAGTGTTGGTGTTCTTCTGCTTATAAGGGCTTTGTGCGGTCAGTAGATCTCATGATGGGAGAGTCATGTCAGATAAGGGTCTTGGTGCATATTATATTTACAACAAACTGGGAGCAATTCAAAGGTTATGGAAGGATGAGAAGAACAATGAACAATAGTACTGTTGCTATGAAAACATCCTAAAAGGGGCGGCAGATGGTGGAATGGATTGAAGCATCTGCAACCTTCCAGATGTGCTCCCACATTGGCTGGGGATCTGCAGCATCACTACATATTTTGGGAGTACATTATGATATTGTTATCTGATGGATATGAAATTAGCATAATTAACTGTGAATGTAGCATATTAGAATAGCTATTTAGCTTGCATCTATTAGAAGCAAGTTTATTCTTCGGTAATTGGATTTTGATTTTATACTTGATTTCAGAATGGAAAAAATAGCTATTCTGTTTGCATTATATTGATGTGCCCTTGCATTCTGTACCTGCCCCTTAAACAGAACTGCAGAAAACATTTCACATGGTTTGATCATTGAAATTAACTAAGGAGGAATTTTAAGGCATAGCTCTATCTATATCTATCTATCTATCTATCTATCTATCTATCTATCTATCTATCTATCTATCTATCACATTTTTAAACCGCTTATCTTCCAGATCGTCCCAGGTCTGTGTTCTGGCTTTGAATTAAGCTCTTGTAATGTTGTCACATATGCCTTATCACTGTGAAGAGGGTTCACATTCAATCTCTGCATTCATTATTTATATTCATATGATGCAACAAAGCACTACTCATACCTGTTTTAGCCTGGTTTAATTTATTATCCATATCTTATGTAAATGCAGAAAGCTGGATAATTCTATAAAATACATTTAAGTATAGCCAACAAAAGCTAATGATAGTATCTTCATCAGTCAGGGGAAAAGAATTATATAATGGAGAAACAGCAGGAGAGGACAAATATTTGGTAAGTCCTGAGTTACTACTTGCCAATTTGACATTTCTTTAAGGATTTATTATAATAACTTGAAAAATGGCAGTATTTAGCCAATCTCTGCTGAACTCGATGAGGCTTCATTATACTTAGATGAGAGACAACATGGAAATACTAGGGTTAATAGATCTTTTTAAAAAACTGCAGAAGACAATGGCAAACCAAAAATATTTGTGCATGCCCATGAAGTGATCAGAATTTGGTTCTGACTGGAAGGAAGCCTAGTTAAATTTGGCTAATCTTGGAAAAGTAACTATATAAACATGTCCATGGAGTCACCAGGAATCAAATTCAATTGAGTTTTTTCAATTTCCAATACAACATTGGGAGGAAAATAAGATAAAATTTAATAATATAATAATAATTAAATTTAAAACAATTAAAATGAATAATACAGCTTCATAATTGTATCTTTCTAATTCTTGCCATTCGGAGTTACAATGTTTGAGTTAAGTTATAAATCCAGTTCATTAATAAATAAATTTAGCAGAACTTAGAATATATGAGACCGCCAAAGTTTATGCTTGTGTTTTTCAGATTTTGCAATAATCAGATTGAAGAATTTAAGGATTTTAATCTGTACTAAAAATGTAATATGTAATATTACAAGCATAATATGTAAAGAATCACTGATATTTATATTCAGCTAGTATTTTGAGAAAGATTTTTTTTCTCACTACTAGTGCTTTTCAAAGCAGAACATATTCTAATAATTAAAATTTTGCTACAAGGAATGCTCTACAAATTTGTTGTGATCTTTTCTCGATCCAATCTTCAGTCTATCTTTGAGTTTCTCTGCTAAGTGACTGCTATATTTCCAGATTCCTTTCTACTGTTTTGCTATCTTCAGAGAGGCTTTAGAATCAGTCACAGGGGACTCTACATTTTTTGAGAAATATAGGATAATTGGAGGATGAGATGAGCAACTTCAGCCGAGTTGTTAAGGCAAAGATGGATTCGTCTCTTTCTGCTTTGTGGCCTGGGATTGCATTTGGCAGGAAAGAACAGAGAGCGTGCGGCTGAAAAAGAACATTTGGCTCTCCTTTTCAGCTTTTGGCTCTTGGGATTAAAAAAAAGAAAACATGCCTGAAACTTCCTCAAACTCTGTTTTATTTATTTTTAATGAGAATCTGACTTTAGGACGACGTGAAAACAATAAAAAGGGGGTGAGAGTGGGGATTGCCCAGGGTTAAGAGGTTATGCTTTAGCCCCTCCCACTTTCCTTTTCTCAGCAATTACTATTGCAATAGAGGTTCTGCTGGCTGACTGGAAGGATATTGATGGGAGAAAACATCCTCCCAGCCTCTCTTCCAGATGGCCAGGTTTTCACAAGTGCTCGTCTCAAACCCACTTCCTGTGAGATTGAAAAGACTGAGGGAAGGAAGCAGGGGTGGGTTCTACTTACCTTTACTACTGGTTCGCAGTGGGGCCATGCACCCGCGCTCTTCTGCGCATGCGCAGAAGTATTTTGATGATATTGGGGTCAGTGGGCGGAGCCTCCTGCCGGTTTTATTAACAGTTCTATAGAAGCGGTGCGAACCGAAGGCAACTCATCATTGGAAGGAAGGGAAATAAAAGTGCCTAGTGGAGAGAAGTGGAAAGTTGAAACTGCCCTCTTAACAATCTCCTATTTGGGCTGAGGATTTAAGCTGAGTATTTTCCGAAAACAAATAAGTACATCTGAATCAGAAAGGAATTTTTGATTCAAAGGAACTGTTACTTGGGTAAATGTAGATTAATATCCAATGAGCCAAGGTTATTTTTTATTTTCTATGCGCTGGTCAAGATCTTGTTTTTACATGTGACTACTTAAAACAACTCAAGAATGTTTACTTTCTCTTTCTCCCTTTTTTAGAATTATGCTATTTATTCCTCTGAGGTTGTTCTCAGGAGAGGAGAGGAGGCTAAATTCCCTAGACACAAATCTCATGCTATATAGTCAGGAAGCGTCAACAGAGAATATAATGTACTTCATTTTGATCAGTTGCATTTTTCTGTTACTTGCTGTGAGGCATGGGCTGTTTACCTCACATGCCAGGGCTAAGGAGAATCCCAAATAAAGGCACAACTGCAATTGTTTATTTCCCAGGAGGATGTTTATTTCTGGAAAATAAGCAATCACAACAGTATTACTAAGCAGCTACACAAGATTGTGTTACACTAGGGCAGGGGTCTGCAACCTTAAACAGTCAGAGCCATTAGGACCCGTTCCCACATAAAAGAAAACACAGGGAGCCACAAAACCTGGATGGGCGTGGCCAACTCAATGTCACTCCCACCCAGTCCCATGACACACACACACCCAGCCACACCTACCCAGGTTTTGTGGCTCCCGGTGTTTTCTGTGGGAAATGGGTCTCTCTCTCCCCTCCTCTCTGTGTCTTCTCTCTTTCTTTTTCTGTTTCTCTTCTCTTTCTGTCTGTGTCTCTTCTCTGTCTTTGTCTCTTCTCTGTGTGTATGTGTGTATGTGAGAGTGAGTGTCTTCTCTCTCTCTCCCCCCACCCCTCCCGCCCTCCCCTGGGGTGGGACTGGGTGGTGGGAATCTGATGTCCGGAGATACAGAGAACAAATGTGAAAAATCAGCTCTAAGAACCCTAAAAAAAAAAACACCAACCAACAAGTGAGCGCATGTTTGTAAAGCATCCACCTTCCCAGCCATTCTGTATCCATGTGCAAGAGCAGGTTGCTGCAAGAATACGTGTTTGGGTATAAAAGACAGTTCTTCCCCATTGAATCTCTGTATGTCTCTCTCTGTGTGTGTTTGCACAAGGACAGACAGAATAATGTAATTTGTCCATGCAGGTGCAAAGCCACTTATCTGGGACAAATCAGGCACATGAACAGTTCTTGTGTGCCTGGCAAGATCTGGTGGGCCAGGCGCAGATAGAGACAGATTGTTACTTGGTCTCCAGAATGAGCCAATGTGTGAATAGAGTGACAGAAGCCGCAGCATCTCCGAAGCAGATCAGGTGCAGGGCAACCAAGGAGCACGCTGGCAACTGTGGAGTCTCCCCCTTCCATCCAAGGCGCGACCCCCACGCTTGGCCATAGGCCTGTCGCCTCCCCCACCACAGGATAAGGCTGGGAGAAACGTGCATGTCTTGAATCTTTGTACGCTGGTTGCTCTGGTGCTGCCACTGCCACTTCGGAGCCCACTGAGGATGGCAGACTAGCAGCACGCCGACCATCAGCTGGGAGGTGGGGAGGCAGGCATCACAGCAACTGACATCTGGGAGGCGAGGGCAAGAGAAGTGCCTGTGAGACCCAGCAAGTTCAGGGGCACTTTGCTCCCCCTCTGGAATATGGAGTGAGTCTCTATCCCCCGACGTCACCCTTATCTCCTCAGGCCAGGTGAGGAGTGACTGAGAGGGGAAGGTGAGGGGGTGGGGTCAGCCAGTGGTGGGATCACCCGACAGGGAGCCGGAGCAGAAGGACAAAAGAGCCGCATGCGGCTCTGGAGCCCCAGCTTGCCAACGGACTAGAGGATTCTGGGAGGTTTGAAAACTACACACACACACACATACACACTGTTTCATTCAGTGGTTTTGGCCCTTCCACCAAAATTGCAGTGAGAAAGGCTTTGATCTAAGCACATGTAAGTTGTGACATATGGTATTAATGCCTAATTATTTGTCTTTATATCAGTGGTGAAATCCTCTGCGGATTGCCACCGGTTCACTGCCCGCGCATGTGTGCCAAATGTGCATTGCATGCGTGCATGCATGGTATGCACCAAAAGCACACCGTGCATGTGCATGCACAGTGCGCACCAAAAGCATGCGTGCACATGCACAGTGCGCACCAAATGTGCACTTCATATGAAAAAAGCCTTTTCTAAGGTAAGTAGAACAGCGTGGGGGGAACAGCTGTGCCGCACAATTTAGATTCACTAGAAAGCAGGATTTCCTGCTTTCTAGTGAATATAAACCGTGTGGCACAGCTGATTGTCGGAAATATCAGTTTGGACCAACTGGTAGCTTTTTAAAACTACCGGTTCACCTGAGCCAGTGAGAACCGGTAGCATTTCACCTAGGGGTAAAATCCAGCAGGTTCTGACAGGTTCTGGAGAACCAGTAGCGGAAATTTTGAGCAGTTCGGAGAACTGGCAAATGTCACCTCTGGCTGGTCCCAGAGTGGGATGGGAATAGAGACTTTGCAATATCCTTCCCCCAGGAGTGGGGAGGGAATGGATATTTTGCAGTATCCTTCCCCTGCCATGCCCACCAAGCCACAGCACGCCTACCAAGCCACGCCCACAGAACCGGTAGTAAAAAAATTTGGATTTTACCACTGATTTCACCCCTGGTTTATATCCCACCTTTATTATTTTTACAACCCAAGATGGTAAACATATTCAACATATCTTCCTCCTCCATATTTTCCCCACAAGAACAACTCTTTGAGGTGGATTGGGCTGAGAGAGAATGACTGGCCCAAACTCATTGAGTGGCTATCATAGCTAAAGCTGAACTTGAACTCACAGTCTCCCACTTTCTAACCTGGTGCTTTAACCACTAACCCAAACTGGCTTTTGGAGAATCAGCAGATAACTGTTAGTAAGACAATTTATGTTTTATTTGTTGATTATATCCTTTCCTGTGGAGGCTTATTGTTTTATGCATGCTGCTTACTGTGTGTATTCATAAGGCTTTAGTTGCCATCTGAAATGACTCAACTGTGGACCTTTAACTTGAAGCAGAGCCAGCAAATGTCACATCCTGGAATAAGCATTTTCAGTTCAATGGGATGTATTTCTGAAAAAATTGCACCATAGATCAATAACTTTGTACCTCTTAGACGTCGGAAGGAGGCAATCAATACTTCTACCCACATCTGTAAATTCAGTTTTACTATTTCTGATTGAATCATCACCTTCACAGCTTCAATTCCGAAAGTGTCTAGGAGATTGTGCTGAAACTAAAAAAGAAAGAGTCCTTAAACACA
This sequence comes from Pituophis catenifer annectens, assembly GCF_029215685.1. Taxonomy (NCBI): domain Eukaryota; kingdom Metazoa; phylum Chordata; class Lepidosauria; order Squamata; family Colubridae; genus Pituophis; species Pituophis catenifer. Next base: position 56,707,555 of record NW_027256882.1, read on the forward strand.
AACAATCGGGTGATGGAAGGACCCCATTACAGGCCTATCTAATAAATGGAGTCTCATTCCTTCATGGAAGCATTTAGGGAAAATGATTTAAGATCTTCAGTGAAAATGGACTCGCTAATAACAGAAGGCTGAAAGGTTTCTGCCTCAGTTTTCGAGATTTTGAATCTCTTTACTCCTAATTCTTGGCATTGAAGTTTGTTAAAGAAACTTTGTGTGAATCTTGCTTTGTTGATCATTTGTGTGAACCTTACTAGACTAAGGACTTCATTGTAAGATACAGCAATTCCACATAGTCGTGGTTATTACTCCTGAAACATCAGAACCATTTTCATCAGGGGTGAGGAACTTTGGCCCTTTTATGGCTTGAGGACTTCAACTCCCAGAATTCCTGAGCCACCTCAGGAATTCTGGGAGTTGAAGTCCACAAGTCATAAAAGGGACAAGGTTTCCTGCCTCTGATTTACATAATAGCCTGTGACTTTTCTCACGTTGTCACTGAGAACTCTGGATAATGGAATGGGGCAACTTGCCACAGCCAATTCACTACAATCAATTCGCCATGGCCAACTTGCTGTGGCTAATTCACCTTGGCCAACTCTCCGTGGGACAACTCACCATGGCTAACTTGCAATGGGACAACTCACTGCAGGACAATTTAACAATTCAATTTAATTATTTAAAATAAATAAAAAATATTTTAATTATTGTCATTCACATTTCATTCTGTTCCTCCTCTTGCATCCTTTCTTTAATGATTTTATTCCACCATTTCTTTGATATTAATGTAGTTCTTGTCCCATAGTGAGTTGCCATGGAAAATTGTTCCATGGAGAGTTGGCCATTGTGAGTTGGCTGCGGTGAATGTCATAGAACCAAGGGTGAAATCTAGCAAGTTCTGACAGATTCTGGAGAACTGGTAGCGGAAATTTTAAGCAGTTCAGAGAACCGGCAAATACCACCTCTGGCTGGCCCCAGAGTGAGGTGGGAATGGAGATTTTCCAATATCCTTCCCTCAGGAGTGGGGTGGGAATGGAGATTTTGCAGTATCCTTCCCCTGGAATAGGGTGGGAATGGAGATTTTGCAGTATCCGTCTCCTGCCATGCCCACCACACTATACCCACCAAGCCACATCACGCCCACCAAGCCATGCCCACAGAACTGGTAGTAAAAAAATTTGGATTTCACCACTGCATAGATCCCTAGATAAGTTAATCACAGAAGTTAATACTCTGGAGCCCCATGTTTTCTACTTGCTTTATTGTGCGGAGAAATGGGGGGGGAGGCTTGGTTTCCACCTCTAGCTGTGATTGCATTGCCTCTGAGACTCTTAGTAATGCTAGTTGTCCAGGGAAGATAAAGCTTTTAAATTGTCTTCTGTCAGAATTCTTTTCTTGATATTATATTGCCTAAAAGTGATGAATAGCAATGTGATTGGCAAACAAAAAACGGAAAAACCACACTCCAAAAGTATTTTATTTTTTGTTTTTAATCTGGCTTTTAAGTATGTAGCCATAGAAGCTGTTTCCTCCTGTAATGCAATATTTGCTCCCTTTATAGGACTTTGTGGTTTGGATCATACAGAAAGTTAATAAACAGGGAAGGAACACAAAGTTTGGGGGAAGACTTTCCTAGTTACTGTAGCAATTTCTATTCTAGTAACTGCTTACATTCTTTCCTGTCTTGTTACCTGCCCTCCAGGTCAGTGGTGAAATTAAAAAATTTCCCCTACCGGTTCTGTGGGCATGGCTTGTTGGGGGAGGTCATGTGACTGGGTGGGCATGGCCAACTCGACATCACTCACATCAAGGGGCTTCTCACTGGCCCCTCCCCTCCCCAGCCACTCCTTGTCGCGAATGGCAGGAAAATTTATTTATTTATTTTTATTTATTAATTAAATTTCTATACCGCCCTTCTCCAAATGGGGAGGGGAATATTCCTGCCTACCATCCTTCCCTCAGTCTGTGCTGAGATTGAGGAATGGATGTCAGGCAGGAAAATCCCCTTCCCCATTTTTCTGCCTTTCACGAAAATGGCTCCATTCCAGCTGCTCCCCCCCGTCCCCCTCCTTCCTCGGGACTACCTTAAAGGGACAGGCTGCAGCAGCTCCGTTCTGAATGGAGGGAGAAAAGTAACTGTTCTTTCTGCTGCATTTAACATTGACTTCTGTGGAATATCGAGCGACCAGAAGAGATGAGCGGCAACCGGCCAGGCGTGGGTGGGGCCAAAGAGGGGTAATTACTACCGGTTCGGCGAACTGATGCCCATAATCCCTAGTGGTTCACCCGAACTGGTCCGAACTGGTAGGATTTCACCCCTGCTCCAGATGTATTGGACTTCAACTGTTGTTATTCATAGCCAGATGACGTATGTGGAGGCCAACTAATGGCTGTATTATTTATTATTTCTGTTTCACTTTAATGTATAAAACATCAGCAAGAGAGTACAATATAAAAGGCACTAAGGATCAGGTAAGAACCGCAGTCTAAGCTCACTAAAATATTTGACCCACGGAGGCTACTATTGAACTGTACCAGAAAGGAAGCTTTTGCAATTTTTTTTTTTTAATTTGATTTATATGCCGCCCTTCTCCGGAGACTCAGGGCGGCTTACAATGTGTTAAGCAATAGCCTTCATACTTTTGTATATTTATACAAAGTCATTTTATTGCCCCCATAATCTGGGTACTCATTTTACCTACCTTAGAAAGGATGGAAGGCTGAGTCAACCTTGAGCCTGGTGAGATTTGAACTTGCAGTAATTGCAGACAGCAGATGTAAGTAGATGTTAATAACAGCGCTTTAGTCTACTGAGCCACCAGAGCACCTTGGAATCATAGTGTCGAGTGTCAATTACCCCTCGACACCACATCACCTTGACAGCATGGAAGACCATGGGGGGGGAATACCGTTGGAGGATCTGGAACATCTGAACAGATTCCAGCAATGGAACACGGTGGAGGGGGGTGTTGCGCTAGGACAACATACACACTAATAGTGGGTGATGGACGGGACACAAGAGAAGTGGGGGGGACTACGGGAACGGGAATGTACATTAGCATCTGAGGGGATGATAGCGAAGAAGAGAATGACGTCAAATGCCTGCAACCGAAGGCAAACGAATGAAAGAAACAAGCGGCAGATTTGACTGTAACAGCTGAGAGAGTGCCTGATGATAGTTAACCGTGTCCACGCCCTATAAAACCAAACGGGCGGGGAGTTTGGGCATCTCCAACTTTATTTCTGCTAAGCAGCTCTGTGCCTACTGTACGTCGCTATGTCGCTCTCATTAAACCGCCTTTTGGATCGAATCTCTCTTTTTGTGTGTGCGTGTGTGTGTTCGTTCACGCCCGGCGAAGCACTGGAGGCTCCAGAGGGGCTGAGACATAGTCAGGTAGACATATGGTTTCTATATACTGCAGATTTACTCGGTGTCAAATCACTTAGGGGAGAAATACCATTCCTCACAGCAGGAAGAATCATTGGCTTGATAAAATTAGTCTACACAATTTTCTGTGTTATGGAATGAGTTAGGAATACAGAAAATGCATGGCATTTCCTTATACAGAATTCATAAATATGATGTCTGGAAGAAACAAATTTGTGAATAGAATAGAACAGAACAGAACAGAATAGAATCAGAGCTGGAAGGGACCTTGGAGGTCTTCTAGTCCAACCTTCTGCTCAAGCAGGAGACATTATACTACTTCAACTGTCCAGTCACTTCTTAAAAACTTCCACTTCTGAAGGCAAAGCATTTCACTGACTAACTGTTCTCACTGTCAGGAAATTTCTCCTTATTTCTAGGTTGAATCTCTCATAAACTTCCATCCATAGAACGAAAGTTAAGTATAAGAGCAATCACCACAATTATGAAGGCAGAATTCATAAGCTTAAGAAAATTCATAAGCTTAAGAATCACTCCTTCACATGTACAGGTATGTGTGTCAGTGCATGCACGTGCACATGTGTTCTACAAAAGCATGTTTTAGGCTTCCCATTCAAGAAAGATCAGCTAAGCGTCTTAATGCTTGTTGCTATGGAAACAGTGAGCTTTACTGATAATATACATAAATGGGGTGCAGTATGCTACCGTGTGATAGATTATTTCTATTGCATAAGTTAATGATAAAAGGGTTTACATGGCTTCAGCAGTATTCCCCATATATTGGCAAAAGGTAAAACCAATTTTCTCAGTCCTGGTGTACTACATCAGTTCTCAAGAATGGAAGGAAATGTCCTGTTGATTGAGCTTTGTCCTCAATATCTCTTGCAAGGCAGAAAAGGAGAGCTGAAATAACTAGGGGATGTGGCTGGAACAATAAAACCTTCTGGTATTTTTTCCCTTAGTTTGTTTTTGCTTTTTTTTTTAAAAAAAAAAACCCAGTGTACAGGTATTGTGTATTTCTTGCTTCAAAATAATGCAGAAAAAACTTAATTTGTACCAATTATGACTGGAGAAAGTTCTAGAAATCATAAGGAAGACACCCTGTGATTGGTTGTATGGTCTTAGGTTGCTTATTACTGTTCAAGGATATCATAGTCAAATGTACCTTCCAATACAGGAAGGTGGAATTGTGTCTTATAAAACCACTGCTGCGTATTCTTTTCTGAAACTGCCTATAGTGGCTTTCTCAGAGAAACCAGGGATGAAAACAGCTAAACTGGAATGATCTCTCTCTCTGCCGTGATGAGGTATAATTTTCAAGATTTGTAGCTGAATATAGTATGTTATACATATTAGCATTGTAGTGTTTCAGAGACTGTGGTCTAAGAACAGGGGTGGGCTTCAAAAATTTTAGCAAGGGGTTCTCTGCCGGGTTGTTGGGTGGGTGTGGCCATGGTGGGCATGGCCTAGTCAGCCTCCTCCACCATGGTGGGGGTGGCATTTATGCCCTCCCTGGGTTCCGGAGGCATTCCTCGAGCCTCTCAGAGAGTGAAAACGGCCTCCCCAAGCTGTAGAGCCTGGAGGCAATAAACGGGCGGATTTCCGGCCTTCCTGAACTTTCAGTAGGCCTGTTTTTCACCCTCCCCGAGCCTCTGCACACACCCTGCACTTCCCTGCATCCAAAATTGGCCGCATGGGGACTCCTGGGAGGGGTGGGGTGGGGTGGGGAAGGCCAGCCAGGAATGGGATTTAGGGGTTCTCCAAACTGCACAGAAACTTAGCTAGAGGTTCTCCCGAACCCGTGCAAACCCCTGGCAGCCCACCCCTATCTAAGAATATATTGTGGTCTATTTATAATATTAATTACATGTATATCTGCTTTTCCTCCTAGAGCAAAAGGAGGTGATTGTGCAAGTAGTCCTTGACTTGCAACCGTTGATTTGATGACCAAAGTTACAGCAGCACTGACCTATGATCATTTTTCACACTTAAACAATTGTTGCAGCATAGTTACATGCTAAAATTCAGACACTTGGCAATCGGCTCATATTTATTCTACTGCACTGAAAAAACGGAAGTCACTTTTTTCTTTTTTACTTCTTCACTTTTCTCCTTTCTTTTAAATTTTCTAAATGTTCGTATTTTCAAAATACAAAAAGTTTATTATCTTATAATAAACTTTAATAAGAACATTTTTTAAAAAAAAACCTGATATCAAAATGGTTTTCCATCAATAGTTTTAATTTTTATTAATTTCCTGGAATGTAATCTTTTCCATGGATTTTACTGGAAAATAGTGCCAAAATTCTTTCTTGCTTCACTCCTAACCATACAACATGCTGTTCTGCATTTTCCATCAAAACAGTAACTATGCTGTGGATCAGCTAATTTAACTGTTATGCTTTATGTTGATAGTAACTCAAAACATCTGGAGAACCTGAGTGAGCATTAATCAACTTTTGGTAAATACTGCCAGATAACTTGAATGTAAAATCACAGTGATTTTCTGTGCCAAACTTATGGATCATTTCTTTCTTTCTTTTTATTCAATATATCTACTTCAACTAAATGTTCATTGTAAACTTTAAACTTCCTATTGATTTCAAGCCCAATATATTGGAAGGAAATAAACTGATTAGTTTATTAGCCTCTCAAAATGATCTCAGCATTTGAATTTTTCCTGTCTTGGCAGAAGAGAAAAGTTACTGTATACTCATCTCATTTGTTGATATACTGTATATGTGTAATTGCTGAACAAAACCTGGGATGAAAGCCATTCTAGATTTGATACTTTAATTTATAAAGTAAATCCAAGAATTTATATGCTGCTGGTTTTATTTTATAATCCTCAAGATTCTAAAGAAAAGTAAGTTTCAAAGATGTTGCTATTTTGTATTAATCACCCCATTGCATTAAAAGATCATACTAATTTAATAGTGTTTGCTAGAAAATTGCGTTCCGATATATCTATTGTATTTCTAATGTAGCCTGCTGGTCCTGTTTTTGAAATTTGCACAAATAGCCGGCATACAAAGATTTATATAATTAGGGCAGATTTATTCATTGTTATGAATTTAATTATCAGTAGGGAGGGATCACAATCCATTTAGTCAGAACTATCTCAGATTCTACTTGCTATTTAACAAAATACCTAAACCCTTAAAAGGTGAAATATATCTTCAATGCTGCAATTACCCACGGTCAAAATCCTGCTAAACAGATTATAGATTATACAACTCTGCCTTTATGGGAACCATGTTTTCTTTGCTGGATCCAATCTGAGTCGGTCACTGGGACCAGAGGTTTAGTCTTCTGAGCTTTTGGACTCGTGCTGGAGCCTAATCTCAGATAAGTTTTCTCTACTGGAATGAGACTGACGCAGACTGGATCCTGCAACATTCTGAGACAAGTATATTTGCCTTTCTTTAAAAAAAAAACACAATACCATGTGATTTTAATCATTTTAAACAATCCTCATCAATTTGAACATCCACCCTACTATGTTCCAAACCAGGATGGATAAGATGTCTGAAGTAGTATGGCTTAATTGTCATTTTGCTTATAAGGTCTTGTTAAATGTAGATCCAGAAAGTTGCATGGTGTTTATGAACTGAACATTATTAGTAAAATTTGGTTTGATGCCTGGAAAGGTTTGTTTCTACTTGTTATTTTAGTGCCAATAATTTCATACCCTTAACTGGAATTAGCCAGTGGGCCAGGGCATAATGTCATCTGAAATGCTTAATCCAACAATGTTGGCTTGTTTGCTAAAAGCAGGAGGTGATCTTAGATCTCCTACCAACTGAATTGTATTGTGGTTAAATTTTAAGAAGGTAAATTCAGCTAGTTGAGGGAACCCTATATCTGAATGACAGGATATATGCAGAGTGGGGACATAATGAATTATTTTCATATCGAGGTTTAATCTCTGCTACTATCTGAAACTGTTCCCTACCAAGATTGTAGGCACTACATTGTCGTGTTGTTGTCCTTACCCCCCACCTCGAGATGATTACTGCTAAATTTGTCTTTACAGACCCAATTTTTGGATTCTCCTTTTTTCCTCAAGCATACCAATATCTAAAGCTCCACAAAGAAAAGAAAAAATTAGAACATGGATGAGAGCATCAACTGACCATTAGAGGGAGCTTTAACATTTTATGAATGTGAACTTTCTTGCTTGCTATGGCTTCCATCAAAAATATATCTTGCTTGAAACAATTGTAAATCAGATTTCAGAATAGTTGACTACAAGCCCTAAAGTTGCTATCTACTTTATCTCACAGTTAAATAGCATAAAAACAACTGTTATTACATGTATGCTTACATAATGCTCATTTCACCCCAATATATTTTGAAAATGATGAAACTGAATTTTGAGAAATGTCCAAGAAAGGGCTTGGCCAAACTCTTAATATCTTTTATGTAGGAATCCCCATTTGACTCCCACCCAGGCCATGCCTTTTTTTCTTGCTTGCTTGTTGAAAAGGCTGACCAATTCCATTCTGCTTCACGTGTCATATTTATAAATACAGTAGTTGCCTAGCAGTTAAATGCTGCCAGAGCTGATGTATCATATAGTCCTTGAATGTAATCTGTACCGCAGTGAAGGAACTTTAAGTGTTTGATATACAAGGTTCTGTCTTATCAGTCTAGGAAGGCTTCATTCAACCTTGATCTCGCTGTTGCGATCTGGCGAGATCCGGCCATGAATGGTGTGAATGGGTTTTAATTGTTTTTAATGTTTTAATTTTTAATGTTTTTATATATGGTTTTTAAATGCATTGTAAGCCGCCTTGAATCTTCGGAGAAAGGCAGCATACAAGTTGAATAAATAAATAAATAAATAAATATTTAACTCTTTTAACTCAATATGCTAATGACATATTGGGTTTAGAACTTTACATATGCAAAGTAAGTGCTTCATCTTGCCTTCAAACTAGGTTTACTTTTCCATCAAATTACAATGTCTCTTTTAAAAAAAAAAACCCAAGGGAAAGGAAAATAAAATCTACACTTTTGTGAAAAAAGTACTTTTTATCTGACTTTCTGAACACATCCATCTCTGTCAATGAATGAAATGAAGAGTCATTTCAGCTCTACTTATCTCCTTGCTCATTCCCTTTTATGTATAACAGTAATTTTGAAGGTTTTCATTTATTTCATAAAGAGTAATCAAATATGTTTTCCAATGTGAGAAATACACATTTCCCACTTCACTTAAAGGGATAACTAGAGGCAATTATGCCTTATTTAAGTCTCACAAACTTTGACTTCCACATTTCAGTAATCGCCCTGTAGATCTCACAGATTGATCATGCTGTAGATTTCACAGATTAATCAATTATGCCTGATAAAAATAAATTTCTGAAGAGTTCGGTCAAAAAGCCCATGATGCTATTTGCCTGGAAAAGGTTGCAGCACCATTTCTAAGATTTTAGAGCTCTACCAATCCATAATCAGACTCATAAATTTGAAATGACAAAATTTTGTAATAATATGCATCTTCCCAATAGTAGCTTTCTTGTCAAAATTGTCCCACAAATGTACAAAATTGTCCAAGATTTTACAAAGAATCCAAGTGCAACATCCAGAAATCTGGAGAGGACATTCTTAAAAATCAGTGTTCATGATTGTGTCATCAAAAAGCACTGGATAGATATAATTGGGATTCCTGGGAGAAGCAGCAAGAACACTCACATTTGTGTTAAATTTTCCAAAAAGCACATAGGTAAAGATCCAGACTGGTGGAAGAATATTATATAGGCAGATGAGTCAAAAGTGGTGACATGGGTATTATTACATTGGGGAGAAACAGAGCTTTGAATTCTGCAAGAACCTCGTATCAAATGTCAAGCATGAAGGTGATAATGTCATGGTTTGGGGATAGTTCGCTGCTTCAAGACTCTTGCCCATTGAAGGAACCATTAATTCTGCCTTGTATCAGAGAATGTCACAGGAAAATATCAGTCTACTTGTACATCAACTGAAGCTGAATCCAAAGCAGCTGAGACAGTGGACAGTGATCCCAATCATCTAAGAGAATGAAGAACCACAGTTTTGAAGTTTTCAAGCAATCAAGCTGAAATCCAGACCTAAATCCCATTGAAATATTATGGCAGGAACTAAAGCAACTAGTTCCTATCTAGTTCATGCTAGATAGAAACCTCACATCTGTTGCAAAACTGAAGCAGTTGGCCATGAAGGAATGGGTCAACATTTGTTTACAGCAATTTCAGAAACCAATTTCAGAAACCGATGACCCATTATAGAAAGCACTTGGTTGCAATTATTGCAGCCGAAGATGGTACACTTAGTTATGGAATCAAAGAGGTCAATTATTTTTTCACAGTGTCATATGTATTTACTGATGTATTTGTTAAAACAGATTTCTATGGGCACAGAACTCACATTAGTGACTCCAATATTGCATGTTGAATCACACTGTTCATGATTTTTTAAAAAAAAAAACAATTTTGATGTTTATTTATATTCTTTTTATATATCAGGATATGCAGTATATAACATACAACAGTAAAGTTGCAGAAATGCAGAAACTGTGAAAGAGGACAACTTTTATTTTCATCAAATGATAAGTAGATCTATATTTTAAGAGTGTGGGCCATCCTTTATTTATTTATATGCAGACTCACCATACCTTAATACTATATTAGATATATCTAGGGCAGGGGTGTCAAACTGTGTGATGCCAGATGCATCACACACAGGCCATGCTCACATCAGCTCCACGAATGGGAAAATGTGATGAAATGTCACGTGATGGCAACATGACACGGCAAGTTTGACACCTGTGACCTAGGGGAAAGAATGGAAAAATCTATTTCCCTACGATATACTTAAATACAGCTGTAAGATGCTTCCAGTCTGGTGTTCTACATATGTATAAGGTAATGAAGCACTTACTTAATTACAAGATATAAAATGTTCACCTCTGGAGGGTTTTTTTTTTTAAAAAAAAAAAACACACAACAACTTGAGTCAAATAATAGCCTTAGAGCAAAGAAATGGTGATCTTCGGAATGCTAATTACAACTGGATTGAGACGTTTACGGTGTCTTAGTATCTCCCCAAGCTCATTAGCTTCACTGTGTTGCTTTTAGGAACACAGGCCAGTGATTTTTAAAGCTGTTAAAATAAGCATGTAGAAAGTGCCTGTGGGTTACTCACAATTTAAGAAAATTGTTGAAGGAGAGTAGCAATGAAAGAATAGGATTCAAGAGCAGTTTATTAAATAACCAGTTTTTAAGATATACAAACTAAGATGCAATAAGCTGAAAAAACATGATTATCAAAATACATTCAAAGGTAAAGCTGGCTGTATAGTGAATTAATATGCAGCTCCTGTGTTGTTACCTAAGGACGAACCATTTAAATGATCCATCCATAAACACAATTTAGTGAAATTTCTATCTTAAACTACAATAGGGGAATTGTTCTGGAAATGAAAGTTTACCAGTACAATTCAACATTATTCAAATTACGTAGGGCCTTCAAATAGTTTGACATATGGATTGGAAGTGACACAGGTTGAAATCTTAATAGCCACCATGGTGTCCAATTAATGTTTTGAGTTACAAACATGATGCCAGAATTTTGCTTAATCTTAATTGATGATGTTCTGAGATGAATTAATTCTGAATTGAACAAATCTAGAATTTATCCTTGTTTTGGAAAATGATTTCACTAATATTAAACAAATGTAATTAATCACCAGCTAAATATTAGTTGTGTGATTGAGATACTGAAAATGGCTTATTTAACAGAGCATTTGTAATGGAATAGTACTTTGAAACTGGAAGAATATTCCTCTCCTATTCTTTTTAAAGTTGCCCAATTACTATGCATTTCTTTTCTGTAATAGAATTTTGATTCTACTTTATATTTGTTGTCTTGTGAACCTACTTCTTGGTGGTAATAAATCTAAAAAAATTAAAAACAGAAACACTTTTGAAACAAAAGATAAAATGACCTTTAAATACTCATTTCCACTAATTTATTTATTTATTTAAAACATTTATATAACTGTCCATCTTACATAGGTGGTCCTTGACTTACAACTGAGCCTAAAATTTCTGTTGCTAAGCGAGACAGTTGTTGTGAATTTTGCCCCATTTTACAACCTTTCTTGCCACAGTTGTTAAGTGAATCACTGCAGTTAATAATAACATGGCTGTCCTTAAGGAAGCTCTGCTATGTATATACAAGATAAGCTATAAACAGGAAAGTGCAGAATTAGAAGATGATCGAACATGTATATTATTTTAGTCAATACTGTAGCATGACTTTCATTCTATGTGCGAATGTGACTACAAAACTTTGCTGGTACAGTGACTGGGATTTTGCCTGACAGAAACATCATATCTCCAATATCTTAATAAAGGCAGTTTGGAGACTTTCAAAATGTGCCCTGACTGAGTGGAAACAATGACTGAGAAGGGAGAAGGCTGCTAGAGGGTTAGCCACCTTGGTGGGATTCAGCCAGTTCCGTCTGGTTTGGGCAAACCGGTAGTGGTAACCGCTCACCCAACCCGACATAATGCCGTCCTATTTAGCCACATTTTGGAGGCAATGCGTATGCGTGGAAGGCGCGCATGCGAGCAAAGAGCATGCACAGAATGTGGTGCATGCACTTACATTTGCAAACCAGTAGGGAAGGTAAGTGAATCCCACCTCTGGTTAGCCAGGAGGATTTTTTCAAAAAAAAAACCCCATATTATACTATATGCATTAATAAACAGGTCTTGCGGAGGGAGGGGGGAACCAAAACAATTACAAACTTGTAAAACAATTTTCATTTACAAGAATGTTCCTGGTTCACACACAACTCTCATAAGCATTCTTCAAAATAGAAATGGGGAGAAGGAGAATTGGGATGTTTGCTTTCTGGCCCAGGTCTATACTGACCGGGTTGGTTTTTTTTTTTTAAAAAAAAATTGAATTACTGCAATTATTTTTTTAAAACCAACTTAAAGGATCCAAGGTAGTCTATTACATAACATCAATCTATAATACATGCAACAAAAAAGGGAGCCATAAATATGTTATCAACTCTGTCATTATTTATGGTGATCAAAATGTCAAGGTATTTATGTGGGTATTAATGACCTTAAGAGGTAATAGCACGGGTGAAATCCAGCAGGTTCTGACAGGTTCTGGAGAACCGGTAGCGAAAATTTTGAGCAGTTCAGAGAACCAGCAAATACCACTTGTCTGGCCCCAGAGTGGGGTGGGAATAGAGATTTTGCGGTATCCTTCCCCTGCCATGCCCACCAAGCCACGCCCACCAAGCCATACCATGCCCAAGCCACACCCACAGAACCAGTAGTAAAAAAATTGGATTTCACCACTGGATGGTAGTGGTAAAGATGAGACTTTTTATATTAAGGGCCTGTTTCTACCTCTGCCCCCCACCCCCCAAATATAGTGAATGAATCCTGTCTCTTCAACACAAACACTCTAAAGAACACCCAAAGTTTCATCTGTGTGTACAAGTGTCTATTCCAATGTACTTTTAAAAACTAAAATAGAATTTTAAAAACCTTTTTCTCAATTGACTTTTCCAAAAGTTAGAATACTGTTCTGTGGAAGTGTTATATTAAGCAGATATATGTTCTTCTGTTTCTGTACTAGAAAGCACTTCTTAGACCTTGAGTTTTTTTAAAATTTTTTGATTTATATGCTGCCCTTCTCCGGAGACTCGGGCGGCTTACAATGCGTTAAGCAATAGCCTTCATATTTTTGTATATTTATACAAAGTCAGCTTATTGCCCCCACAATCTGGGTCCTCATTTTACCTACCTTAGAAAGGATGGAAGACTGAGTCAACCTTGAGCCTGGTGAGATTTGAACTTACAGTAATTGCAGACAGCTTGATGTTAATAACAGTGCTTTAGTCTGCTGCGCCACCAGGCTCCTGCCTTAAAGATTAAAAGATATATCAAGAAACTCCTTTTATATTCCATGTAGTTCAGTATTTGTTAATGGGAAATGGAAATGGTTCGCCAAGATTTTAGGTAAGGAATCCTTCAGCCCAATTTATACACATGAGGAAGTTGGGTCTTTGTAATACAAGGATGTGTGCTGTCAATGAACTGTGGCCTTTTGTTTTGCTAATGATAATAATGATACTTATTATAACATATGGAACCATGGTAAAATCTGCTTCAAGTCAAGCTCAACTCTTAAGAGACTTTCTTTCACCCTGCTTACGTTTCTATAATAAACCATAGGAACCAGCTCTTCAACCATATTTCAAAAGGATTGATTGCTGAAATTCTGCCTCTGTACAGCTTTGAAGCAATACAATTTGTGGCACTAGTTAAGAGACTAAATTTTCTATACAGGTAGCCTTTAAACTTACAACCACAATTGAGCCCAAAATTTCTATTGCTAAGCCAGACGTTTGTTAAGTGAATTTTGCCCTATTTTATGTCTTTCCTTGAGTGAATCACTGCAGTAATTCACTCAAGGAAAGACATAAAATAGGGCAAAATTCAAAATTCTGCAGGCATCATAAATATGAATCAATTGCCAAGTGTATGAATTTTGATCATGTGACCGCAGGGATGCTGCAATGGTCATAAGTGCGAAAAATAGCAATAGCAATGGCAATAGCACTTAGATTTATACACTGCTTCAGTTCTTTACAGCCCTCTCTAAGTGGTTTACAGAGTCATAAGTCACTTTTTTCAGTGCCGTTGTAACTTTGAGTGGTCACTAAACGAACTGTTGTCAGTTGAGGACTACCTATGGTTTGGTCTGTCATAATTAAAAGACCTTAATTTTGTGTTAATCTTGCCCATTTTGATTAAGTTAAAGCAATTTTATTAATTACACAGTACAAGATTTGATAAGTTTATTTTTTGCACAAACTTCTTTTAATGTAAATGACACTTCATGCAAATTTAAGAAAATAAATGTATTAGTCTTTAAGGTGTCACCTATTTGTTGGTTTTGGCTGCAAAACACCAAATGTGACCACTTTTCTGGAACCCTTTAAAAGGGAGCAGAAGTAGCTCAGACTCCAAGCTGATAAAAGCACTGTAGTCCATTACACTTGGAGGGCACAAGAAATTTTATATATAAAATTCTCCTCTCCTCTTAAGCATATTTCGGAAGCACCGTCGTGCTACAGGTAGCCCTTGACTTACAAGCATTCTTTTAGTGGCCATTCAAAGTTACAATGGCACTGAAAAAAGTGACTTACGATTGGCTTTCATGCTTATGACCATTGCAACATACCCATAATTACTGTACATGATCTAAATTTGGATGCTTGGCAACTGGCATGTATTTATGATATGGGCACTGTCCTGGGGTCATGTGATCACCCATCTGTAACCTTCCCAGCCAGCTTCCAACAAGCAAAGTCAATGGGAGGAAGCCAGATTCGCTTAATGACCGCATAATTCACTTAACAACTACAGTGATTATCTTAACAACTGTGGCAGGGAAGATAATAAAATGGAACAAAACTCACTTAACTATTGTCTTGCTTAGCAACGGAAACATTGGGCTCAATTGCAGCCGTTAGAAATGCCATCAGTGGAGAGTGGAGAGACAGTTATTTGTTAAGTTTAGATTCGAACTTCTAGATACCAACGTTAGATTCGGCCGCTATCGGAAAATCCCGTATGACAAAAGAATATGCATATGTGGGGTAAACGTCGTGGAGGACACGGCACATATAATATTTGAATGTAGTCTCTATCAAGAAGTAAGAAAACAATATCTGTCCCCAATTATAAATAAATTTCCCCATTGGAATATAAGCCAAAAATTAGCATTTCTGTTGAGGGCTGACTCTCCTCCCCTGGTAAGAGCGATCACTCGATATCTTAAAAGAATGACGGCAATACGAGCTAGTTATATCAAAAAACATTTTATCGATTGTAAGGAAGATGAGCTCAGTTAGAGAGGAGCTATCCTATTTGGGTTATCTAGTCTTGGCAATTTAGCTATTGAAATTTGATATTGTAAAATTTTAATGTCATCCATCATATATTTTTAGATTGCTATTTTTGTAACTGTTTTATCTTTTTCTTTTCTGTTTTGTTTGAAAAGGCCTTCGGGCTATTCAATAAACTATACTATACAATTGCAGCCGTTGAAGTTGAAGTTGAAGACTACCTCTGTATCTGTATCATAAGGAGTAAACTGACCATCAAGCAACCAGCCTGGAGTCAGGCAGTGAATTCTCCAGTTAAGTGAGAGATATTAACCAGGAGAGATGGATTTGTGGCCCTTCAAACCAGTGGTGAAATCTAAAATTTCTTACTACCAGTTCTGAGGGCATGGCTTGGTGGTGGTGGTGGTGGTGGTGGGTAATGTGACTGGGTGGGCATGGTCAAATTTTTTTTTTAACTTTTAAAACCATTTTTTTCTACAACCTCTTTGGCAAAGAGGTTATAAAAAAAATGCTTTCAAAAGGCTCTGACAATCCCAGCTTAGTTGCCAGATCGGCAGAGGCTTTTTAAAAAAGCCTCTGCCGATCAGGCAACTCAGCTGGATTGCCAGAGGCATTTAAAAGAAAAAAGGGTTTTTTTTTCTTTTAAATGCCTCTGACAATCCAAGCTGAGTTTTTTAAAAAGCCTCTGCTGATCAGGCAACTCAGTTTGGATCCTCAGAGACATTTAAAAGAAAAAAAAGGTTTTTTTTCTTTTAAAAGCCTTTGACGATCCCAGCTGAGTTTTTTAAAAAGCCTCTGCCCATCAGGCAACTCAGTTTGGATCCTCAGAGACATTTAAAAGAAAAAAAGGGTTTTTTTCTTTTAAAAGCCTTTGACGATCCCAGCTGAGCCGTGCCATCATCAGAGGCTTTTTTTTTTTTTACTTTTAAAAGCATTTTTTTCAGCCGAAGAGGTTGTAGAAAAAATGCTTTTAAAAGTAAAAAAAAAGCCTCTGATGATTGTGTGGTTCAGCTGGGCATGGGGGGGGGGCAGGAATTTTTGCTACCCGTTCTCCAAACCACCCGCCTCCATCGCTACCGGATCGGGCGATCCTGTCCGAACCGGGAGCATTTCACCCCTGCTTCAAACGTGGCTTGAACTATGAACCCAGCATTTTACTTGTTTGTTTACTGCATTTAACGCTCATTTTTTTCCCTGACAGCTCAAGGCAGCCGAGAGTGGGAACTTGAGCCTCAGCAAACTGCAAAGTGAGAGGAGGAGCCAACCAACCAGCTTAAAAGAGAGCAGTTGGCCCGCCCCTTTCCTTCTGCAGCACGCTGATTGGCAAGTTATTTTTCATTCTCCTTGATGTTTGACGGAAAGGGGGAATATGGCCAAGTCAAGAGGAAGCTGTCTGTTTGATGCGGAGTGAAGGATGAGCGAACAGCACTTTAAAAGGGCAAATAATTGCCCGGCAACGAAAGGTCTCACTGGGACCAACTGACCCAGAACCTTTGGTGGTTTTGGGAAGGGAGGGAGGGAGGAACTGATCCAGCCATGACATCTTGATGCAAACTTGCACGCGGTGGCATCCTTTGTGCAATGAAATCATCCCAATGACATCATGTTGTTGGCATTGTTGTGGCTTCCTCTTGTGTGCTTATTGTCAGGAACCTCGGTTTGTTTTCGAAGGAACAGCTGCGTCTTGCCATCCTGATCTGTAGGGACGCTGATGGCTGGCTGGGTTTGGGCCAAGCAGGCTCAGCCTCCCATGAGTATCAATCAACGGGGGCAACGCGTTGTCTGACCGAAATCCGCAATGAAAGAAGCGACGCTTGCCGCTGACCGACCCCCCGGTCCCCCTTTTGCGCAGGCTCAGCCTCTCCCTCCCTCCATCATCCCCGGAGAAGCATGCCCACCGGAAGTGCAGCTGCAGCCACTAAGACAAGGTGGCTGCGCTCGAGGCTGAACTGGGGCTCCCCGCGCGCGAGAGCTGCCGGGGCGTGCTCGCCCTTCGCCGGGCTGCCGTCCGGGAAGACCGCGGCCAGCAGCGGGAGGAGGAGGAGGAGGAGGAGGCGACGGCGAGCCCAGCCTTTCCACGGAATCCGTCCCGGCCAAGAACGAGGCAGAAGGTACCGACCAGAGGAAGGCGCAATGCTGGTGCAACCGCGCGCCCCGGTCCGGAGAAGGGAGACGCGCGGGAGTCGCTCCTCTTCCTGCAGCCTTCCCGGCCCGCTCTCGTCTTCCCGGGGGCCGTTTTAAAGTTTCGGGATGGCCGCCCCTCGGATTAAGCGGGAGTCACGCGTTCCAGCCGGGCTGCCGAGGAGAAGGGGAAACCCGGGGCGCGGCGGGTGCCGGAGAAGGCGGCTCCGCTGAAGCCAGCCTACCATGCCGGAATGGGGGCGCCGGGCTTGCGCACAGCCTGAGCTCGCCGCTGCTGGGCGGGAGGACGGCGCTGCGGTTTGGGAGCGAGGCCGAGGAGGGGAAAAGCGAGACGGGAAGGGGGCGGGGGCGGGGATGTCGCTGAGGGGAACATGGGTGCCTGCAATGGGGGCTCCAGAGTGGGAGCCTCTCTTCTGGGCGGGAGAAGCCTGAAGAGGAGCCCGACAAGGCGAGACGGCGGCGGCCGTTGAAGAAGAAGAAGCTGCCTCGTCCCCGCCCCTGCCGGAGCTGTGCTTGAGCGTCGGGAGAGAAGGGGGATTGTCGCCGGCCCTGCTAGATGGCGAACTCCAGCGAGCTGGGAAGCAGCAGCAGCAGCCCCCACCTGCCCAACCCCGGCAGCCTCCTGGGCGCCTCTGGCCTGAAGCTGGCCTCCCTGGGCTTGATCCTTTGCCTCAGCTTTGCTGGCAACCTGCTCTTTGCTTGGCTCATCCTCAAGGACCGCCAGTTGCACCGGGCCCCTTACTACTTGCTCCTGGACCTGTGCCTGGCGGATGGCTTGCGCTCCCTGGCCTGCTTCCCCTTCGTCATGCTTTCGGTGCACAGTGGGGCAGGCTTCTGGCCCCACGGGCTGCTCAGCTGCAAAGTGCTGGCTTTCCTATCGGTGCTCTTCTGCTTCCACGCCGCCTTTTTGCTCTTCTGCGTGGGGGTGACGCGCTACATGGCTATTGCCCATCACCGCTTCTATGCTAAGCGCATGACCGGCTGGACCTGTTTGGCCGTGGTGTTCATGGTGTGGACGCTCTCCATGGCCATGGCCTTCCCCCCTGTCTTTGACGTTGGCACTTACAAATTCATTCGTGAGGAGGAGCAGTGCATCTTTGAGCACCGTTACGTCAAGGCCAATGACACCCTGGGTTTCATGCTCATGCTTGCCACGGTCATGGCGGCCACCCACCTGGTTTACGGCAAGCTCCTCTTCTTCATTCACAGCCACCGCAAAATGAAGCCGGCCCAGTTGGTGCCGGCCATTAGCCAGAATTGGACTTTCCATGGGCCTGGAGCTACTGGTCAGGCAGCTGCTAACTGGACCGCTGGCTTTGGCCGGGGTCCTACCCCTCCTACCTTGGTGGGCATCCGACAAAATACTACTCATAGCCAGATCAAGAGACTGCTGGTCTTAGAGGAGTTCAAAACGGAGAAGAGGATTTGCAAGATGTTTTACATGATCACCCTCCTATTTTTGCTTCTCTGGTCTCCCTACATTGTGACTTGTTACTTACGTGTCTTCATCAAAGCCAGCACAATCCCCCAGATTTATTTGACCATCTCAGTCTGGATGACTTTTGCCCAGGCAGGAGTCAACCCCATCCTTTGTTTCATTTTCAACAAGGAGCTTAGAGTCTGTTTCAGATCTCACTTCTTTTGCTGCCAAAGCATCCAGAACACTCAAGGCACAATTCTGTGTGATCTGAAGAACTTGAGGATATAATTCATTTTCTTTCCTTAAGGAAAAAAAAAGTTAAAAATGTCTATGCTTATTCTGGCATGTGCACTTGCTAATGATTATCTAAGCAAACCCCTTGGTCTCGCCAAACCAATAGTTTAAAATAGGGTATTTATATTCAGATTTGATCTGAGAGGGGTTGGGGAATCTTTTATGTGTCTCTGGAGAGTAGGAAAACAAAAAAAAAAACAAGACAAAGTCCATTTTCCCCCCACTCTGTTCTGAATTTCTACAGATAATTCTGACATGGATTAAAGGCCATAATTTTGTGTTAATTTTTCTCCCAATCTCTCCAGTTTTGATAACGGTTTAGCAATTTTATTCCTTAAGTAAAATTTGATAAAAGGTCAAGACAAAATTTTGTAGTAAAGTTATTTTTTGATGACTTCAGAATCTTGTATTGTAATATTTGTCTTTCAAGAGCAGTGGAGATGGAGAAACTGAATCTAGAAGTCACTTCTTTGTAGGGAGACTTGGGGCTAATTTTATTTCAGTACTTAAAGGTAACCTCCTGGCCTTGCCTGAAATATGGAAACTGTCTTATCCTGATTATACTAGAATCATTAGGTCATTTCCTGTAACCTAATGAACATTGTGTCACCTGATCTGATGTAGAACTACTTTAAACTTTCTTGTTGTACTGTTTCTTTGATAGTGTTTCAGAAACTTAATGAAAAATGGTAATTTTAAAAAAGAAAAAATGATCAACTTTTAAAACTGTATCAGGTTTTTAAATTATACTGCCTTTCATACTTTATTGGCTTTATAAGTTCCTATCTACAAACTGGATAACACTTGTATGTTTCAACTGTTTTAATAAAACACTCTCCAGTTTTTGTACACACATGAATTTGAATGTCTGGATATGCTTTGCTGATACTCTTTAAATAAGCAGGATTTGCTTACAGACCATTCAAACAACTTTTTTTTTAAAAAAATCACACCTTAGAGTCACAGTCTGAGCCCTTAGTATACGGGTACCAAACTCACGCCATCACAGTGGCGTTACATGACATATCGTGACTCCCCTCCCCCCACTTTGCTAAACTGTGTGTGGCATTTGCCATGGGCTGCGAGTTCGACAGCCTTGTCGTAATATGATCCCTTATTTTAGAAAATTAAGTAGGATTGGACCTAGTTGGGACTTGGATGGGAAATGTCTAGAAAATCTCAGGGTGTTGTCCACACTATGGAAGAAGGCAATGATGGACTACTTCCTTCTACTCGTCCAGGAAGTTAGTGAACCAACTAGACTCAAGAGACTTTAAATTTTTTCTTTCATCTATTCCTGTATGCTCTCATAGGATTCTCATTGGTTTCACAAAATACAGATTTTAAAACATTTATGTATTTTATTTATATAGCCACCCATCTCACAAATGGAACAACAATCCAATAACACCCAAAAACATAAAGTACACAAACCAGAAAATCCAGTCTAAGAAAAACAGAAGACAGGCATCAAGCTCCAACCTTGTCTAGAAGAGTTGATTTTAAATTCCTTTGGAAAGTAGCTAGAGTCAGGGTTAGTTTAACATAAAAACAAGCCTTTTCATGCCTCAGTTGCCCACACCTCCTCAGAGAGGAGAACCACACACTTCTTGCTTTTCCTGGCAAGTTCAAGTCAGTGGAAGCAATTCTAATGTAGCCCTGAAGGTACTTGGTGACAAACCATAAAGGATTTTATAGGTTAACACTAGAACTCTAAGTTGAACTAGAAGCTAACATGGGTTCTGCAGCATGGATTTAATAAGTTGTGACTGCTGAATGCCTGATAATGCATGGGCCACTGCATTTTGGACAAAATGCAATGACCTCTAAAGGCAGCCCTATGTAGAACCCATTATAGTAGTCAAATTGAGTAGTGACAAGGTGACCTAATAAAGAAGTTGTGCTTATTTCTGACTACTTATAAATAGAATTATGTTTTTATATTATAAAGAGAACATTCTGTTAATGATATTTTAGGGGCATAAGTAGAATGATTACCTTCCTCCTGACATACATATCTGCCCAATGTAATTTCTATTTAAAAATAGCTGCTCATCTGCTAGTGCCAGAAGAGTCTCTAGACAATTCTGGATTGCAAATTTTAGTAGACAAAGCAATTCCTGTGCATAATTGCTTATCTGTTTATGTGTTTGCACAGTTACCAGTGTATTTTAAATTTCCAGTGCCCTAGCATTTTTAAAGATGCAAATTATGAACTTTTAAAGCTTTTAAAATAACCTTTATTTACTGCCCCGATTTACTTTTAGAAAATAAGCTGAGCCTCTTTTTTATGTCTATTTTTAATAGCAAAGAGGCCAAAGGTGTTCAAAACTGAATGATCAAAAATCATATCTCTTCCAGAACTTTCAAAAATGGAAATGTTGCGATGTTTGATAATATAGCACTGACATAGTAAGAAGCAATGTGGCTTTTTAAGAAATAAGGAAATGGGAATACATAGAATCTGTTCAAAGTATTTAAACTTTAAATGAGATCTTATTTCTCTTAAATTTCTGAATTGTCTTCCTTTCTAAAAAAAAGCTCTCATCCCTTTGATTCAAGTGAACTTTCTATTGTAGTTGATGATGTGCTATCAAGTCATTTCAACTCTTAATACCCACACAGATTTTCTCCAGGGAATTCTACTTTAATCTGGTGCCTTAGATCTTCTCAACAGGGCACACAGTGTCACTGTCACTGAATTTGTTAATTTGATTTTGATAGCTGCCAGCTCACATACATAATTCTGGGCATCTTACAAAATGAAAACACAATACCAAAAAAGAAAAAAGAAAGGTAAAAATAACCATACATGGTTAGAAACCTTAAAACAATGCAAACACCATATAATCAATGCACAAGCACAGTCAATTCCGGAACAACCATTTATAAGGCTGCCACTACTTGATCCCCAGTCCAGATAACAAAGCCAGGTCTTCAGGCCTTTTCGGGACACCGCCTTAACCTTGGGGGGAAATGGTAGGTAGCAGAAAAGAACCTCCTTCTGGATCCAATCAGATGGCACCCTCTAATTTTAGGAACCTCCCACAGCTAATGGGACTGCTAGATGAAATTGGGGAGAAGTGGCCCCTCAAATAACCCTTACCATTAAGCTTATGCAAGATTGCAATGTACAAACTCAACCCACACATGCTTTTGATAATTCAATAACGTGAGTTCATTTTTAAAAAAATGAGATAATGTAACTTCAGATCCACACAAGGCACAAAGCTATAAAACGTTTTTTTTTTCACATTTCCTGATCTTAATTTTTGCAATTTGTTATCACCCAAAAAGCAGGCCAGAAATTAATATAAACTTAATTAGTTATTGCCTTAATTTTTAATACAATATTGAGAAGCAACTTAGACATCAGAATGTTGATAAGGCTAGCTAGCATAATCCACAAATTACATAAATCATTTTAGAGGCACTCATTGTAAACTGGAAAACTAAAATGGTTAAAAGTCACTAGGTTATGAATGGTCCCAAAACTTATAGTGGTTAAATATAATTCAAAAATATATTTTTTAAAACTGGGACAAAGCAATATTAATTCCTAAAACAAGATTTAAACAGACAAAAGCAAGTGACATATAGCTTGTTAGACTAAAATGCAGTTGGCTGGTTTCTGCTGCAATATGAACCTGGCTTGTATTTTATCTGAGGCTGTGCAAACCCAGATACTTGGCTTAATTCAAGAGATCATTGTTTAATAATGTTATGGTCAAATACAACTAATTTGTAAAAGAGAAAAGAGTCTTAAGAGAGGTATCACTTCCAAATACTGTGTATTTAATACATGTTTATATACTTTTCTATTTTCAATTTCATATTTTTGAAATTACAAAACAGCAGCAACAACAACCCTACACAATCTGCTGATATAATCATAATCATAAGTTTATTTGTCAAGCATATATAAGATAACAGGTAAAAGTATAAACATAATTTGAATACATGAAAAGAGTAAGTAAAAAGGAATATTAGAACAGGGACGGTAGGCACGCTGGTGCACTTATGTACGCCCCTTGCATATTTTTTTAATTCAATTTAGACACCATTCCAAAGTGATTGGGCAGTTCACAATATAGTCACAATAAAATGCAATGAAAAACAAAGTAGGTTGGAATCTGGTCATTCTGTGCAAAACATAAAAGTGCATTCAACAAGGAGCTCCATCATATTTCATTAGTATTGATCCAAATGCTGAATGTTCAACAGTAGTAAATAAATTGGAACAAAGGCAGCTATCTATAATTTTCTAAGTTAATTTGTGAGGAAGCATATCTGTGAAGAATTTTCTTTTCATAACTTCTGTTTGGTGTGTAACTATTTGAAAGATACGAACTGTTAATCCATGATATAATGCATTCAAGTTCAGGAATTATAAATATTGCTTGTTGAACATAAATCACATTGTATTTAGTGAAATTTCCATACACTAGTGTAAGTAAGCATATTTGCAACAGAAAAACTAAACCATATATATATACTAAGGATAGTGATGCAATATCCATTATATAATGCCTGTCAGAACTGGTGTTATGTAAAAAAAGGCTTAAATCACATTTTAACATGCTATATGATCCTGAACCAAACCCCCCCCCCCCACAGTGCAGCACATTGCCTTGAGTATAGAAATCTCACACCTAACAACATTATATGTCATTCAGTGGAACAGAGTCTAGATTACTTGATTTGGTTTGTGGCTCAAGGTTGACCAAAACAGTCTAGATTCACTCTTTGATATCTCCAGTTAAATAACATTAAATAAAGACGACCAGAGAGAAGGTGATATGAAGGATCTTTTCCTGTCAGTAGACAACATTTAGAAAAATGGTATAATATAGTCCTTGATTTATGACCACATTCAGCCCCAAATTTCTATTGCCAAGTGAGAGAGTTGTTAAGTGAATTTTGTCCCATTTTATAAACTTCCTTGCTATAGTTGTTAAGTGAAGTACTGCAATTATTAAGTTAGTAACATGATTGTTAAGTGAATGTGGCTTCCCCATTGACTTTGCTTGTCAGAAGGTTGCAAAAGGTGACCCCGGGACACTGCAGTGGTCATAAATATGAATCAGTATTCAAGCATCTTAATTTTGATTATGTGCCCATAGAGATGCTGCAACGGTCGTAAGTGTGAAAACCAGTCATAAGCAGTGGTGGGATTCAGCCAGTTCGCACCACTTCGGGAGAACTGGTTGTTAACTTTCTGAGCAGTTTGAAAAACTGGTTGTTGGAAGAAATCATTAGGGCAGAGAACCGGTTGTTAAATTACTTGAATCCCACCACTGGTCATAAGACATTTTTTTTAAAGTGCTGTTGTATGTTTGAACGGTCACTAAACAAACTGTTGAAACTCAAAAGGCTACCTGTATTTTGACCAGTGGACATCTGAAAGTTGAGAACTGCTGGGTCATCTTTAATGTGAAAAACTGGCTTACCTTAATAACGATGGTTTTTCTCAGCTTAATTTTTTAAGAAGAATATCTTGCATGGCATGAGACAGGCATATAATGTGATGAACCTGGAAAAGGTAGGCTCTCTGCCAGAATATGAGAGATATAAGGAATAAAAGAAGAGGAAGCCCAGAATCTATGGGAGCTGGATACATGGTTTTATTTAAAGATAAAGATGTGCTTCAATTTTCAAATATTTATTCTGAAATTTTCAATGGTGCTTTGGCGAGACGAGTGGCATAAAAGTTTAATAATAAATAAAAAATAATAATGGTGGAACATTTTGAGACTTTAGGTTTAAAAACCATAATTCTAGTAGGAATAATATTTCTTTTGAAACAGTATAAACCCGTTATGATTTCTCCTCCTTAATTACTTGCACAATTCTTTTATTCACAATTTACTTACCTTAGTCCAGTACACCTTGTTCATAAAAATGTACTTTTTCTTTGCACTCTTCTAGATTGCAAAACCTCCTGCCTACTAATGACTCATGTATTTTTCTTTGAAAGCAGTACGGATCTGTCTATGTGCTTGTTCTTTTTATCAAAACAGAATGATTCACAGACCATACTAGAGATATTAACCCTTGCAGCCTTCTGTCACTTCTTTAACAAAAATAGCATTTTAACACATTGCCATTTTTGTAGGAAAAAAGCACTACCTTACTGTGCTGAAAAAGTTTTCAGACTGAAATTCATGGCACTTTTTGACAGCAGAGAAAGTGGAGTGATTTAATAGCATGCTAGTTCACTCTATCAAAATCCTCAGTCTATTCATCTGTCACCCGGGCTCGAGAAGGCTGATGAAAAGAAAGCAGCTGAGCAGTTTCAATGACACAAATAAATCAAAGGAGGATTTTATTGCTATGGGGTTTTGAAATCTATTGCATACTTTCTTTCTTTCTTTCTTTCTTTCTTTCTTTCTTTCTTTCTTTCTTTCTTTCTTTCTTTCTTTCTTTCTTTCTTTCTTTCTTTCTTTCTTTCTTTCTTTCTTTCTTTCTTTCTTTCTTTCTTTTGCAATTTAGGGTCCTTCCATGTGGGGCTTTCCACCTTTAGCAGAAGTAACTCTGCACCTTTGTAGTCTCCCATCAGTTTCTGTGTTCTAGGCTGCGTTGTATGTGAACTCATTGCTGCTCAGTTGGAGTTACTCAGAATTGTAGAAAAGGAAATCTTTCCATTTGCTGGGCTGAAGTTAGGCATAGCTTGTGAGTAGGGCTTTTTTCCACGGACCAGACCAGCCTGTCCTCCATTTTGTGAGATGTAGGTCTTTCAAATGTGAAGTTGCAGTGTCTCAGCAGTTGTACATCTTTCTGTTGTATTTGCATAACAGTACACAGGATAATAGAGTTAGAAGGAACCTTGTTGGTCTTTTAGTCCAACCCCCTGCTCAAGCAGGAGAGCCTATATCATTTCTGACAAGTGGCTGTCCAGTCTCTTCTTGAAAGCCTCCGGTGATGAAGCATCCACAACTTCTGAAGGCAAGCTGTTCCATTGATTGATTGTTCTCACTGTCAGAAAAATTCTTATTTCTAGGTTGAATCTCTCCTTGATCCATTGTTCTTTGTCTGGCCCTTGGATGCTTTGTAAAATAGGTTGTCCTCATCCTCTCTGTGACAGTCCCTCAAATTTTGGAATACTGCTGTCATGTCATCCCTGGTCCTTCTCTTCATGAGAATAGCCATGCCCAGATCCTGCAACTGTTCTTCATATGTTTCAGCCTTCAGGTCCCTACTTATCTTTGTTGCTCTTCTCTGCACTCTTTCTAGAATCTCAACATATTTTTTTATAGTGTAGTGACCAAAACTGGATCCAGTATTCCAGGTATGGCTTTACTAAGTCTTTATAGAGCAGTATAATACCTCATGTGATCTTGATTCAATTCCTCTATTAATGCAACCTAGGATTACATTGGCTTTTTTGATTGCTGTCACACACTGCGGACAATCAATTACATATTGAACTTGAAGATCCCTCTCACAGTTACTGCTATTAAGCCAGGTTTCACCTAATCTGTACTTGTACTTTTAGATTTTCTTGTCTAAGTGTAAGACCTTACTTTTCTCTATGTTAAATTTCCATTGTTCAAGTCTGTTGAGATCATTTAGATCAGGGGTGTCAAACTTGAAGCCTGTGGGACGGATGGGTCATGTGCTGGCCACCCCCACCCCCATTTTAGCAAAAGGGAAAAAAGTTGTGATACGTCATATGACAACATTGTGACACCGCGAGTTTGACACCCCTGATCTAGATCTTGAACCTATCATCTAAGATGTTGGCTATTACTGCCAGCTTAGTATGATCTGCAAATTTGATGAGTTCCCCTTCTTCTCCCTAATTGAGAATTAAAGACAAATGCAGACATCCTGATTTTTTATTGGACAGTCTTTCAAGACGTCCTCCTGCTACTGCAGTTGATTTCTTCTGATTCAATCTGAGATAAAGTCAGCATTGGCTCGGATAATTGTCTTATATCTTTTATAGTACAGACAAATGCACGTAATTCTTATCATTTCTCCGCAGTCTTCATATCCTCCAAGTATCCCTTTCACCCCTTTGTCATCTAACTCATCAACTGCTTCCTGGCTGGTTTTAAACTTTGAAAATATCTAAAAAAGTTCCTGTTGAGTTGTTAATTTGCTTTTGTCTTGAGTTCCTTTTATTGGATGGCTGATTGACAGCATTCTTTATTATTATCCTTCTCTTTTTCTGCCAGAGATTTTGCACCTCTTTTGGATTCCTACTTTCCGGCAAAATTAGGTTGGATAAGTTAGTTTCCCTTTTAGCTCTTAGATAGTATGAATCTAAAAGGACCCCCTTGTATTATATATCTAGACAGTGTGTAGTCCTGGTTTCCTTTGAAGCTTAGTATCTGGAGGTAAATCGAATTGCCTCCCTCCCAGTTCTCCTCCTTTGAAAAAATTATGTTTCTATTTGTTATCCTGGTGATGAGCTCAGACCATCTGCTCAGCAAAGAAGCAAACATCTCTGCAGCCAAAAAAACTACATAGCTACACACAAGCAATCAAATAATCATCCTGAAAATTAGCAGATCTCCTCTACAATGCACCAACTCCCTTGCAAATTCCTCTGTACTTGTTATATTTTGGGCACTTTTATGAACAATATTTTTCTTCATCTTGTTTAGCAAATAGAGATTGTTGCTTCTTTGAAATTATGACCGAAATTTAGGAAATCAGAAGGTATCAATGTTCTTTTTCAAAATATCCACAACTGGTCTGGAAGTTGTTTGTCTTCTTGCTTTTGCTTCTCTTGAAATATAATTATTTATGCTCATATATTTTTCTCTTTTTTCAAAATTTAATTTGCATCTTTGTTTTATCACTTTTTAAACTTGAGTAGAAATGGTTATTATCCATTGCTGGAGACTGGCCTAAATCAACTATTAACTCTGAAAAGGATTAGTTTTTCTGATATATGGTGGATAATGAAAATAAAAATAAAACTGATCACATACTTGATTTGTATGTAGACCAACTTTCAGATTCTCACCAATTTAACACTTAAAACTAGAATTTTATTTTAAGAAATAAAACCATGTTTTAATTAGCATTTCTAACATAAAGTTTATCTTCTCTTCTAGTACCAAGCAATAAAGTTTTCTATTGTTTTGGGTCAGCTGCTCATACAAAGCAATAGACACCTAGCAATTTAGACCAGTGTTTCCCAACTTATCAACTTTAAAACACATAGGCTTTAGTTCTCAGAATTCCCCAACCAGCATGGCTGATTGGAGAATTTTGGAAGTTCAAGTCCACAAATCTTAAAGTTGCCAAGTTTGTGAAACACCAATTTAGACAATGCTACCCCAGAATTAAATCTACTATCAGAAGCAGTTTCCATTTAACATGGCATAAGAGGATAGTCTTCATGCATCAAAGATGCATTGTTATTCTTGAAAATTTAAAGAATTAAAACCAGGAACGTTATTATGTGACAACATTTGGAAAACTTACTTTAAAAATACAGTTGTTGGACATTTATGAAAATTCTGTATCTCCATAGCTTCCCCATATATTCATATATCTTTGAAACAGAGAAATTAAATACAACTCAGTTGTACTGGAGTTTAGTATTATCACTGACTTAACATTTCTTGAAGATTGAAAAAAGATACTTTAGATGGGTTGCTGATTGCATAGAAATGTCAGCTAGGAATTAGAAACTGACCTGTTTAGGTCTAGTTGTCATGTCCCCTTACGCCAGGGGTCTGCAACCTGAAACACTCAAAGAGCCATTTGGATCCGTTTCCCACAGAAAAGAAAACACCGGGAGCCACAAAAACCTTCCCACGCCTGACTGTTTCTTGAGTGGCCACAAAACTAGCATATGTAGTTGAATTAAATGTTCTGTTTTCTTCTGAAACTTTTCTTTTCTTGGATTTATCCATGGTTGGCCTACCAGGGGTTGAAAAGCTCAATAAATCGCATGCCAGTGGGTGTCGCACATTGGCGGTTGTGACACATATTTTGAGTGACAGGGAGCTGCAGCAGAGGGGTGAAAGAGCCCCATGCGGCTCCAGAGCCGCAGGTTGCTGACCCCTGCCTTAGGCTAACCATTTTCCCAATAAGATATTAATCAACCAAACACATAATAGAAGTTCAAAATTTAGATAAACAATTCCCCCTCCCTCCTCCTCTTTTTCTCCTTGCTGTTTTCCACTGATCGAGAGCCATTGATAAAGCAGCATCATTTTGTCATCTGTTTTTGCATTCATTCTCAACTGTCATGAGGGACCTTGCAGCAAGGACAGAGTTTTTTGCTCTTGACGTGTTCGCCTGATGAATTCCATTCACACAATCAATGCCTGCCTGAAAAATAGTTTGCCAGTTGATAAAAGGCAGCATTGTTCTGACAAGATATGAGCTATATGAAGCACTGCACCTGACTAGATTCTCTTTCATCGTTCCATGAATCCAAAACAATTGTATTGCTGTTCCAGTTTATATATTTTATTGTAGGCTGCTTCGTCTTGGTCTTTTCACAATATTGCAAATGACACACATTTCAGAAACCAAAGATCTCAGTGGAGGGCACTATGGCATTTGATACACTTATGTATTTTGAAAAAATAAACACTGAAAAAATAAGACATTTTTGAGAAAAACTGAGTTCTTCCAAAAATGGGCAGATTATTAGAGGCAATTAAAAAAGGATAAAACAAACCTGAAGTGCTACAGAACTAATAGCAAGACAAGCCTGAAATGGTTTAACCAAATTATTTCCAAATTCATTTATTCTCAAGATTCCAAGCAAGTTTATGTACCGTAACTGGTTTCCTAGACATTCTCTGAAACATTTCGCTTTCTTATAAACCAAAGCAGATTTAAGCATATGCATTTCCTTCTACTTTTCATGGTCTCCAAATCTGTTTTGCAAGAATTTTAACCACCTAGAGCTGATTAAGCAGAGTATATTTAGGGTAGCTGACAAATATTGTTCCTTCAATAAATGCATGATTATATTTGGGTATCTTCTTTAATCTAAAATCAATTTCCAGGAATAGAGCAATAAAGCTTCTTTACAAACTTCTGTTAGTAAAAAAATAGTTTGGTCATGTCTTCAAATTTATTAGCTAATCAGAAACATGTTATGATTACTCCTACACTGTTTTTTTTTTAATTAGTTCACAGAGTGACTCAAATCTGGCATTAAGATTTCTCTAATTTCCTAATAATGTACAGGCTCCATGTTATTTGGAAGGATTAAGCTAGTTTTTCCCTGACATGCTACTTTAATGTAAACAAGCTATTCTGATTTGAAACATCCAATGCTTTACCACCAATTTAGAATAAGCTTATATTGACTATGCATGCTAGTTTTTAGTAGTCTCACTTAAAATGACAAATATCTGGCTTTAGTTATTTACCTATTGTTTGCCTATATACTGTCAAATAAATATAAGCGTAATTCTGTCTCATTTTTATAGTTCACATTTTCTTGAAATACTTAACAGATCTTCTTATCTCTCTAAATAAAGGAAATGAAACAAAACGATTATTGTAAGGAAGTCCTCAACACCCAACACAATTTACACACTCATACTCAATCAGATTTATTTCTAAATGAACATGTTTAGAATTTTTCTGATAATTGTCAACTTATCTATGAAACTTTATAACATCTCCAGAATTTTCATATATTGGAAAAAACCTATTAAATTTAATAGGCTGTATTTAAGCTAAACATTTTTTTGTGTTAAATCTAAGCACATGCATGTTTTTAGAATGTTTCCTGAATATAATGTTGGTGGGTGACAACTTTTACAGGATAAAAACTATATGTACAAATAATAATGCAGACCTCAATATAATATTTTAACTTTATTATTCTGATACAGAAACCTTTGCATATCACTATATTTACATATGAAGTCAGAGGCTTCAAAAGATTTTCAGATTTTAAAAAATATAACAAGAAACTGGATTCTTCCAAAATTTAATCTGTGGGGCAATTATTGGTTTTAAACTAATAATTTTGTTTCAACCTAAAGCAACATGTCTAATTTTAAAGAAAAACATACTTAGTACAACAAATGTGTAATTAAAATATCTTAAGCAACTGTTGCTTAAGAATGACATTTGAGGAAGTTGTGGCTGCTTCAATGCTACTGGCTGCTGATGCACCTGCACTCCCATAATCTGACCTGCTCCCATTGTGTACCTTCCCTGACTCACACAGCATTCTTGTGCATCCCCATATGCCGTTCCTGAATGTGCTGCTACCCAATGTGCCATTCCCCAATGTGACGTCTCTTGTGCATCCCTACACCCCGTCCCCAACCTGCACCCCTGCTGTGTGCCTTTCCCAACCTATGCAGTACTGCTTGTGCACCCCTGCACTCTTCCCAGCCCACACTGCCCTCTGAGTGTTGTCCTTGACTTGCATAGTGCTTCTTGCAATCTTCCAAGCAATCTCAGCCACACTTCCTAATTCATGCCACTCCCTTGCATGCTATCCTCAACTGATGCGGCACCCCTCACACACACACACCTGCAACCTCCTCGCATTCTTCCCTCTACAATCCCTTGCATGCCCTACTTGATTGCGCAGCATCTCTTACACACCCGTGATCCACTCACTCTTCTTGTTCTGAGTGCCCCCACCCCTTGCATAACCCCCACCCCCTGCACAATCCACACAGGACCTCTCACCCAACCCCAGGCACCTTTCTTAGCCTATGTCACCCATCCATATGCTGTCCCCAACCCATGTGGCACCTGTGGCATACACCCAACCTTTCCCAACCCATGTGGCACCTATCATGCACCCCTTTGCTTCCTCCCT
Source organism: Pituophis catenifer annectens (assembly GCF_029215685.1). Lineage (NCBI taxonomy): Eukaryota > Metazoa > Chordata > Lepidosauria > Squamata > Colubridae > Pituophis > Pituophis catenifer. The sequence goes on from NW_027256882.1 coordinate 56,739,497, forward strand.
CCCATCCTCCCTCCCTCTTCCAGCAGCAGGCACTTACCTGCCTGGTGTTCTTGGACTTGCAACTTCCTGCTGGCTTCTCCGCTGATTTTTTCCCTGCAAGCTTCCCACAAGCAAAGTAAATGGGGAAGCTGACAGGAATTCGAGGGAGAGAGGGAAGGGAGAAAAATAATGACAGAATGAAAGTAGGATGGGAATGAAAGAGGAAAGAGGGATAGAGAGAAGAAAAGATAAAAGGAAGAAGGGATGGAGGGAGGAAAGAGTGGGAGGAAGAGAAGGAAGGAAAATAATGACAGAGGAAGAAGGGAAGGGAATGCTCCCTGCCAGCTTCCCACAAGGAAACCCAATGGGGAAGCCTGCAGGAAGTTGAAAATTGCTTCTGCTCCCATTGGTTTTTTTGCCCAGCCATAGTCATTCTGTTTCTTGGTTTAGGTGAGGAAGTATCTCTGAAATAATTTTCCAATAGAGCACAGGTACACACTGACATTCCCAAATAGGGCATTCCAGCTGTAGCTCCAAAGTGCAGCAACATAACACATATACACAATCTGACATACACCCCTACCAGCATTGTATTCATCCTAGTTTTGGGGCTAATATAAATTTATTCATTCACATTCAAATTTATTTATTCATCACTGATATCAATACATTGCATGTTATTTTCCCCTTAAAGACCAGAGCTTCTAATAGAAAAAATGTTTGCTTTCTTTCCAAACTTGCTAGTACAAATCTACTGGGAGTTTGATGCAGAGATTTCTTTGCTTTTTTTTTGGGGGGGGGGGGGTTAATTAGTAAGATTGATGTGTTCATTCAGTTTGGCAGGCTAAGGAAAATCTTCCAATTAAAAAAAAACTGATTTGGTGATACTGGCTACTGAATGGTCTGGGTGACTGATTAGAGCATTTTAATGGCAAGAATTTGACAATAATATGCCTTTTTTCTAGGTGTGCTCCACTTGTGGCCCAATTTGTCTACTTTTATGACATTGGCCATAATATTTTTGTATGCAGCAAAATGAATTGGGTCTCCCTTGGTCTGCCAAGCATAAATGATGGACTGTATTCCAGTTAGCATCTCTCATGTTATACAGGCCTACTTCAGCCCATCCTTATTTGAGCTGATAAAAATATAAAGAAACTGTACTTGTCTAAGGAAAATATTTCAGCTAATCTTAAATATAGTATCTTAATAATAAGGCTAGAAAATATACTCTAAATGTCCTCTGTCAAACAATGTCATCACAATAAGAAATAGGGGTCTTCATTCATGAAATATGTAATGACACAGAATTCTTCACCATCCTTCTGCTAAAAATAGATGTCATCATTTTTGAACTCTGGTAAACATTTGTATTTGCTTGGAGAAATCCGGACACAAGCCAAGTTAGGTTCACAGGGACAGCTGTGATGCATTCTTCTTCCCCAAAATGGAATCTGGAAAGAAATATTTAGAGTTAAAGCAAAACTAAGCAATGGCTTCAACCAACCACATACAGTATTATACGTTGGTTACTCAGTTGTGAGTGTTTTTGGAGGATACTTCTGTTAGCTACAAATATTATACTATTTTCTCTGTCTCCTTAAAGAAGAGATATTGGATGTACTAGAAAACAAATGGTAGTAAATAAACATGATTAATAAAGAGGAGTGAAGCAGTAACTACAAACAAATTATTCTTTCTGCATAACCTGCAATAAATAGGACAGTGTAAACATGTTTAAATCTATCAGTTAATAGACATATTCATGATATAATGGTGCCTTTTCCCATCTTCTGCTCTAAGAATATGAATTCTGGGGGTGCGATTGTAACACATTCATAAATTCCAGAAGTTTAAATCAAATTAAAATTTAAAAAAGCTTAAGTTAACAGGAGATTTGATCCACTGAAATTTATGCTACAAGTTTGTGATTTTTATTCCCACTTATTTCAGTGGGGATTGTGCAACTAACAGTCTGGATTCAACTTTTAACTTAGAAGTTAAAGGAAGTTTTTGAAATAAAAATAAAATATTTGTTTAACATCCTTTCACATCACATTCTATGTAAAATTCTTTGGCCAACACTTTATCTTTAGGTATTACAGGAGGAACTTTAGTCATAGTGACCATCATAATTTAGTTCAGAAAGGTGGCAATTAGGAACTCAATAGAAAGCACTCAATTTAAAAGAAGTACCCCAGTATAAGGAATAGATGACCTGATTCCTTCCAGATGTTTGAGATCACATCTTTCATGTTGTCTTGGTGGAGTTCAAATTAAAATCCATCTGAAAGCCATCATGTTGCTTGCCACAGATCAAAGAAATATTTGTTTAAAATATGATTTTTAAATAAACTTCTCTGTCTAGAAGAACGCAAGGATCTAAATATCCTAATAGTTTGGCCATCGGCCAAACAGTGTCGGCTGGCGGCCCCCAGGGGGAGAGCCTTCTCTGTGGGGGCACCTGTTATCTGGATTGAGCTCTCCCCGGAGATACGGAGGATCCCAGATTTACGCACCTTCTGCCGCGCCCTCAAGACCTTTTTATTCCAACAGGCTGGCCTGGCCTAACTTTCCCTTTTAAACGGTATATGAGTAATTTTAAATCTGTTTTTAAATATGGGGATGTTTTAATTCGTCTCGGGCCAAATTGTTTAATACATTTTTATACTGTTTTAAATTTTATAATCTGTGTGTTTTATCTTTTTGGCTGTTCACCGCCCTGAGTCCTTCGGGAGTAGGGTGGTATATAAATCTAATAAAATAAAAATAAATAAAATAAATATTTCTCCTTTAACAAATTTTTTTTAAATTTTTTTTTTAAATTTTTTAAAATGGTTAAAACAAGATCAAGTAAAAGTAGATAATAACATGCTGATCAAGTTCTATAATCCAAAAGACTAGTTCGCCTAAGATCTTTTATAAGGATATTGTACAATATGAATAATGATAGAAAACTTTCTTAACTTTTGCAAGGAGAATATTATTTTATAGTTTGGTTTATAGCTAATAATTCTATTAAAATTTTACTCTATATTTAACATTATAAAAGAACCAGAATATTATATAACACACTAACTTTATGACTTAAAGGATGACAGTCTTCTCCAAAGATGCCCATTGGTGTGCAAATTCGAAGACTTTGGATCCAGAGACTAACAGCACAGCACATGCCTCCACCACATTGCAGATCTCTGTCACAAGCCTTAAATGTAATACACAGATATATAGCATTAGATACAGAAAAGAAATACTAAAACCATCTCAGGTTATCCTAATTATTTGTTCATATATCTAAAAGAGAGACGTTGTTTACAAAAAGATAAAATCAGAGACATAAATGTGAGCAAGCAACTACTGAAATAATTTGAGTTAATTTGCATCGCTACTGCAATGTTTAGTCAAGGTGGTCGTTGCTCTCCAAATATCTCCTTGAGCAGTGGCCCCCAATCTTTTGGGCATCAGGGACCAGTTCCATGGGGAGAAGTTTTTCCCCTGACCAGAGGGGGTGTGGTTTCACATGCTGCCTGCATCCCACGGATGGGGCTTCACTTGTTTATGTGGACCGGTTTCTGGCATGTTGCGGACCAGGGCCAGTCCAGGAGCTGCTGGGGACCCGTTCTAGAGGAACCCTACATCTAATGCTGTAAAAGCTGCTGCTTCTCTAACAGTAAGCCACAGTTTATCTTGGTACCTGCTTGTCACTGAAGGAATGTATCAGGATGATACATGCTCTGCCTCATCTATTGATGGTGGACCTAGAAATTCACTTCCCAGGATTCCCCACTTTGAGATAAAAAATCTCTGTCTTGCATCCTCCAGGCATATATTTCAAATAAATACATACATCTTACTCCCTAACATAAAAATTAGATGAAGACTACTGTTTCCTAAGTGGGAAACAGATAATTTCCTGTAAGAGAGGTAGCCCCCAGCTACCTTATGTCAGCTCCGTAAGGCAGACTAGACTAAGAAACAGACACCCTGTAGGCCTAAAACTATTTTTATTAGAACAGCTATAATAACAGAATTCTGCAAGTCTGAATATGCTTCTCCCTCTTTTATCTTCATGTGATGGGGAGATTGTCTGAAGCATTTTTGTCCTTTATCATTACAAAAGGGTTGACTAGAGGAATTGCTCATCTTTCCCCATCTCTTTGAAGAACGTCTGAGTGCATTTTGCCTGGAAGTTCTGATAATTTAGTGATATTGCCAAA